>NW_020665091.1:4366158-4466819 GCF_002925995.2 Terrapene triunguis
ATGTATTAACAGGTGTGTTGTGAGCAAGACACAAGAAGTCATTCTTCTGCTCTACTCTGCTCTGGTTAGGCCTCAGCTGGAGTATTGTGTCCAGTTCTGGGCACCGCATTTCAAAAAAGATGTGGAGAAATTGGAAAGGGTCCAGAGAAGAGCAACAAGAATGATTAAAGCTCTTGAGAACATGACCTATGAAGGAAGGCTGAAAAAATTGGGTCTGTTTAGTTTGGAAAAGAGAAGACTGAGAGGGGGACATGATAGCAGTTTTCAGGTATTTAAAAGGGTGTCATAAGGAGGAGGGAGAAAACTTGTTCACCTTAGCCTCTAAGGATAGAACAAGAAGCAATGGGTTTAAACTGCAGCAAGGGAGGTCTAGGTTGGACATTAGGAAAAAGTTCCTAACTGTCAGGGTGTTTAAACACTGGAATAAATTGCCTAGGGAGGTTGTAAAATCTCCATCTCTGGAGATATTTAAGAGTAGGTTAGATAAATGTCTATCAGGGATGGTCTAGACAGTATTTGGTCCTGCCATGCGGGCAGGGGACTGGACTCGATGACCTCTCGAGGTCCCTTCCAGTCCTAGAATCTATGAATATTGAGCAGTACACGTTGACTGCCAAGTTTAAAAGAAAGTCAAATCACTGAACCAGAGGAAGTCATTCGCTAAGCACCTGGAACAAGTTTGTTGAAACGCTAAACTAAATTTTGAAAGCAATAGCCTCTTCAGAGAGAATTTTTTCATTTAAGATTTATTCAACAAGTTCAGTTCAATGACTAGTTCATTCAAAGTTAAAAAGCCAATGAGAGTTGAAAAAGTAGGAAACCTAGTTTTTCCCTTTCCAGACTATCAATAAGAACTAGGTGAGGATGAGATCTACCAATTCTAAAATCTTGAAGAATATGGTGAGCAGAAACAAACAATTACTTCAATTCACTAACTACAGAGGGTATTTCATTTGCTTAATAATCAGCTAATTTTAAATGCAAAACATCTTTTAATAACCTTTTTTCCCCTCAAAGTTTTTCATATGTATCCAGTATATTTAAAGTAGATTTAACTAATAGAAAAACCATTTAAAAATGCTATTTTTGTGCATTTAATTAAATTTGAATTTCCAGCCAAACAGAGCTTGACACAAATCACAAGTAAAAAAATTTAGTAAAGAAGAAATAATAAAATCACCGTATTCTAATATAATGCATCATAATGCATCAACATGTTTTAATGGTTACCACCAACCAATGATAATCAGCCTTTCTTTAGGAAAAGAACTAAAAAGTTCATATATAAAACAAGATTTAAAAAAACAAAAAACCAAAACCCACCAATAATTTAATCCAAGGTTTCCTGCTTGCTGATTTAAACTGTGATTAGAATCAGTGATTTAAAATCAATCCACAGTGGTCTTGCACACCACTCCTTACAGAACAGTTCTCCCTAGAAACTTGCTGGAGCAGTGACTGAGGAGGAATGGGCTATGCATATGAAGGAGCTCAATTCTCACCTTGGCACTCTGCTCCTTGGTGCTGTTGACAACATGTTTCTTGGCCTCCTGCTCCTCCCCAAGGACACGGCGCCTACGAAGCTCTGCAGTCACTGCCTGCTCCAGATGCACAACCTGCTGTAAGGCCACATTTCCCACAAGGGACAACAGATGTGTCAGCAGGAAGGTAGGGAGAGTGTTGGCACCGCCGAGGACACTGCTTGGAGAAGTCCCTGGTTCTGATGGGTGGAAAAGGAAGGAGTCAAAATTCATAGAACAACTTCTCTGGACTTACATTCTGTTAATTATCAGCAAGTCTCAATGACTCTGCACCCCACCTCTACACCTTTGGATATCCAGCTCACTGCACCCTCATCCCCTTCCAATCCAGCTTCTTCTGGAGCCGCTTCACCAGGCCTCCCTGACCTACCTACCCCAGGGGCAGCTGGTTGCAATGCTGCAGGCTATGGGAGCAGACCTCCTCCATCCACCTCACCTGCTTCCACCCCTTCTGGCTCCTGAAGCCTCTCCAGAGCCTGTTGGCTACAACACAGCAGGATTTGGGCACATATCTCCTCAGGCCCTTCTGCTAACTGATAGATGAGGGTCATTGCTGACTCCATGAAGGGGATCCAGAGTGTGCTTGGCTGGGCAAAGCCTGGTGAGTACAAAAGAGACCCACATGTTACACAGGCCAGACATATCAACACCTACCCCATACCCTGAAGCTTCCTTGACCTCACCTGTGGTCACAGCCTCACTCAGGTGTCTAAACAGCTGGTGTGTCTGCGGCAGCCGGAAAGGAGCATGGTTCTTCCCCTCAGCTGGCTGTAGAAAGAACCCCGGACAGATGGGTAACCTTAGCTTACTCACAACCTCCTCTACCCTCCTTCTCCCTCCCTCTGTGGTGCTGAGGGGCTCATTCTTTTCACACTCATACTACTAGATACAAATGTGTTATACTGATGCTAGAGCCATCCAGAATGTATTGGGGGAGCAATTCTAGAGTCAGTTGAGAGCCCAAGCAATACAGAACAAAAGTGGTTCCTGCCCCTTTCTGAAGTTACAATGGTCACACTGCATCATGCAGAAAGACTGCAGCTATAGGCCAACAAAGGAAGCTTCCAAGCCAAGATGGCCAATCCTACTTTTGAGCTTGTTCTATCAGTTATTCCCTTGGAGTACCACTTGATCCTGCTTTCCAACCAGGTGAACAAGGGTACATGCTAAGACATGTAAATGCTGAAAATATTCTAATCTATTGATTTTAATATAATAGCAATGCCTTCACCTGGAGTACTGACACCAGTCCAGGTCATATTATTATAAGGATATAGTAGACCCTCCCCCTTGCCGTTTTGGGGGCTTGAAAGAAGCAGTTTCCACAGACAGCAGCACAGAAGCTGGACAAGTGAAACCAAATGCCCATTCTGTATGCATGGAACCTGGAGCTGGGGAGAGAGTAAGCTGGAAGAGAGGAGTTACTCCTGGGCTGGAAGTCTGACATACTTGAACAGCCAAGCATGGCCAGAATAGCATGAGCATATCTGGAGCTGCCTAGATGCTCAATTCACATAAGCATATTGTTTGTGGTATGGAAAGTAAGAAAATCAGTTTCCAGCAGTGGGAGATATAGCCTCAGTTGGCTACAATTATATCCCTACAGTCACAATCCAGGTCTGGAGTATCAATGAGGGAGGGAGGGAGGAAAGAAGAGCTGCTATGAGCATTCAGCCATCTGTTGCCCTAGTTCCTTCCAGAAAGCTGAGCTGCTGAGAGAAGCTGTGTGCTGTGGCACAGAAGTAACCAACTGGGGCTGTGAGGCTAATATAGGGAGGAAAGTTTGGCACTAAAACACTGAGTTTCTCAAGGCTTCATTTATGGCATAGGTAACCCAGTCAGTCAGTCTCCAGAGCAGAGAATTCTATTGCGCATGAAAAGTAGGTAGATCAAGTATTTCTATTCACTCTTTAATGTATGAACAATTAAGTTAAAAAGACAACCCATTTTAAAAGAAAAAAAGCTCATTGTTCCATTATATCGGGGCCAAGGGTTCAGATATTCCTATCAACATATAAATGTTGAACTGTTTTTGAATACTAGTTTTAAAAACTTAGATTGAAAACCTCTCTCCCCCAAGAACTTAAGTAGAGATAAGGAACTTATATTTCAGGGTATAGGCCAACTTATAATGGAGGTTAGAGGAAGCAGTTTTCCCTGTGGATGGGCCACTTCTCTAAATGAACGTTACTTACTTATAACTGGAGTTCTTCAAGATTAGGGATGTAAAAGGTTAACCGGTAAGCATTAGGCTTACCGGTTAATCAACTGTAACCGTTAACCCTGGCAGCCCTGTGCTGGGCTGGAGCTCCCGGGCTGGGTTGAAGCATCTCCCCCCCGCTCCGGCCAAGCTGGAGCAGCCCTGGCGCCACCAGGCCTGCCGGAGCTACCTCGGTTAATGGTTAACCGATATAATAGTTTAACTGGTTAAATTTTTTAACCGATATTTACATCCCTATTCAAGATGACTACATATTCACACTTATGGGCAACATGCTGACCAGGGCTGCTTATTGGTGGAACCTTCTCTACACAGTACCTGTTGGAGTACACATGCACCACCACCCTTCCACCACCACTCCCCATAGCATTCACAAACATTCCAAGGTCAAGGCTATATGTGTGTGTATGCATGTGTGTGTGACGGGTTTGGTCACAGAGACCCCCTTGGGACTGTCACCTGACATGCTGGAATTACCTCTGAGCCCATTTTCCCTGCCAGCTTGGGACTCCAGAACCCTGCCTTGTTCAGCCAGACACGCTAGCCTGCTGCAACAAAAACTCAGGTCTGGTCCACGCTCCCAAAGCTGCAGTCTTTAACCAAAAACTGCTCAGCAGGTCACCTATCTCCAGCACCCAGTCACCCAGCTCCCAATGGGATCCAACCCCCAAATAAATCCATTTTTCTCTGTATAAAGCTCATGCAGGGTCAACTCATAAATTGTCCGCCCTCTAGAACACTGATAGAGAGATATGCACAGCTGTTTGCTCCCCCAGGTATTAATCACTTACTCTGGGTTTACTAACAAACAAAAGTGATTTTATCAAGTATAAAAAGTAGGATTTAAGTGGTTTCAAGTAATAACAGACAGAACAAAGTAAGTTACCAAGCAAAATAAGAGAAAACATGCAGTTTAAGCCTAATACATTAAGAAACTGATTATTGGTAAATCTCACCCTCAGAGATGTTTCAATAAGCTTCTTTCACAGACTAGACTCCTTCCTAGTCTGGGCCCAATCCTTTCCCCTGGTACAGACCTTGTTAGTTCCAGCAGGCATCTTAGGGAAAAGCAGGGGCTCTCTCATGACTGGGACCCTTTTTGTTCTGTTCCACCCCCTTTTGTAGCTTTGACAAAAGGTGGGAATCCTTTGTCTCTCTGGGTCCCCACCCCTCCTTCTAAAAGGAAAAGTACCAGGTTTAAGATGGATTCCAGTATCATGTGACATGGTCACATGTCCTGTGAGACCCCAGTCTTCATTCTTCCAGGGCTGGCCTGCAAGTACCCAGGAAGGTTTGCAAGTAAACAGAGCCATTCACAACCAATTGTCCTAGTCAATAGGAGCCATCAAGATTCCAAGCCACCATTAATGGCCCACACTTTGCATAATTACAATAGGACTTCACAGTTATACTTCATACTTCTAGTTACAAGAATGATACATGCATACAAATAGAATGAACACACTCAGTAGATTATAAGCTTTGCAATGATATCTTACAAGAGACCTTTTGCATAAAGCCTATTCCAGTTACCTTATATTCACACACATAAGCACATTTCCATAGAACATTATGGAATACACACATACACCACCCTCTATCACCTCAGTTCCTCATACCACTGATTGGGGGCGGGGGGGGGGGGGGGGGAGGAAGGAAAGGGGACTTAAGGTATGACTGAGAAAGGGGGGAAGGCAAGTGGAAAGTGCAAGTATGCAGGCATCTCAAAGAATTCCATTTACAAGTAATCAATCTTAATTTCTTCAAGGGGCTCTGGATACATTCCCACTTATGTTTAATTTGGCAAGCAGTGCTAAGAATTTAGGAGATAGGCACAGAGTCCTAATTAAATAACAATTGAAGAACAGCTCTACCAGACCTAGCATTCGCTCTGGAAGCCAAATCTAAAAGTATAAATGTTTAGTAAACGTATGAACTGACTTCCAAGTAGCAGCTTTACAGATTTCCCCAACAGAAACATGTTTAAAACCAGCAAAATACGATGCCACTGTCTTAGTAGAATGAGATCTCACACTAGTAGTCAGAGAAACTGCTGCTAACTTGTAATATTCAATGATACTATCTGGAAATAGTTTGAAAAAACACTTGATAACCCATATGATTCTTAACATAAGGAATAAAGAACCCAAAAGACTTCCTAAAATCTTTATTTCTATTTAAATAATACACTAGAACTCTTCTAGCATCTGAAGTATCTAAAGCAGATTCCCCCGTATTAGCATGTGACTTCTGAAAGAACACTGATAAATTTATTGTCCTATGTGAAACTCAGATGCTATTTTTGATAAAAAAAACTGGGATCAGGTCTAAAAACCATCTTATCTTTATAAGAAAGAAAGAAAGAAAGAAAGAAAGAAAAGTGGGACTGCCATCAATGCATGAAATTAACTTACCCTTCTGGCTGATGTTATAAACAATCATAAACACAATCTTACTAGATAAATAAATAACACTACCAAGTACTCAAGAAGGGTCTTCATAAGCATAGATAAGACCAAAATAAGATTGCATGTGGAAACTAGGTCCCTGAAGGGGGAATACATACTAGATAACTGCTTTAGAAATCTTTTAATCATATCATGCACAAACAATCTACCATCAAAGTAAGACAAACAAAGCTGCCAAGCACACTCTTAGATAAATTAGATAACCGCTTAGACTTTAGATACAATTTTTATTCCTTATGTTTTGGAATAGTTAATGTAACTGGTGACTTAGGCCTGGTCTACACTACAGGGAAAAGTTGATCTAGCTATGCAATTTGAGTTCCGTGAATAGTGTAACTCAAGTAGACGTAGCTTAGATCTACTTACCGCGGGGTCCACGCTACATGGCTCCCGTTGACATAGCTTTCCCATCGACTCCCCTTACTCTTTTTGATCCAGTGGAGTACAGGAGTCGACGGGAGAGTGATCTGCCGCTGATGCATCAATCACCAGCTGTTGATCTCCCAGTAAGTGCAAGATTTTCCCCCATCTCCAAAAGACAAATATAGCTCATTTCAATTGATAATATTTTCTCGTACAATGTTTTCTAGAGTAAAGTGATATCCTGTTCCTTGTTGGTTCACAGTGTATTAGTCAGAGTCCAATAGTCCAGGCCTGTTAGATGAACAGACTGGAAATCCAGATGAAGAATTCTACATGCTGCTTAGACAATAGGTCTAGAGACAAGGGAAGTAGTTTGTACATCTCCCCTGACAGCAGGTCTGTATACCATTGCTGATCCTTGCCAGGCTGATGTGACCAGGATCAGCCTTCTCTTGTCCAGTCTTATCTTCAGTCCAGTCTTATCTTCCTCACCTTCTGAATTAATGTAAAGGAGGGAAAGTATACAGAAGGCCTTCTCCCCAATGCATTAGAAAAGCGTCTGAGATGGGCTGACTACTCTTGGGCAAAAAAAAGATGACACTTTGTTATACCTGCTTGTAAAAAAGAAAGATTCATGACAAGCTAACCCCAACTGGAGAAGCTCTCTGTATAAGCAGGTCCTTTAATGACCACTTGTGCATCTGAGAGCTTTCCCTCAGCTGAGCCCGATCTACCAAACACTCTCCCCTGTTAAATGCAGAGCCATCAGACAGATGTCTCGTGGTATGCCCCAATCCCAGACTGGTTGCCTCAGCACACAGAGCTGAATCAGCACCTCTTTGCTTGACATAACCCAGCCATTGTATTGTCCATCACTATCTGCATAACTTTCCCCCTTAGATGAGGAAGAAAAGAAGATTTGAGAGCCAGATGAATTGCCCACACTTCTAAAACATTTATGTGCAGATTCTTTTCTTGGGACAGCCAGTGATCTCAAAACTGTCAGAGGGCTCAGTGAGGTCTCCATCTCAGTGAGGTCTGACGCATCAGAGGTTATTGTGACTAATGGCGAGAGAGGACTGAACAGAACTCCCTTCAAAACATCAGTTCTGTTCATTCACCACATCAAAAATCTAAAATGTGCTGTGGCATGGTGACTAGCATATGAAGTTTATCCAAGTTTGGTTTGTAAATTTGAGCCAACCAATTTTGCACTGGACTCAGAGACGTTCAAACCAAACGACATAAGTAGTCACTGCCATATGACCCAAAGTGAAAATTAATATCTGGGTTTGAGAACTACCAATCTTCAGAAATCTTTCCTTTGAAAGGAAAATCCTTCCTGCTACAGAGTTCACCACTGATCCTATAAAGATGATTCTCCGAGTTGGACAGAGAATAGACTTCTTGACATTTGTAAGCAGTACTAACTCTGTAAGAAGAGAAGCTTTAAACTGAATGAGTCAACAGATCTGTGCGCAAAGCCTACTTTACCAGCTAATCATTTTAATATATGGATAAGCAAAGACACCCTCTTTTCTAAGATATACCACTACCTCTGAAAGGCACTTTGTAAGGACCCTTAGCACCATAGAGAAAGAACCCTAGGACCTCAAACTGAAGAGGTCGGTCCCACGACAAAACAGAGGTACTTCTGATGACTGAGCTGAATAGAAATATGCATCCTAGAGAGCTTTGAACCAATCCATGCTTGAGAGTGAGGGAATGATCGAGGCTAGGGTTAACATTTGGGACCGAAACTTCCAGATGAATGTGTTCAGCTTCCTTATATCTAAAATAGGGCAAAAGCCCCATCTTTTCTCTGCACCAGGAAATAACTTGAATCCCATAGATCTCTGGGAACTTCATTTATAGCTCCCATCAGAAGCAATCCCTGAACTTCTGACAGAAGAACAACTTCGTGAGATGGTTCCCTGAAAAGGGGAAGGTTGGAAGAACTGAAAGGAGATAGTGTTTTGAACTGTATTGCATAATCCTTTCCCATTATTTCTAATTGACCAATGAAGTAAGCCTCCAATTGCTTTCAAAATGGTCTGGCCTGTCTCCAAACAAAGGGTAGAAAGGAATTTTGCAAGTTGGTCCACAAATCTCTACCCTCACATCAAATCTACAAGCCATATTCAATGAAGAGGAGAAAGCCGATTGCTTCGACTTAGGTCCGGGCCTAAAAGACTTCTTTTGTTGAGACTGAGAAGTAGTAAGTTACTGGTGTTGCAGTTGCTGTTGAGAAATATGAAGATGATTGTGGATAAAATTGCCTCCTGTAGTGAAAAGCAGTAGATGGTTTATATTTTACTACTAAAAGGAGACCAAGTGATATACTGCTCTATCTGTTCTCAATTTCTCCAAAAGTTTGCCCCTTTTCTTACTAAACAGACCCTCACCCTCAAAAGGAAGATCTTCAACTTTAAAATCTAGCATCCACAGCCAATGAAGATCTTAACCATACATGCCTACAGGTGACAGCAGATGCTAAAGCCCTAGCCACAGAGCCAGAAGTATCAAAAGCAGCCCTGAGGACTCGTTTTGCCACATTCTGAGCTTCTAAGAGGATAGCATTAGCAAATTTCCTCTGATCCTCTGGTAATTCTAAAACAAAAACAGTCATTTTCCCCCCCACACAGGGGAAAAACTGGTAGTGGGACATTACGGTTGGTAATTGGCTACTCTTTTCTCTTCTTCATCACTGAATATTACTTTCCTTGGAAAGGCAACGTCTTCCCTTCTCTATCAGCAACAGTATGGACTTGACCAGACTTAAATCTGTTACTTGCTGTTGAAACCATCAAAGAATGTGGCATAGGGTAAATATGGAAATATGAAACTGCCCACGTGGGAGCTCACAGTTTGTCTGCCTTCTTAGAGATGGACTGGCAGGAAACAGAAGCAGCCCAAACTGCTTTAGCAGGTTGAAAGTGTATCCAAAATAAGCAGACATCATACTTCTCAAAGCTGCTCCTCAGATGTCAAATACTGGATACGATATCTCTTCAATAACAGAAGGCAAGTTCAGAGTAGATGCCATTCAGTTCACCAACTCATGGAATTGTGATTCATCCTCTGAAGGAGACAAAGCAGAAACAATGCTCATATTTTCATCAGGATACAACTCTGGTGGATTTGCAACTAGACCCAGATGTTCCAGGAGAGGGACCAATTCCTCTTCTTCTTCAGAGGATGTGTCTGGTACTATTGTTTGGGCTGAAGATGGATCTGGGGACATTGGATCTGAAAAGATCACTTTGACTGGATCCTTTTCAGCTAGGGCCTCACCGCCCAACCCATACTGTGGATGATCCAAAAAACCCCAAAACACCTCTTCAGGTGGGGTCCAGTAAGGCCATGTTGCCCAGGACTGTCAGTCTCTCCAGTAATCTGGAAACATATCTATAAAATAAGGATATACAAACTGTCCATAAGGTTACAGGAAAACAGTTCTAGGTGGAACAAACAGACTGTTCAGGTCTTCTAAATCCATCTTGATCCTCTTATAATTGTAGGTCTGATTTCAGAGCCACAATGGCTCTTACCAGGGATAACAGCACTGTTGGGCAGGGAGGGGCATAGAAGAGAAATGAAAGGCAAAAAAGGTCTGTCTGGTGACCCAGCAGGAGTCATAGGAGAAGGAAGAGGGAAAAACTGTTCTGGGGAAAACCTCAAAATATCCTCTCTCCTACCCACTTCTCAAGAGTAGCGGATTTAGATCTTGCAACCATCAAGGTCCTTCTCTTCCCATCCCCAAGCAATCTCTCACTCATACCAGATGAATGATCAGATGCAGCACGGTGAAATGTCCTCTTTGGATCCAACATCAGTGCTGGAGTTACTAAAAACATATGCGTCAGTGGATCTGGGGAAAGTTTTCTGTCTGTAATCCTGGACTTGCACGGGGATTGCGCAACCACCTCAGCTCTTATAGCCATAAAAACTGTAGAAAACAGATTTGAATCTTAAGGATGCAACAAAACTGATCCACAGGACCTGGCACTGCTAATATTGGCCATTTTCTACCTAGTCTTCTTTGGAATGGAAATTAGTCAGGACAGCTTAAATATAGGTTCCTTAGCTGCAGTCTGAACAGATGATGCCTTAGCAGCTTTCATAGAAGGACCCATGTCACAGGGTACTCCACTCACCATAGGTGGCACCTCCTCCTGGCTGCTCTGGGGAATAGCTCTCTTCCCAGGTCCAACAACTCCCCTTGTGGTCTCTCAACCCATCATCTTCTCTCTCACTCTGTGGCCCCCCTCTCACTCCAGGACCTTCAGCTTCCTCTTTGTAACTTGGCCTGATGGCCAAGTCACTGTGAGGTTTCCCCCTTCCGGGCTAGTTTTACTGGACCTGCTGTCCAGGTACTGCCATTCTGTCACTGGCTGGTAGGAGAATCTAGGCATGCCCACTACTCTGGGTTCCAACCCAGGAACCCTACAAGATGCAGCCATGGTCTGTGCAGTCCCCAACCTTGCTGCTCTCTCCCTCCCCTACTTCCTACCCACTTCCCACATGCTCTCTTCTCCACCATTCTCTTTTCTGAGTACACCCTTCCCTCGGGCCAGGCTCCCAAGGTCCAGCTCTTTCCCTGGGTTCCCTCCTTCCCCTTCTAATGCAGAGGGGCTGCAGACTTCCTCACTGCCTCCATTTCTGTTGCCAGCTTCCTGGCTTTATACTAGCCCAGCCCATACCTGGTCAGCTGAGTGTCATCTTCCAATCAGGGGTTGCTTCTCCAGCCTAAGCCCTTCATTTGTGGCCTTTCACACTAATGGGCCCTTTCCTAGCTTCCTCTCTTTCAGGGCTGGTGTGGATTTGAACAACTCATCACAATTTTTATGAAGCTACTCCAGAATGTGGAACTTCAACAAAATCAGACAACAAGGACCCCCAACCACTTCTTAGACACCTTAGCCTTACTTGATGATGCAGTACATGCCAACACAGACCCCCTTAGCCTTAGGAACTGAAGACATCCCAGCCAAAACCAGAAGGCTTAGCAGTGAGAGCTGCCTTAATAAGGTGCACCTACAATAAGTTCTGCCTCTCCTTATGTGCTCTGCATGTTAAGATCCAACAGATGGAACACCAAGAAGAGTGCCCTTCTCAGAGGCACTTAAAGACATCTCACAGGGTCATCAGATGCCAGGAAGACCACTAGGCAGGAAGCAAAATCTCTTGAAGCTTCCTGCCTAGATCTTTTTTTCAGATCTGCCATCCCACGGAACCCAACCAAAAAAAATCTAACTATTTAACACTACAACTGACAAGGCACTAAGGTAGAAGAAAACCCTGGATCCAAAGGTTCGGAGCAATTCACTTCCATCTGGTGCTTGCAGTTGGAAGCAACTAAGATGATGAAGGGCACAGTGCCCATTTATATAGCCTTGAACTCAATATTCAGACACTGAGGGGATGGGCAGGAGGGAGTGCATGTGGGCTCCAATAGGCATTACTTGGAGAAGGTTCCACGCTTAGGCAGTACCGGTCAGCACATTACCCACAAATTGGAATATACAGAGCTACATGAAAAATCCCGATTTATCCTGCTAGTTTATGAAAGGATCCTTACTACACATCAACAGATCCATACTATAGGTTTTGTCCACCACTGGCAAGGCTAGCTATACCCCTTTTCTGTCTACACCAGTGTCTGAATGAGACTTCCTTGTAGAAGACAGCCCCTATTCACAATTTCAGAGGATTAATTTTTCTTTTTCAAATGTTTGTTTTCAAAGTCCAAGCAGCCAGTCTGAGCTTGTTGGGTCTGAATGTAAAACAAGGTCTTAAGTCAGAAGATAGATTCCATAGGACAGAATATAAGTAGACTGGATGTTAGACTGATTGTATCTGAAAAAAAATCAAGGCCTCCTGGGTCAGCAAAGGGTGTTCTATATCACTAAAGCCCTTTCTAAACCTTTTGGATGTCCCTGTGGGCAGGACAGAGCAAAAACACATTCAACAATCTGGTTGGCCATATATGAGATGGGCTCTCCCACTGCATCACCTTCTTCTGGAAGGGTACTAGATAGCAATCGGGGAGCCTTTGTATTGGTCTGGGGAGCAAAAAAGCTCTATTGTGTCCCAATTCTTGAGTCTAGGGCTGCAGACACCGGAGTGTCCACCTATGAGGGACCACTTCACTTGCTGTATTCTCTGGGGATTGAGCCAGTCCACTGCACTGTTTGACCTTCCCTTTACATGTAAAACTTTAAATGTGATTCTTCCACCAATATAAACAAAGGTCTGAACCTGATGCTATGAGAGTTTAGGACACATGGTTTGAAGGAACAGACTCCCCAGCTGGTCAAGCTGGCCTCCAGCTCAATTACCACTCTGGAAGCTCACTGATGGGAAAACAATCGGAGAATCTGCTGTCCTAGTTTCCACCAAATGAAGTTAGCCTTACCTTGCCAGTGATGGACAGAAATGGTTCCACTTACATCTTCCAGTCTACATTGTGGAGGCATCATATGGATGAGTGGACCTAGACTTGATAAATACCTATTTTCCTATTAATTAGATGCTCAAGGATAGATGATCTAACAATGGCAGCTCATCTAAGATGCCCAACATTTCTGGTTTTGGGGAGCTCACTTGCAAAGTACTAGCCTTACCTTGTTGCTGCTGGCAAGTTTGGAGATGGCACTGCATACTTCTTGGGCGAGGCGATAGTCTTCAATTACCTTCTCATCTAGCCCAGTCATCACCAGAACATCCAGGTTACTGCCCACAATCTCTGGCTTTCCCCTGAGTGGCAGTGGTTAGGGGGAAATACATGCGATTAGGTAGGGTTGCTCTTGAAAGCTTACATCAAATATGTGAAAACAGCCAAAGTTTACTTGTGCCCCAGGGAAGAGGAGGGACTTGAGCCTGAGGAAACAGCTGCCAACTGACATCTCTGACTCAGCTGAGAGACAGTAAACCAAATTCCAGGGAGGTGGGTATTACATATGCTCTGGTGGGGGGCCAGCAGCATTGAAACAAGGTAAGCTGGACAATGCATCGCTATAGCTGAAACAATGTTGCAAACATCTTCTCCCCCTCAATAGCAGAGAAGATTTTTTGGGTAATGAAGGGAGAAGAGGCAGCAGCTGACATCATTCTTACAAGAGGAGGAGGAAGAGGAGGAGAACAGAGTCCAGCAGCTCAGGGTAGTTCTGCTCCCTCCTCCCCTCCTGTGAAAAAAAAATGGATCAGTCTGCTTTGCAAATGCTGCTGAAAGTTACCCTAAGGCTGTGCAGCAGTAATATCTTTGAGGATCTATACTTAACACTTGTGGGCTGGTCTACACTTACCCCCCAAATCGAAGTAAGGTACGCAAATTCAGCTACGTGAATAACGTAGCTGAATTCGACATACCTTACTTCGACCTTACCGCGGTTCAGACGCGGTCCACACGCGGCAGGCAGGCTCCCCGTCGACTTCGCGGTACTCCTCTCGCTGAGCTGGAGTACCGCAGTCGACGGGGATCACTTCCTGGTTCGATTTATCGCGTCCAGACCAGACGCGATAAATCGAACTCGGAACTTCGATCCGCAGCCGTCGAACTAACCGGTAAGTGTAGACTAGCCCTGTGACATGATCTGGCTGCAGCCCCTGGGATGAAGGGTGCACTACATGGACCTCACTGGGGATTCTCCAGTCTCTAACATCAAGAATTCTGGAAACACCTGCCAGATGGATCACTGGCCGATGCAGTAGTGGATGTGAGGACAAGTGGGGGCAGGTATGTGCTCTCAAGGGTCACTGGGTTGGGAGATAAAGAACAACTCCCCATGTCCCAAAATGTAAATCCATCTCCTGCCCTGACCAAAGTGGGGATGGAAAGATACATCTCACCTGCAATGCCAAAGTCTTCAAATACCCCTATTCAGTAGCTTCCCCCATCTATACAATGCAGCTGTAACTAGGTACCCAGAACTGTAGTATAACATACCATAAAAAAGGGAGGGTAGCCTAGCTTAGAACACAGGGAATTCAGTATAAAGTTAACAACCTAGAGAATCTGGGGCTGGTGGGACACAGTATTGCCATGTCTAATTCAAGTATTCATTTCTGAATGATCCATTTGTGCAGAAATCAGGGACCTTGCCACAGAATCTAGAGCCAGATGCTGCACGCCACAAAGGCGTATATCATCAACTCTGGGAAGACTCCTTGCTTTCACAGGATCAGTACTTATACAGAAAGACCTGAACTATGGACTCACCGTGCCATCATCCCCAGCAGCATGACAGCAGCACGGCGCTCCAGTGATGAACACTGTGATTTCTTAGTGAACTGCTCCCAGAGCAGGTGGACCACAGGTGGCTTTATTTCATCTTTCTGCACAAACTCTGAGATCTGGAGAGAAAGGGGACAACAACTAGGGATGCAAGAATACAGCAAGTGGGACATGTTTCACACTCTCATGAGGGGATCTTATTGGGATGGCTAGATTACGGTGATACGACGGGGTATACAAACCCTAGACTGAAGGACAAGGGAGCTTCCCAAATGACCAATGTCTAAAGGCTCCACCCTGAAGGAAGGGAGGGACAGATTCTGACGCACACCAAGGGGGAATTATTCCTGTCCATTTCTTATTAATGCAGTTTATTTGGGTTAATTCCACTTGCTTTTTGTTCATGGACTACCCAGGAAGAAGAGAGACCTTAAAGCGGCCTGGCCAGAGGGCCAAGGTCACCACAGAGGCAGAGCAGCCTTTGGCACAGGGGCGGGCAAACTTTTTAGCCTGAGGGCTGCATCGGGTTTCCAAAATTGTATGGAGGGCCGGTTAGGGGAAGCTGTGCCTCCCCAAACAGCCAGGCGTGGCGTGGCCCAGCCCCACCCTCTATCCAACCCCTCCTGCTTCTCGCCCCCGATGGCCGCCCCCCCAGGACTCCTGCCCCATCCAACCCCCCATTCCCTGTCCCCTGACCGCCCCTGGAACCCCTGCCCGACTGCCCCATCCAATTCCACCCCCTCCTTCCTGACTGCCCCCCCTCCCCCCACAGGACCCCTGCCCCCATTCAACCCCCGTTCCCTGCCCTGAGCCCTATCCACACCTCTGCCCCTGACCACCACTCCGAACTCCCCTGCCCTCTCTCCAACACCCCTTGCCTCCATGACTGCACTGCCTGGAGCACTGGTGGCTGGCGGCGCTACAGCCACGCCGTCCGGCTGGAGCCAGGACAGCACAAAGCACCGGGTCAGGCCCTGGCTCTGCAGCTGCGCTGCCCCAGGAGCTCGCAGCCCGCTGCCCAGAGCATTGCGCCAGCGGCGGACAAGCTGAGGTTGCGGGGGAGGGGAAACAGCAGGGGAGGGGCTGGGGGCTAGCCTCCCGGGGCAGGAGCTCAGGGGCCGGGAAGTAGAGTCCCGCGGGCCGGATGTGGCCCGTGCCGTAGTTTGCTCACCTCAGCTTTGGCAGGATACACCAAGTGGGGAGAAAACTGCTATGCCAAGCCCAGCCACAAGGAGGCACCAGCAGCAAGTCAAACCCTTCACAGTGAGCAGGACAAAGGCTCAAAATCTTGGACAGAATCTGATACAGGGTGGGACTAGTACTTACTATTTCCCCTAAGCACTGAATGGTCCCTAGCGATGCATCTACCATGAGGAGGGAAAGAGACTGCACCAGCCTCTCCGCCCTGGCCCTGTACAGGAGATAAGCAAACAAAAGGCAATTTACATGCAACTACCTCCCAGATCCAAATCCCACACACAGCAATCCAGTCCCTGAAATGTAGTGTGCATGCACCCCCGTCTCCCAGCAGGATACATAAACATCTGGGAATAGGGAACCAAGAGCTGCTCACATGAAAGCCATTCTCAGAACAGAGAATATAAACACAACAGTAAGGTTCAGAAAAAGCATTAGGGAACATGCAATGATCTCATGAGGATGGGGCAAAAACATCTGTTTTAGGTCCCATGGGAATGGAAAGATATCCAGCAGCACAGTGCATCCTAGAACTGCACAAGGGTAGGTAATGACTCAGAAGGAAGAGCATCTTTACTGACAGTCACGCGGTGAGCTGTGGGGAGTCCGGCCGGAGTTGCAGACCTTCCACCTCCCCTTGGCCAGGCGGGGACATGGCTGCGGGCTGCTCTGAGTGCACCCCCGCCAGGCACGTGGAGGGTCTGCCACAGCTCCCCAGCTGGGCTGTACGGGGGGGGGGGGGGGGGTCCCCGCCATGGCTCCCCACAACTGCCCGCCTGGCTCTTACCGTGGCCAGGCTGCGGCTTCGAGTCACCCTCCTCCCCAGCCGGAGCTGACCAGGGCAGGTGGAGGGACCCAGGCTCCCCACAGCTGGCAGCACGTCTGTCCCCTACCCAGGGAGCTGCAGTGGACCCTCCATCTGTCCTGGGTGGGGGACCTGAGCAGCCCCCGGGCTCCTGTCCCTGTCCCCCAGATCCCTGACCAGGGCAGGTGGAGGGTCCGTGCCACAGTTCCTCACAGTTGCCTGCCCCGCTCTTACAGTCAGAGCCCTGCATGGATACAAAAAATTTGTATCTGCAGCCATGCTTCTATCTGCGGAAATGGTCTGCGGATACCTGCAGATTTGCAGGGCTCTACTTACTGACTCACTGACCAAAAGTACCATTGTATTCATAGCCTACACACTACTGTAATAATCTTTGTAGAAAGTATGCCTTGTGAAGTATTTGAAAAATAAAACTCTGTTCAATAACACCATGGTGAAATATATGTAGCAATATTATTTGTAAAGTCATGAATGATGGTCAAAACCACAAAGCTATATCCTGAACAAAAAGTGTGCATTAATCTGAATTTACATATAAGCCGTAAACAGGCTCCTCGAGAGAGAAGAGATGGCAAGAGACAAAGCAAATGTGCATTTCAGCAAACATAAGTGAGAAGAAAGAAAGAACATGGAGTCTGGTAGTGAAGGAAGCTCCATGTGGCCTTCTTTACAGTTTGAATAAACTTTGTTTTGAGGGGTAACCCTCAGAAGAACCCACTTCAAAGGTTAACTGGACTATACAAGAAAGGGGCAGAAACCCCCCAAGCTCTCTCTTTCACTTAAGAAAAAGAAAGCAACCCATGACTTTGGAGGGGGGGGGGGGTAGAGAAATCCTGACCTGAGAATTTGGTCACCCATGTTGCTAGGAACACATGGTGAGGAAGTTACCTTGAACCAAGTCTAGCTTGTTAAGTTTTAAACTACTAGAAAGTGTTTTATCTTTATTTCTCATGTAACCATTTCTGACTTGATTACCTCATACATGAATTCACTTAAAATTAGGGCTGACGATTAATCGCAGTTAACTCACGTGATTAATCGCAGTTTTAATCGCACTGTTAAATAGAATACCAATTGAAATTTATTAAATACACCTCTACCTCGATAGAACGCTGCCCTCAGAAGCCAAAAAAAATTATACATATATATAACCGCGTTATAGGTGAAACCGCGTTATATTGAACTTGCTTTGATCCACCGGAGTGCGCAGCCCCGCCCCCCTGGAGCACTGCTTTACCACGTTATATCTGAATTAGTGTTATATCGGGTTGCGTTATATCGGGGTAGAGGTGTATTTTGGATGTTTTTCTACATTTTCATATGTATTGTGTGTTGTAACTGAAATCAAAGTGTATATTATTTTTATTACAAATATTTGCACTGTAAAAAATAGTATTTTTCAATTCTCCTCATACAAGTACCGTACCGCAATCTGTCATGAAAGTGCAATTTACAAATGTAAATTTAAAAAAAAAAAAAAAAGTGTTTAAACTTTAAAGCCTACAAGTCCACTCAGTCCTACTTCTTGTTCAGCCAAATCGCTAAGACAGACAAGTTTGTTTACATTTATGGAAGATACTGCTGACTGCTTCTTATTTATGTCACTTGAAAGTGAGAACAGGCATTTGCATGGTACTGTTGTAGATGGCATTGCAAGGTATTTATGTGCCAGATATGCTAAACATTCCTATGCCCATTCATGCTTCGGCCACCATTCCAGAGGATATGCTTCCATGTTGATGATGCTCGTTCGAAAAAAAAAAAATGCTTAATTAATTAAATTTGTGACTGAACTCCTTGGGGGAGAACTGTATGTCCCCTGCTCTGTTTTACCCGCATTCTGCCATATACAGTAACTCCTCACTTAATGTCGTCCTGGTTAACATTGTTTCATTGCTGATCAATTAGAGAATATGCTCGTTTAAAGTTGTGCAATGCTCCCTTATAACATTGTTTGGCAGCCGCCTGCTTTGTCCACTGCTTGCAGAAACAGCAGCCCGTTGGAGCTAGCTGGTGGGGGCTTGGAATCAGGATGGACAAGCAGCCCCCCTCCCCCATCAGCTCCCCTAAGTTCCCTGTGTGGCAGCCGCCGAGCAGGCTATCAATTGCTGGGCAGTTCAGCTGTCCCTCCCCCCATTGCCCTGTGCTGATCCTGCCCTCTACCTTGGAGCTGCTCCCGGTAGCCTCCTGCTTGCTGTGAGGAGAGGGGAAGGAGGGGTGCTAATGTCAGCGTGTCCCCCTCCCCCAGCTCCTTTACCCCATCTCCACAGAGCAGGGGGGACACGACAGGGCTCGGAACAGAGGGAGCTTGCTGGAAGCAGCTACTGTCTCAACTTGTTGATCTACTTAAAAAGGCAGTGTACTTAGAGTGGAGTCAGCGTACTGAAAGGGGCATTGCCCCTTTCTCTCACACACACGGTATGTGTGTCTCTCCCTCCCTCGGTCTCACGCACCGTGTGTCTTTGTCTCTCTCTGCCATGCTGTATCTCCTCCCTCCATCTGTATTGCCTTGTAGAGTGTGAGGCTACATGAACATAACTACCATGTTAAGCGAGGAATTACTGTATTTCACGTTATAGTAGTGGCATGATGGCATCTGTCAGATAATGAAAATGAACGAGTCGGTCCGCACTGCTTTGGATTGTTATCTAGCAGAACCGATCATCAGCATAGACACATGTCCCCTGGAATGGTGGTTGAAGCATGAAGGGACATATGAATCTTTAGTGCATCTGGCACATAAATGTCTTGCGACGCCGGCTACAACAGTACCATGAGAACACCTGTTCTCACTTTCAGGTGACATTGTAAACAAGAAGCAGGCAGCATTATCTTGTTCAGAATGGGCTGAACAAGAAGTAGGGCTGAGTGCACTTGTAGGCTCTATAGTTTTACATTGTTTTATTTTTTAGTGCAGTTGTGTGTGTAAAAATAAATAAAAAAAACCCCACACCTACATTTGTAAGTTGCACTTTCACACAAAGATTGCACTACAGTACTTGTATGAGGTGAATTGAAAAATACCATCTCTTTTATCATTTTTACAGTGCAAATATTTGTAACAAAAAAATATACATTTTGATTTAAATTAGAACACACAATACAATATATGAAAATGTAAAAAAAAACAAAAAAAAACAAAAAACAAAAAAACAAAAAAACATCCAAAATATTTAATACATTTCAATTGGCATTCTATTGTTTAACAGTGGGATTAAAACTGCAATTAAAAAAATTAATCACAATTAATTTTGAGTTAATTGTGTGATATAACTGCGATTAATTGACAGCCCTAGTTGTAATTGAAATGAATACATTTGAAAATATAGAAAAAACATCCAAAAGTATTTAAATAAATAGTATTCTATTATTGTTTAACAGGGCGATTAATCGTGCAATTAATTTTTTTAATCGCTTGACAACTCTACTTAAAATCCTATCTTCTTCAATCTAAATCAATCCAGTGTTTCGTAACTCCAGTTAAAGTAGCAAACCTTTACAGGGACAACGGACCTTTAATATCTGAACTGCCCAGGGGAGGGCTGGACAGTGCAGAACACACGTTTTCAGGACTGGGAGTGGGTTGGGGACATCTGGCAAGTAGTAACCAATGCTGGTGGAAGCCAGAGTGTGACTGGAGTGTTGCTGACTGGCTGCTGAACCAGGGCTGCAGCTATATACAGACACACAGGATGTGACCTGCATGTTGGCAAGCTGTTTGTGAGTGGCCCAGCTGGATAGCTACAACAGCAAAACATTGCAAGGCACTCAAGGTTGCAGGGCAGGCAATGACAACCCCTCAGTGGTCTGGATTGCACCCCAGAACTTCACTCACCCACCACCATCCCTGCAGCTCAGCACCCACTAGCGTTTCAGCTCAGTATGAAGTTTGACCCTGTCCATACTCCACTTCCAACAGCACCTCCTGGGAGATATAGACTCTGATTTGGGGGTTCCATACCTTTCTGAGTCCCCACTGGGGCTCAGGTAGAGCCTCCTGTAGGCGCTTAGCACGGTTTCTCTAATACCTGGCTCCTTAGACCATATAAGAGGAAGCATCCTTTGAACTCCATGCAGTGCCTGGGGGACACCAAACTGCGAGACTGTCACAAAGAACTCAATGGCCTCCTGCACTACTGGGGGGAGTAGAGAGAGAAGTCAGTTCAGCTTTACATAGTCTCGGCCAGAGACCTCATTAAGAAATAAATTATGCACCCATTGTTCTTCCAGCAAACCCATAAACCACATACACAAAAAAAAAAGACACCCCCCTCCCCACACTATTGTCCCCTCCCCTGTGGAGCAGAGAAGTGGCTGCTACAGCACTTTCAGCAGTGTCCAACAGTGGCACAAAAAGATGACCTCCCCCCCGCCAAAAAAAACAAAACAGAACAAAAAACAAATAAACAAACCCACCCTGTATTTGATTATGAATTGAGAACGTTTCCAGAGCCATGGCCTACAATTTTTGAACAAAAGCATTTTGAAACAGATCAATTTTTTTTCATAGCAAGTGATTTAAAGCAGCTCCTATTTCTTCCCTACTGCAGCTACTCAGCAGCATGCCTGCCAGCCACACACTGTTATACAAGAAAATGGTATAACTGATCCAATTGCTCCATAGCCTCTTTCTCTATCAGGCTACAGGAGCCCCAGGCAGAGTACAATAAGAGCTTGACTGGCTCCATCAGAGATCGGGGAGCAAAGATGCTTCCTGTGCCCCCCCGCTGCTGCCCAGCAAACCAGAAGAAAAGGGGGGGGGGGAGAGAAGAGGATGATTTAAGAAAAAAAGAGAAGAAGCAGAGAATCAAGTATTTATAGCTTTCTGATTCTCCGCCCCACCTCTTACACAAGTTTAGCACAGCCTGAGGTCTGTTCCAACTTGAACCAGCTGGCTATTGCTCCAAGGGGCCATACACCAGCTGTGATTAGCCACAGCACAGCATGCACCTCCAGCCACTCTCCTCCTTGCTCCTCTGCACACCTGGGAACTGTGCAGTGTGGCAACATAGAAGCCAGATATGCTGGCTCTTTGTCTATAGGAAGGAAACACCCAACAAGAGAGCTGCAGGGGGTGCCCACTACTTGAACACCACCCAAGCAGAAAATCTGCCCTAAGAATTGATTGTGGCCACCTGACATTTTGAAATATTTTCAGCCTTCAGGCTGAAGAGGCTGGAACCTCTACATTTACCTAAAAAGCTTGCTGAGGCTTTTAGATACCAGAGGAAGCCCTTCTCCCCACAAGACTGCACTTTTCCCAAGATAACCCTTTTGACTGGTACTGTGAGCCCACTGTAAACAAGGTAGGCAAGCCCCCAAGGCACCTGTCCAGGCTACTCCAGTCCCGGCCTCTCCCACATATCCAAAATAGAGTTCTCATACACCAAGCTTAGGACCCTGGAAATCTTAATGTGTAGGATGATCTGTGTCTACCCAACCTACCAGAGACAGAGCTTTTGTACATCATCCTGCTGACCATGCTCAAGGCTTCCGTGATTTTCATAGAGAAGCTGTGGGCATCTTGCAGATACTGCACCAGCATCTCCTGCTTAACCAGCTCAGATGGTGGCTGCTCCTCTATTACAGGGTCTTCATCCCCACTGCTATGCAAAGGATGTTGGATATTGTTTTCCAGGTTGGAATCTACACAGCAAGAATAATGACCCATAAACAATGCTGGGGGCCAGGAGAAACTGCTCTTTGACCTCTTTCCCTTCACCCCGGTGACCTAAACCAAGAGCCCCTCTCCGAACAACACAATCTAACAGCAGCTCAGCCAGGCAGTCAAAAGGGAGATTCAGACCTAGAGCTGGATTCTCACCACACCGTTAGTGAAGTCTCACTACTATGGTATGGTGCAATACAAGCAGAGACAGGGTTGAATAAAAGGGATATAAAGTGTTTCACCTCTATAGTATCGGTATCAATATGGCTCCAGGACAAGAAACTAGCGGGCTCAGAAAAGCTACCTGTGTAGAGTGTCCTCAGAACGCCCAAGATCATGGTTTCCTTGTCACCTTCCAACCTTGAATTGCTGGTGAAGGGCTCCATCCCATGGAAGTGGCACACAGCCATCTGTGTTAGACGGATAGCATGCCTGGACAGAGATGATGCACAATAAGAAATCATCCACTGGGTGGGGAGAGTATGTCAGTTAAGAAATCCATCACTCAGCTTTGTCCCTGGACCTGTGGGACAGTGACTCCTGTCAGCACCTCCAGCCTACTGTATACAGCAAAGTTCTTTCCACACAAGTCTTCAATCTCCCATATGGTGTTACCCCTTTCCCAGGGCTAAGACCTCACCTAACAATATGATTACATATGGAAGTTCCTAGGGTAATCCTCTTCCCCAGATTGAAGGCCCCACCCGCTCAACTGTGGTCCATTGGAGGGTCTCCCACTCACTTGTAATTTAGCTTCCTCAGCAACTGTATGATGCGCTCAGCCGTATTCAGTTCAGTCTCCTCAACCTCTAGCGTCTCTTCCTCCTCTTCTCCTTGCAATGGGTGAAGGAGCTGATGTATGGTGGCCCTAAGCTCTGGCTGCATGGCCTCCCACTCCTCCTCTGGGGTAATTAGTGCAGCTATGAAAAGAGGGCAGAGGAAGGGAATGATACAGATATCCAGACCCATTATTCTAAAGTGAGGGAAACAGCTTACACTGAGATGGGGTTGGGGTCCTGCATGCTCCTCTCTAGATCCCTGAGGCAGACACCACTCCCTTTGCTTACCCCTCCTAATCCTCCCTCTCCCTATGGAAAGCTTCTGATGCTTTAGGCCATGCTCTAAGGCCACAGCATCTCAAATGGATACGAGATTGGGGCAAGGCCAACACAGGTTGAGTATGAGCAAGACAGGAGGTAGAATGAGAAGTGCACAGGAACTCCCGCTGGGAGGGCACAGTATATCCACTAGGAAGGGGAAAAGAGATTACCAGTTTTTGCTGTACGTTTGTCCCTCATTTCTTGCAGCTTCTGCATCTCTTTCTTGAGTGGCTCAGCCAAATCAATGCAGCTTAGCTGGGGATGTGAGGGGAGAATGGGAATGTTTCACTCTCTATCCTCCATTTTCTTAACTCTTAGGATCCTCCTTGCTCCCCCACAGCCTGCTTTCAGCGCCCACTTTAAGTACCCCAGGCCCGTAGAAGACACCTGCTTTTGGAAGCTGAGTAGCTGGTTCTAGTCCACTTCCCAGAATGGGGGCTGCAGTAGGTTGCCTGTCTGTGAAGCTAAGCAGTTTGGGACGAAGTCTAAGTGAAGAGTGTGCAACAGCATGAGCTCCATGACCTAGGGATGCAGTGGAGCAAGATCCCAAAGAAGAGTCCCCACTGCAGACTCAAAACTCTGAAAACCTGCCCCAGTTTAATAAGAGGCATATACCATGCCCCGGCATACATGCAAGCTGCACGAGGGGATGGAAAGCCCAGATATTAGGGCACCTGGATATGAGGAAAAGCAAGGGAGCCTCCAACCTGAGCCACAACCAAAGACTGGTGACCACTCTCTACCTGGGGGCTCCTGCCCCAGGGGAGGCACTGAAATTCCAGCATAGTACGAAGGGTTACCTTGCAGGAGAAGGGGTTGTTTGAGAGAAATGCAGCCAGCAGCTGGATGGCATTCTTAGCCACTGTTACTGATCTGTCTTGGAGACGGCCCACAGCCAGAGACACCACAGCCTGGAACCGAGCCAAGGGCAGGGCCTGCAGCAAAGAGCAGATTGAAGAGGTTACCCAGAAGCTCTGGAGAAGTTAGATGCAATCTTTCATTCCTCACTCTGGGAAGCCTCTGCAGCCAAGTTTCCTCAGGCCTCTTGCTGGGCTCTGATGTTCTCCCTCACCCCTCCCTTCACAAGAGGGCAGTTCGAAGCCAACCCCACAGTCTTCTCACACAGAGATTCACCTTCCGCTGGACAATCCGGGTGAAGAGCTGCAGCACACGGCTGCGCACAAACCCATTGACATCACATAAATGGGCCTGCAGTGTATCCAGGAACTGGTCCCGAGTACCCCTCGCAGCTTCCTCTAGCTGATCTCCACTCAGCACCTGCAGCAACATCTCTGCCATGGCTGTCAGGATGGCATTTCTCATCACATAGCTCTGAAGAGAGAAAATGACTTCATTATACTGGGAGTGAAGGGAGGGCATATTCCTGTAGCCCTCATCCAACCAGGACTCATGCTAAGACAGCAAGGATGGTCCAGTGCTTATGGCACCTAGTCTGGGATTTGGGAAACCCAAATTCAATTCCCTGCTCCATCACAGAATTCCTGTGTGACAACAAGCAAGTGTAGCGGAGCCCAGGAGGCTGTGTCCCAGCCCTCCTATGCACCTAGGTCTGCAGCACCCAATCCGTGGAATGAGTATCATTTGTGGCCTTTGAGAAATGACTTAAGAAAATTTGTATATGGTTATGAGCTGAAGGTAAGCCACACCCTGCAGTTTAAATAGAAGCAAATCAAGTTCCTTATTATGGGGAGCACCACTTCCCCCGCAGCCCCAAAATAGCTGCTGTTCTTTTCCCCGATGCATTTTCTCAGCAGCTCCCCTATTGGCCAAATGCTGCATCATGAGGAGGAAAGACAGAAGTTCTGGCTGCTCTATTGGCCAGGGTTGGCAATTTCTCAGGAAAAACTAGTTTAGGACAGGATGCTGTAAATACCATCTTAAGCCCAGGTTAAACTAGGAAAAATAGTTGCATCACCATCCAGCAAGTACAAAACAAATCTTTTCAAACTTTGAATACATCCATTCAAAAAAACTGAGGAATAGGCTCAGTCAATCCACTACGTCAAAGTTGGTCTTCTGCTACAGAATGCTGTATGGCCAAATGGACTTGGGTGGTAGTCTGCAATTTTGCATGCTTCAGATTCCTTAATGCTTCAACCCTGCATTACTGTCAATTCCACATAATCAAATGTTTTCAACTTTTGTTCATATAATATTGAAAACTGAAATAAGTCATAACACATAACTTCCTTTAGAAAATACTGAACCGGAAAGTATAGACATTCTGATGTTCAGTATTATAATTACATAGGAGTATTATGCCCACTGAAGTTTTACTTTTTATTTGTACAAACCTAAATTAAATTTACAAATCTATTGCCATATGTAACCGCAACTTGAATATGTAACTAAAGCTAAGTGGAATGTGACATGCATTAATGAAACAGTTTTTAAAATAGAAAATGCCTTAAACTGGTACAAACCATGATTTTACCTGGTACAAACCACCTCTGGCAAATACCCACGTCATCCCTGCTATTGGCTGCTTCCTTGCCTGGCTGTGGGAGCCCCAGTGAGAACAGCATAGATTAGCTGGCTCTGCCTGAGCCTAGCAAAGGATTTCTCTCCTCACAGTCACCCAGAAGGGCAAAAAAAGCGCAGAGAACCAAGAGCCAGTTCTCTCCCCCATCCCCAATTCTCTGCTGTTGGATATTACCTATGCTGGGGGAATTCTCAGCATGGTACTTTCTGCAGTAGTTCCTGCTCCGTTCGCATCACCAGAGCATGCAGGGAGTGGAGCAAGGCAGAGAATCTGCCTCAAAATATTGATTGCAACTCCTTGATCTTTGTGAAATACACGCAATCTTCAGGCCAAAAGATTGGACACCACTATGGTACACATTCTTTCCCCTGTATATGTTGTGCTTTGCCCCTTCCCAAGCAGTACCTCTCCATCCAAGAGATGCAGCAGGACACTCATGTTTGACAGCACTATCACTGGGATTTGTTCAGCCAGTTCTGTGAGAAAGGCAGCATAACCCTTCACTCCGGAAGCATCCCGAGTCAGATCCTGTGGACATTTCTGGCCAATCTCCCTGCAAAAAGAAAGAGTCAGTGCCCAAGGCTGCCGGGAATGGAGGGGGCAGGGGCTTGGAGAGTTTCTCACCTCAGCAGCTCTCCCACCATGCTCTTCATGCCATACTCTGTGGCCCACAGGCTCACAGCCCCCGCAAACACTGGGGCTACATGTTCAAAGTGCTGCAGCATCTGTGTGATCTTCAGAGTTGCACCTGCCAAACCAGAGGAGGGGAAAAAAGGGTCAGGGGATACACGAGGAGATCCCACATCAGGAAGGGGAAGTGACAGACTCACTGAGCATGTGGTCATAGTGAGTCAGAGCCACAGCAAGAAGATGCATTACTGCCTCCCGTGTGGCCCGATGCTTCTGGTGGCTGATGCTGGGCTTCTCCAGAATGCGGTAACAGCTGCCAGTCACTAGGCTGAGAGGAAAATAGGGAGTGATAAAGAAACCTGACACTACAATCTGACAACCCCACCCAAGAGATCTGAACTGGTGGAGCCTTTAAGTTTCCATCTCCTCACTGGGGGGAAAGGGGGGGGGGGGGCAGAGAGCTGTTACCTTGGCTCCAACTTCCCAGTGTCCTAAACAATGAGTAAGGCCCTGTGTAAATAATTTCATGGACTGCATGAAAAAAATCATGAAATTAGCCCAATGCCATGATTTTTCCAACAGCAGGGAGACACTTCTACCTACCCACTGAGGCTGTAGCTGTTCATCATGGACTAGTGGGACAGTTCCATTCTGGGGATCAGGGGCAGGCAGAGGTATCTCAACACATGGCACCAGGTGGTCTGGCTCAGCCCACCCAGCCCAATTCACTCCACCCTAGGCCATCATTGTTGCTTCTTGTCTAGCCAGCAGGGAAAGGGGGTGGCACTGAGAACACCTCTCTCATGTTGGGGGGGGGGGGGGGAATCACAGCAGTTTGAAAAGGGTAGGAGAAGGGGGGGATAGAGACTCAGGAGCCATGCCTATCCCAGGAAATTCAAACATTTACCTGTGA
This sequence comes from Terrapene triunguis, assembly GCF_002925995.2. Classification (NCBI taxonomy): domain Eukaryota; kingdom Metazoa; phylum Chordata; order Testudines; family Emydidae; genus Terrapene; species Terrapene triunguis. The sequence goes on from NW_020665091.1 coordinate 4,393,825, forward strand.
CGCTGCAGTGAATTAAAGAAAGAGAAACAAAAGATTTTTCTCAGGGCCTTAGCAGTGAGGTGTCCATGCTCATAGATCCCTCAGCACTGGGAATGGTTCCCAAACTTTTTCCTTGGTTCAGTCTTACCCTGTTCTCCCAAATTTCTTCTCAATCTATCTCCCTACTCCCCTAAGGTTTACATCCTATAGATTGCCTTTGAATGAGGTGGGACAAACTGATTTACCTATTCACGTATCGTCTTACAAGTCAGCCCTTCCAAAAATCTCCCACATATAGCTCACCCCCTGCAGCCATTCCATCCAGCCTTCCTCTCCCCAGCATTCACTTCAACCTTTACCTGATGAATTCCTCCTCCACCACCAAACCACACCACAGTCGACGGAGGTTCAGTTGCAGCAGCTGTGTCAGCAGCTGTAGGAGTGGCTGCCTCTCTTCCTCCCAGCAGAAGCCTGAGCCCGTGGTGCAGTTCTTCTTGCTCTGAGGAGATTATGGGTATTCACATCAGGCAGCATCCCCTTTTAAAGCTGGAGGCGACACTCAAGCTTTACAGTAATGAAACCCTTGCCCCAAACCTGCCGGGAGCCAAAGGGCCACACCAAATGGAAGAAGCTGCTTTCCCTAATATGCAGGGGGAGAGGCATGTGCTTGGGAGGAAATGCTGGTATACTGGAACTGCAACAAAGGCAGACACAGAAGTGGGAGGCAGCACAGAGAACAGCCTGGACATTTAGAGATCAGTGGAGCATTACATGCTGTGATATGTCCTGTCTCCTGAAGCTGCTGCCCGTAAGCATTTCTTAGAGGTGCATGTACCACAGCCTGGCTTTCCTCATGTCATATTGGCCTGCCCAGTATCCATATGGAAAATTCCAGCTATGGCACTGAACTGAGGGGACATCAATGTATAGGAACAAAGTTGCACAGAGTCCAGTAAGTTTATGCATCTCCATTTTCATAAAATCCACCCCCACGCTCGCATACATACCTTCCCACTGGGATCTAGCCCTGACAAGCCACTCTTGCAGGAGTCTATTTCAAAGGCCTCCACTAGATGAGTCAGTACATAGCAGTTCATTTTAAGAGCATTGAGGTGAGTGGTGCGGTCTGAAGGGCTCAGGTCAAGATTATCCAAGATGGAGGAGAGGTCACTGGAGTGACAGGACACCACTGCAGGGAGGTGAGAAGGCATAAGCATCACTACCCATACACACCAAAGCACCCACTTCCCTTGTGACAAACTCACAGCAGCCATCAGATTACCAAAGAACTGTGCTCATGCCTCACCAGCCATAATTTGGGCTACACCCTGTGACCCAGGACCCAGAGATGCTAAGTTCACCCTGTCCCCATCCCCTGCCCAGCTCCTAGGATCACTTGCTAGGGGCAGGCATATCTCCCTCCAGGAATGAAATGGAAAATGGGACTTCCTGTTGGTCTGCCCTTACAGCGAACGCACACAACTCTGCACTGCCTGCCAAGATTACAGACCTGTATCAGGGATGGGTGAGGGTGCAGCCCAGCCAATGGGGTCACATTTGCCTTTATATCATCATAAAGCTGCAGGGAGGAAGCAAATATCTCACCATCCCCTCCACAAGGGGAGAAGGATCCTCATACCTACCTTTCACCATCAGCTCCAGGGCATCCTCCTTGACTGCAGCATTTATAGATCGGAAGTGGCTGTGAGGCAGACAACAGATGACAAAAATACAGGATGACCACTGGCACTAGGCCTAGTTCAAGACTGTAACACAAGAGTCTTCAGGAGCAACTCTAGACTTGTCTCCTAAACCCAGTCCTCTCCCAACCTGCCCACATTTGTGACTAGAGGGATCAATTTATGAGACGGTTCAAATAGGTTCTGCAGAGAGTTTCCCTGGAGAATTTGGAGATCAAAGTAGTAATTTAGCTGATTTTAACTCAATGATGGGTTTACCTGTAATTTCTCAGAAAATTCTGTACTCAAAATGCATGTGCTAGAGTTTTGGGAGGATACACTATATTCCTCCTCAGGTAACAGACTGAACACCTACATTAAGAGCAAAACTCTTACTATAGTGCATCAGCACCTCCAAGACAGGCCTCTACACATACACAAAGATTTCATAGAAGAACATTTTAAAATGTTACAAACAAAACGTAAACAGAGTGGATCTAGGTGAGCGATAAGAATTTATTGCTTAATAAGCTTATCAATTAGCAAATACCACTTCACTTTTGAGTACCAAACACTTAGCTATGGTCTGGAAATGCAAATTATTTGAATTAGTGAGAGTCTGATATTGTACTAACACAAAAAGTTACAAAAGACAAAGGCAATGCAAGAAGTTATAATATGGTAACTAAGGCCTTGTCTATTTGGCAAAAAACTAGGACACCATTATATACCCCTTATTGCCAGCAAAAGTTTTGTAGACCTAGGTTAGTACAAATCAATAGATGTTTTCCCACTACAAACTATGGAAACTGCAAGATAAGCTGACATAAGGCTGGAGTGAAAATTGCTTAACACGGAATTCACATACACAAACCATCACCCAATGCTATTCAACAACCAGCCACCCAGACAAACCAAATGTTTATCCTGTAATAAAACTCACAAACAGCTGTAACGCACACAACCATACCAAAAGGCGTCAGTTTTGTCCTGATGTTGAATGGGGGTGGGGTGGGGGAGAATGGCCTACCTAAAATATTTGTGAGATAGGAAATCTGTGTCTCCTGCCCAGCTGTAACATTCCCTTCCCTCCAGGAACTCCCAATTTCCAGCTCCACCGCAGCTTAACGCCCTATCCTTCCTGAGATGGCGTCTGCAGTAACCAGTTAAACAGTCAATGCTTACGTTATTACATCACTAGTATCCCAGTGGGATCACCGCAGGGTGGGGATGGGTTCATGCCACTCACAGCACCAGGCCCTACTGCACTCAGGAAGAGGAGGCATCTATAAATGGACCTGGCCAGGGCCTAGCCCCATCTGGATATCTCTGCAGATACACCCAGGACTCTGTTCTCCTGAACCCTTGGTAGGAGCAAGAACAGCAGTGCTCACTACTACTGATCACCATCACCCCTGAAGCCCATGACCAAGCCACTTCCCCCCCACCCCTGCAGGGCGGAGTATACTCACTGGAGTAGACTGTAGAGGGTGTCAAAGTGCTGCAGGATGGCCAATGGCCCTTGCACCTGGAACGCCCCCCGGAATTCTGAAGAGACAGGGAGACACAATTAAAACACAATATTGCCAACTGCAAGGGATCAAAAATCATGAATCAAATGCCAAAAAGTCATGAGATTGGCCCCACAAAATCATGAGATTTAAACAAACAAAAACTATCAAACTTTTTTTTTTAGCCTCTTGACTTCTTAACTGCCCTCCACTCTTTTGGCTATATGTGATAATTTCAGGATGCAAAGAACCTTTAATGGACACAAAATGGACACCCCCTCTCTGGCTGCTCAGATGGAGATTCCACTTATCCTCTCCTCAACCCTAAGATAGACAATGGATGACTGTTCCCCCTATTACTGTCTGGACTCCTCTTGTCACCTGCCTTACTGCCTGAAGTGTTCTCCCCTGCCACCCCTTCTCTGGATCCAACAGCATCACATCTCTGACTCGCTGGCCCCCCTGGGGCTTCTTTTCTGCTTGGATGTCAAGTAGAGAAGTCCCAAGGCAGTGGGAGAAGGTAAGTGTTGCTGCAGGGCTCAGGGCCCCAGATCCAATAGCAACATTTTCCCAACTCCCCGCTCTACTGATTTCTGATGCCCCAGGACCCTATCTCACTGCTACAGGACCATCCATGAAGCACATGCCAATCCTCCCTAATTTTCAGTAATCCTCTCAATTTTTTACGTCTTTACTAGGGCTGTTGATTAAATTGCAGTTAACTCACGGGATTAACTAAAAAAAAAATTAATCACAATTAATCGCAGTTTTAATTGCACAGTTAAACAATAGAATCCTAATTTAAATGTATTAAATATTTGGATGTTTTTCTACATTTTCAAATATATTGACTTCAATTACAACACAGAATACAAAATATACAGTGCTCACTTATATCTATATCTATTTTTTTTTTCAATTCACCTCATACAAGTTCTATAGTGCAATCTCTTTATCCTGAAAGTGCAACTTCCAAATGTAGATTGATTGTTACATAACTGCACTCAAAAATGAAACAGTGTAAAACTTTAGAGCCTACAAGTCAACTTAGTCCTACTTCTTGTTCAGCCAACCGCTAAGACAAACAATGTTGCTTACATTTACGGGAGATAATGCCGCCGGCTTCTTATTTACAATGTCACCTGAAATCGACAACAGGTGTTCGCATGGCACTTCTATAGCTGGCATTGCAAGGTATTTACATGCCAAATATGCTAAACATTCGTATGCCCTTCATGCTTCAGCCACCATTCCAGAGGACATGCTTGCATGCTGAAGGACGCTTGTTTAAAAAAAAAAAAAAGTGTCAATTAAATTAGTGACTGAACTCCTTGGGGGAGAACTGTATGCCTCCTGCTCTGTTTTACGCACATTCTGCCATATTTTTCATGTTATAGCAGTCTCGGATGATGACCCAGCACGTTGTTCATTTTAAGAACACTTTCACTGCAAATTTCACAAAACACAAAGAAGGCACCAATGTGAGATTTCTAAAGTTAGATACAGCACTCAATCCAAGGTTTAAGAATCTGAAGTGCTTTCCAAAAACTGAGAGGGACGAGGTGTGGAACATGCTTTCAGAAGTCTTAAAAGAGCAACACTTCGATGTGGAAACTACAGAACCCGAACCACCAAAAAATAAAATCAATCTTCTGATGGTGGCATCTGTCAGATAATGAAAATGACCGAGTCGGTCCGCACTGCTTTGGATTGTTATCGAGCAGAACCCGTCATCAGCATGTCCCCTGGAATGGTGGTTGAAGCATGAAGGGACATATGAATCTTTAGCACATCGGGCACATAACTATCTTGCGACGTCGGCTACGACGGTGCCATGCAAACGCCTGTTCTCACTTTCAGGGGACATTGTAAATAAGAAGCGGGCAGCATTATCTTCCGTAAATGTAAACAAACTCGTCTGTGCGATTGGCTGAACAAGTAGAACTGAGTGGACTTGTAGGCTCTAAAGTTTTACGTTGTTTTGTTTTTGAGTGCAGTTTAAAAAAACAAAACAAAACAAAAAAAAACCACCACACAAATGTAGAATTATCTAAGTTCAGCTTTTATGATAAGAGATTGCACTACAGTACTTGTAATGGGGGAGTTGGAAAATACTATATCTTGTTTTTTTACAGTGCAAATATTTGTAATAAAAAATAAAATATAAAGTGAGCACTGTATACTTGGTATTCTGTGTTGTAATTGAAATCAATATATTTGAAAATGTAGGAAACATCCAAAAATATTTAAATAAATGGTATTCTATCAGGGCTTTGGAGCAGAGCCCAGAGCTGGAGCACGGAGCAGCTCCAGAGCAGTGGAGCTGCAGGTTTTTGCCTGGAGCTGGAGCGGAGCCGGAGCACAGCTCCAAAGCCCTGTTTATTGTTTAATCATGCAATTATTTGCAATTTTTTTTTTTAAATCGCTTGACAGCCCTAGTATTTACAAAATTACTAATTCAGGCTTCAATCTACTAATCTTGTAAGTACGCACATTTTGTATAATACGTGTGTGTGTGTGTGATTCACTATCACCCAGGTTCAATAAAAACAGCAAATAGTGCTGTGGCTGCAGAGGGCATTCTCCACTTCCCTTGTGGCACAAGCAGACAAAGTCTGACAGGAGGCAAGCGTCAGCAATTCTGAATGGGTTGGGGCACAGCTGGATTCACCACAGAGGCTGCATATTGCGCTCTATCTGCCCCATGTGGACCCTAGGGGGCTATGTTAATGCACTCTAGGTACCTAGAGGACACCAGCAGGGCTCACAGGAGAGAGAGCGTGCAACACACAGTCTATGGCTTGGGCGGTGAATCCAGCACCCCAAACACCATTGACAAGCACTGCAGCTTATCTTCTTGGACCCTCATTGCGCAGTCTGTAGGGGAGGAAAAGCTTGAGGAGGCAGTGATGGCAGAGGAGGAGAAATGGAACATGACATAGAAGGGAGAAGAGGAGGATCATCCCTGGAAGGAGGTCCAGGCCTGGGACTGACCAAGCTGATTAAGGACCCTAGGTGATGTATGAGGGTGGCTTTCCCAGGGCTGATCCTCCCTTTCTTCGTTTGTGGGTGGGTGTCAGGGGCACAACAGAGGTGGGACATCCCAACTCCCTGCTTGCCATAAACAGGGAGGGGAAGAGGAGGGAGATCTCCAAGCAAGATCTCCAAGGGAGATTTCCCCCGCCACAAACATTTCTAGATGTCTCAGAGCAAGACTGGCATCTCTACATGAAATCAAGTGCCTCCCCACTCCCCCAGTGCCTGCCCCCCTCACTCTCCCCACCAACCGTTCAGCCTCTGCTGCCCCTCACTATCTCTGGCTCCTGCACCGCACAGTGGCAGCCACATTGCTCGCGGGCTGGCTTCAACTCACTCAAACAGTGAAAACAATGAGGAGTCCTTGTGGCACCTTAGAGACTAACAAATTTATTTGGGCATATACATTCGTGGGCTATAACTCACTTCATCAGATGCATGGAGTGAAAAATACAGTAAGCAGCTATAAATATACAGTACATGAAAAGATGGGAGCTGCCTTACTAAGTGTGTGTGTGGGGGGGGGGTGTCAGTGATAATGACACCAATTCAATTAGGGTGGATGTGGCCCATTCCCAACAGCTGACAAGAAGGTGTGAATATCAACAGAGGGAAAATTATTTTTTGTAATGACCCAGAGGGCATTTGCTGGCACATGATGGCATATATCACATTGGTAGATCATAGAATATCAGGGTTGGAAGGGACCTCAGGAGGTCATCTAGTCCATCTACAGCCAAGCCCTAAGATAACACCTACAGGATCTGTATCAATACCCACCTGGGGAAGTGAAGAAACAGATTGACAGAGCCAGAAGGGTACCCAGAAGTCACCTACTACAGGACAGGCCCAACAAAGAAAGTAACAGAAAACCACTAGCCGTCACCTACAGCCCGCAACTCAAACCTCTCCAATGCACCAAGGATCTACAACCTATCCTGAAGGATGATCCCTCACTCTCACAGACATTGGGAGACAGGCCAGTCCTCGCTTACAGACAGCCCCCCAACCTGAAGCAAACACTCACCAGCAACTACACACCATACAAAACAAAAAAAACAAAAAAAACCCACTAACCCAGGAACCAATCCCTGCAACAAACCCTGTTGCCAACTCAGTCCGCATATCTATTCAAGGGACACTATCATAGGACCTAATCACATCAGCCACACCATCAGGGGCAAGTTCACCTGCACATCTACCAATGTGATATATGCCATCATGTGCCAGCAATGCCCCTCTGCCATGTACATTGGCCAAACAGGACAGTCTCTACGCAAAAGAATAAATGGACACAAATCAGACATCAGAATTATAACATTCAAAAACCAGTCAGCGAACACTTCAATCTCCCTGGACACTCAGTAACAGACTTAAAAGTGGCAACTCTTCAACAAAAAACCTTCAAAAACAGACTTCAAAGAGAAACTGCAGAACTGGAATTAATTTGCAAACTGGACACCATTAAATTAGGCCTGAATAAAGACTGGGCGTGGCTGGGTCACTACAAAAAATAATTTTCCCTCTGTTGATATTCACACCTTCTTGTCAGCTGTTGGGAATGGGCCACATCCACCCTAATTGAATTGGTGTCATTATCACTGACCCCCAACCCTCCCGCCACTTGATAAGGCAACTCCCATCTTTTCATGAGCTGTATATTTATACCTGCTTACTGGGCAGCCTCGCTCCCAGGCGCCACCAGACCGTAGGGAGATGGCGCCCATTTCGCTAGCTTCAGCCCCATTGACAGCAATAGGAGATGGCGGCCATTTTGAATAAGGGAGAATCCGTTTTCACGAGACTGGGAAAAACACCCCTAAAACTGCCAGAGTCACAATCACCTCGTGAGAGGCGGCACCACTATTAACCGCATAGCCAGGGGAGGGGGGGGGGGGCAGAGCCGCGCTTCTTACCCGCCAGCTGCCCAGCAACCTGGGCTAGAGATAGCACCTCCTGCACCACGTACTGCGCGGGGCCCCCGCTGCGAAGCAGATCGCCCGGGGACAGGGGCAGGTGGAATTCCCAGGGGAGCGGCGACGACGGCATCTCCTGGCTGCCAAGGAACAGGACCACGACGTGAGCGGCGGCGGCCTGGCTCCCCACCCAAGAGCCTGGCCTGCCAGCGCTGCCGGTCCGCCTCCTCCAAACGGTCAAAGCGCGCAGGCAAACGCTACAACCACTAGCTTCAGCGCCCTCGGAACACCAAGGAGCCAATCACAGCACAGACCGCGTTCTTCACCTCCATCCAATTACCCACATGCAAGCCCACCCATCTCCGAACGGCCGGTTTCGCGCCAACTCTTCCCGCATTCGAATCACAACCGCCTCCTTGTTACCGGCGCCAATCAGAGGGCAGCTGGAACACAACAACCAATCAGACACCAGAGGCTCCTTCCACCTCTCAGTTCCCGGCCGCGCAACCTCTGGTCCGTGGCGCCGGTGAGGGGGGCTGAATCTCTCGAGCCCGGGTTCATAGTCAGCGTGTGGGGGGAGGGGGCGTCCGGGGACAGCAGCTACCGTTGGTTTGGTCTGGACCCGTGGCCGGGAGCAGGGACACTGGGGTGCGCCAAGACAGGCCGCGCAGGGAGCGGTGCATTCTGGGAAGCAGCAGCCAGTTAACATGGCTGTGTCTCGGCGGGGCTTGTGCTGTTACTAAGGCCCCCGCTCCAGTCGGGCCTGCCTGGCTTGTGCCCCGTGGTTCCTGTGGGGAGGGAGCGGGGAGCGCATGCCCGGTCGTCCCGCCCTTGCTGCGCGGGCTCTGTCGGGGCCGCTCCGGTGACTGGGGCTCTGTCTTTGCAGGGTGGGACAATGCGGACTCTGCTGCAGCTGGCAAGATGGGGCCTCTTGGGCCGTAGCCTCTCTCTGGTCCAGACCGCGAGGAGCCTCCACTGTGGTGAGCGGGGCGGGGTACGCACCCAGACCTTGTATTGCCCTCCCGGCCAAGCAAGGGCGACCTGTAGGGTCAGGCCCTTCTACTGATAATCTCGTTCTTCAGCTGCCTTCTCTGTTTCAAGGGGTCTCTAGCTGGATCCATGTGAAGTTGCCCCCTGAACCTAAAGAGGTTGATCGCTGGACAGAGAAACGAGCCTTATTTGGGGTCTATGACAATATAGGAATTCTAGGTAAGTGACCAACGGTGGATCTGAGGATATCATGGGCGAAGGGAAAGTAACTGGAACTCCAAATTGGGGGTCAGGAGAGTAGAGGTTAGTTCTACTCTGGGACTGGGAAAAATTTAATGGTGTCAGAATGAATTGAGGTTGATGGGACCTGGGGCTAACCTTTCTGCTACCCTGGGTTTGTTTTCCTGTTACTGCATCTGTTTCCCACTTACCCCTTCTTCCTCAGGAGACTTCCAGGTTCACCCCAAGGACTTGATCACAGGGCCCAGGTGGCTGCGAGGCTGGCGGGGAAATGAGCTACAGAGATGCATCCGCAAGAAGCAAATTGTAGGTCACCGAATGTTTGATCAGGATTACAAGAACCTTAACAAAAGGATCAGGTTCCTGTACAGACGTTTCAACCGCACTGGAAAGCACCGCTAGGAGCAGACCTGTGAGAGCTAGCCATGTGCCTCCTGGAAGGAATGGCATCCTGGGTGTAACAGGTTTAGCACCTGGAGCTGTGCACAGATTGGGGTGTTGTAAAATCGTAATAAACTGAGTTTCTCTTCTACAACCACCTTCTACCTCTGATCCCACTTAAAGCTCAGTTCCAACCCACAGACCCTCCTGCTTGTCCAGTCCTGAGCTCCCTTTGCACACCTTTCCCGATTATTCCTTCTCCTCCACCACCCTTAAATTTATCTTCTTACTGCTTCCCTTAGTTTGGATCCCCATATTGCTCTATTGCAACCCCTCCCTGTAGTATCTGGTTTCCAGCTTCATAGTTTGTCACACCAATCTTAATATTGAAATGACCCAAAACATTAAATGTTTTCAATTATCAGCACTCGGACAATCTTTATTCCATTTTATAATTCTCCCAAAGAGTTGCAAGTCTCTTTTGTATTCTCCTTCTCCACTAATTCCCCATCTGCTACAGCTCACAGTTTAGTCATCTGTCTGTCCTTCAAAACCCTCCAATAAATTATGACTTGAGTAATGCTGAAGTTACCTTAACAACCCAGAATTGAAGTTGCATTGAAATTTGTCTTAAAGGATGATTAATCCTTTTAATTCACACTACTTCCTGTGTTTAATCTCTATACACCTCTACCCCGATATAACGCGACCAGATAGAACATGAATTCGGATATAACCCGGTAAAGCAGTGCTGGGGGGGGCGGGGGCGCGCTGGGGGCTGGGCTGCGTACTCCGATGGATCAAAGCAAGTTTGATATAATGCGGTTTCACCTATAATGCGGTAAGATTTTTTGTCTCCCGAGGACAGCGTTATATCGAGGTAGAGGTGTATTTAATATACTCCCTGAACAGGTGAATTTTCTTAGCCAAAGGTTACTAATGTAACTTAAGCAGGTGAAATTTAGATAATCCCTTTTTGAAATTTTCCCTGAAGTCAGGCTGTCATCAAGCTCTTTTGTAGGAACAGCCCTACTGGATCAGAGCTGGGGTCAAGTGCCCTGTCTCATACAGGGGCCAGTACCAGATCCTTCAGAGGCAGGTGTAAGAAACCTACAGTAGGCAGATCTATGGTACTCTGCCCCCCATTCGTTCACATTCTGATTTCTCACAGTTAGAGATGGGCTGAAACTAAGTATAACCCTGACTTTCACAATAAGCCAAAAATCAAGCTAATCCCATTTCAAAACAAGCCAATCCTTAAGAATCCCAACACTCTGTGACTAGATCCCCCCAGGGTGGAGTCTGGGACTGTGGTGGGCCTGCTGTGCACCCCTGATTCTCTCCTGTCCCCTTGCCCTGGCTTCCTCACCCTCTTGCCCCTGCTTGCCGGGAGCTGATCAGGAAAAAAAAGAAGCAAAAAGCTACATGCCAAAAACTAGCCAACAAGCAGCTCACAAGCCAATTAAGCCAAAAACAAGCCCATTTTCTGTGGGGTTTTTTGTGGGTTTGGCATGTCTGCTTGTGGATGGAGTCTTGGGCTGGTGGATACCAGTTCTCCTGTAATGAAGCATCAGGAGTTCGTTGGCTTCACTGAAATGTCTGCCATGGGGAGCCCCTGATGTACCAAGGCCTCAGTGTAGAGATAGAGCTGAATGGGGAGTTCTGTGGTGTCCCAGGAGAAGCAGTGTTGCATTGAGATGTTATTGCATCAAGAGTTAGCCTCAGTAAGGGAGCTGTGACAGAAGAACTGAGTTAATTTCCCTCCTTCCTCCAGTGGTGGGGATAGAAGTTGTGACTGGGGAATTGAAACTGGAGTAGCAGTGCTCTCTTGGAAGAAGCTTTAGCTGCTGTCCTGGCAGAGACCCAGTAGTTTCCATTCTGATCCAGTGGGAGGCAGGAGTTAGAAACGTTTGCTGCTTGGGTTGTACCCCAACATGGAACACTGCTGAGCCCTTTGTCTGCAGAGGGACATAATGGAAGAATTCTGGCCCCTAGGAGGGTCAGCAATAGATCTCTAGTCAGGTGACAGAGGGCTGTCTCCTTAGACCTGGCTACAACTTTGGCTCTTACTCCACCTTGTGTACCTTCATGCCTTGATGGAAGAGCTTGAAAGCACTGCTCCTATGGAGGCTACAAACCCTGTCAGAGTGCTCCAGAGGTTATGTCTACACTACAGACCTTACAGCGGCACACCTGTACTGCTACAGCTGTACCACTCCAAGGTCTCCTGTGTAACCGCTCTATACCAGCAGGAGAGAGCTCTCCTGCCGACATAGCGCTGTCCATACCAGCACTTTTGTCAGTGAAACTTATGTTGGTGAGGGAGGTGTTTTTTTCCACACCCCTGCTAGCATAGACAAAGCTTTAGAGTTTCTGACCATTGCTGCTGCTTCAGCCTATAAGGCATATGCTTGAGCTATCAAATTCTGCTATACGAAATATGAATGCAAGTACTTCCAGGAGCTTATTCATGTGGGTCTTTTAAATCTATCATCTGGAGGCATCCCAGTTAATGTTCCATCTTGATTTCCACTTTGGCGGGACCGTAGCCCTGTAAACACACCAAACAATTCTTGACTAAATTGAATGTTAGTGAAACTAAGTGTTAGTCAATCTTTTAAAGGGAATAGGTAAAATAAAGGACATATCTCCTCCCAAAGCATGACTGCTTTCAGTTCTGTGACACAACTCAGGCTTTTCTGATTTTTTTTTTCCACAATCTCTACACAACAGATAATTTGTGAGTAGTAGGTGGAACAGCAAGGTGGCATGCCAAGGAGAATCATAGGACTAGAAAGGACCTTGAGAGGTCATCTAGTCCAGTCCCCTGCAGTCATGGCAGGACTAAGTATTATCTAGACCAGTGGTCTCCAAAGTGGGTTGGTTTTTTTGTTTTTGTTTTTGCTTCGGCGCAGCAGGGGGTGCATGCTCAAAATTTTTTTACTGATGGGGTGCGCGATCAAAAAAGTTTGAAGACCAGTGATCTAGACCATACCTGACAGGTGTTTGTCTAACCTGCTCTTAATCTCCAATGATGGAGATTCCACAACCTCCCTAGGCAATTTATTCCAGTGCTTTACCACCCTGACAGGAAGTTTTTCCTAATGTAGACTCAGACTTTAGACTTTAAGGTCAGAAGAGACCATTATGAGCATCTAGTCTGACCTCCTGCACAACGCAGGCTGCAGAATCTCACCCACCCACTCCTGTAACAAACCTCTAACCTATGCCTAGAGTTATTGAAGTCCTCAAATCGTGGTTTAAAGACCTCAAGGTGCAGAGAATCCTCCAGCAAGTGACCCATGCCCCACGCAGCAGAGGAAGGCGAAAAATCTCCAGGGCCTCTGCCAATCTGCCCTGGAGGAAATGTCCAACCTAAACCTCCCTTGCTGCAATTGAAGCCCATTGCTGCTTGTCCTATCCTCAGAGGTTAAGAAGAACAAATTTTCTCCCTCCTCCTTGTAACAACCTTTCTGTACTTGAAAACTGTTATGTCCCCTCTCAGTCTTCTCTTCTCCAGACTAAACAAACCCAATTTTTTCAATCTTCCCTCATAGGACGTTTTCTAGACCTTTAATCATTTTTGTTGCTCTTCTCTGGACTTTTTCCAATTTCTCCACATCTTTTCTGAAATGTGGTGCCCAGAACTGGACACAATACTCCAGTTGAGGCCTAATCAGCGCAGAGTAGAGCGGAAGAATTACTTCTCATGTCTTACTTACAGCACTCCTACTAATACATCCCAAAATTATGTTTGCTTTTTTTGCAACAGTGTTACACTGTTGACTCTTATTTAGCTTGTGGTTCACTATGACCCCCAGATCCCTTTCTGCAGTACTCCTTCCTAGGCAGTCATTTCCCATTTGGTATGTGTGCATCTGATTGTTTCTTCCTAAGTGGAATACTTTGCATTTGTCCTTATTGAAGTTCATCCCATTTACTTCAGACCATTTTTCCAGTTTGTCCAGATCATTTTGAATTATAATCCTATCCTCCAAAGCACTTGCAACCCCTCCCAGCTTGGTATCGTTCTCAGACTTTATACATGTACTCTCTCTGACATTATCTAAATCATTGCTGAATATATTGAACAGAACCGGACCCAGAACTAATCCCTGTGGGACCCCACTCATTATGCCCTTCCAGCTTGACTGTGAACCATTGATAACTCGGAACAGTTTTCCAACCTTATAGTAGCTCCATCTAGGTTGTATTTCCCTAGTTTGTTTATGAGAAGGTCATGCAAGACAGTATCAAAAGCCTTACTAAAGTCAAGATATATCACATCTACTGCTTCCCCCCATCCACAAGGCTTGTTACTCTGTCAAAGAAAGCTATCAGGTTGGTTTGACATGATTTGTTCTTGACAAATCCATGCTGTTACTTATCACCTTACTATCTTCTATTCTATCTTACTGCAAATTGATTGTTTAATTATTTGCTCCATTATCTTTCCAGTTACAGTAGTTAAACTGACTGGTCTGTAATTCCCCCGGTTGTCCTTATTTAGCTTTTTATAGGTTGGGACTATATATGCCCTTTTCCAGTCTTCTGGAATCCCATCTTCCATGAGTTTTCAAAGATAATCGCTAATGGCTCAGATATCTCCTCAGTCAGCTCCTTGAGTATTCTAGGATGCATTTCCTCAGGCCCTGGTGTCTTGAAGACATCTAACTTGTTTAAGTAATTTTTAACTTGTTCTTTCCCTATTTTAGCCTCTGATCCTACCTCATTTTCATTAGCATTCACTATGTTAGATGTCCATTCATCATCAACTTTCTTGGTGAAAACCGAAACAAGTCATTAAGCACCTCTGCCATTTCCACACTTTCTGTTATTTCCCCCCGTGCCCACATCGAGTAATGGGCCTACCCTGTGCTTGGTCTTCCTCTTGCTTCTAATGTATTTGTAGAATGTTTTCTTGTTACCCTTTATGTCTCCAGCTAGTTTGATCTCGTTTTGTGACTTTTTAATTTTCTCTCTACATACTTGTGTTGTGTATATTCATCCTTTGTAATTTGACCTAGTTTCCACTTTTTGTAGGACTCTCTTGATTTTTAGATCATTGAAGATCTTCTGGGTAAGCCAGGGTGGTCTCTTGCCATACTTCCAATCTTTCCTCCACAGTAGGATAGTTTGCTCTTGTGCCCTTAATAATGTCTCTTTGAAAAACTACTAGCTGTCTTCAATTGTTTTTCCTCTTAGACTTACTTCCCATGGGATCTTACCTACAAACTCCCTGAGTTTGCTAAAGTCTGCCTTCTTGAAAGCCGTTGTCTTTATTTTGCTGTTCTTGGGGGGGATAGCTCAGTAGTTTGAGCATTGGCCTGCTAAACCCAGGGTGGGGAGTTCAATCCTTGAGGGGGCCATTTAGGAATCTGTGGTAAAATTCTGTCAGGGATGGTACTTGGTCCTGCTGTGAAGACAGGGGGACTGGACTCAATGACCTTTCAAGGTCCCTTCCAGTTCTCTTAATTTTTTTTTTTTTTTTAATTTGGGGGGAGGGATTGCCAATGCTCAGTGGTTTGAGCATCGGCCTGCTAAACCCAGGGTTGTGAGTTCAATCCTTGAGGGGGGCATTTAGGGATCTGGGGCAAAAATCTGGGGATTGGTCCTGCTTTGAGCAGGGGGTTGGACTAGATGACCTCCTGAGGTCCCTTCCAACCCTGATATTCTATGATTCTATACCTACCATTTCTTAGACTCATTAACTCTACCATTTCATGATCACTTCCACCCAAGCTGCTTTCCACTTTCAAATTCAAAACCAGTTCTTCCCTTTCTGCCAAAATCAAATCTAGTACAGCCCTCTCCCCTAATAGCTTTCTCCACCGGAGAGGCAGATGAATCAACACATTGGAGCCCTGCACCAGCAATCCTGGCTAATGCAGGGGAAGGCAATGATGTGTGGCAGATGTTTGGCTAGTGTCACCTGCCGCTGTGGAGTCTCTGAGTCATGAAGGGGGAGCTGCAACATATAGTCAGTTCTCCGCATTGGGGGTGGGGCGGCAGTCCCTAGCCCCAACTTCTTTCAGGGCTGAACCACGTGTGAGCTGCGCTGTGGTGACGTTGGTACATGAGGCTGTGATGCCATGGTGATTATTTTTTTCAGTCTGATGCGATCACACTCCACTGTTATAATGACGTCTTGATGATTTCAGTCTGCAGCTTGGCCCTGCAATGATTGCGTCTGCTCCAGGCTGGATTTTCTGGGCTTCTTTCCCCTTTCCCGGGCCCTCTTCTTTCCCGTGTAAACACACATTATCTATCTCCCGCTGCGCAGCTTTCTCTGACCAATGGGCGGTGGGCCCCGAGGGGCTTCCTCGCCACGACCATACCCACCCGGGGGTTAATCGCCCGTTAAGAGTTGTAGGCATGGCCTGAAAGCTCGGTGGCGTACAGTGTACAAGGTACAGTGATTGGTTTAGGGAACAGGTAGCGAACGTTCTGATTGAGCAGAGGTCCACGGGGCGCGGGGGATCCGGAACTAAGGCTGCAGCTCACTGTACAACGGGTTGGAGGACCGTCACACGACGGTTGGCTGGTGCTAGGCTGTAGCTGTTTAGTTGTGCGGGTAGAGAGGTAGCAGCCAGACCTACAGGGTGCTAACGCTGACGCTTAGGTAAGCACTTGGCTGAGGGTGCGAAGGGACATTGCAGACAGGAGGGGGCGTGGCCGTGGCCTCTGGCGGCGTTGATTTGCCGATGGTGGGCGTGGTCAAATAGCACCAGACTATAGGCGGGGGGGGCGTAGTGGCGCGACAGCTAAAACCCGAGGCAGGCGCAGGACAGGTGCTGGGTAGACGCGGAGCGCTGAGTGCGTGTTCTCAGCCCGGCGGAGCCATGTAAGTATTGGGGGCGCCGAGTCGCGCATTGTAGCAGCTGGGGCTCCGCGGCCCTCGAGCGGGGATTGGGCGCTGTCCCGTGCTGCAGTCTCGTCTGGGGCTGAGCAGTCTGCAGGGAGGGGAGGCTCCTGTGGCCCGTAGGATGTACCCGCCACCTCCCTGGGAGAAGAGGCAGCCTGCGTGCCAGTACCGGCCGCCTCTCCCCGGCTCCTGGCAACTCCCCGCCGCCCCAGCACTGGCTTCCCCACCTCGATTGGTGGGAGTGTCGGCTGGCACGAAATGGCCCTTCCTGCACCTCTGCCTGGCTCCCATCAACGTCTGTGGCTAGACCCGCCCTGCACAGCGGCGTCTGCACTTTTCCGGCCGGTGATCACGACAGCCTGCCCTGCTCTGCCCGGCCACCAGCAGCAGTAGCAGCATCTGCGCTCGTGTGTCGTGTCTCGCTCCCAGCAGCTTCCCCTCTGGCCCCTGCAGTCCACGCCCAAGGGCTCAGAGGCTGCGGGGGTCTCTTGCTGTGCGGGTCTTATAGGAAGAAGCTCTGCCATGGAGTCCCATGTTCTAGGGGACTGCCCGGGGATCCTGCTCCGTGCACCCCCGCGCATCAGTGGTGCCTGTCAGGCAAGGCACCAGGTGGTTCTGGCTCCCAGTAGCTGAAAGTGAGAGGGGGAGGTAAGTGTCTCTTTGCCCATGTCGTAATGACATTTGGAATAGGCTCTCCTCTCCCTGTAGGGGCTTGCCTGAGTTTGGGAGGCGGCTTGTCTGCCCTGTGAGCCCAGGGAGCTGCTCTGAAAGTGTGTGTCTTTCTCTCTTTCCCCCCCCCCTAAAAAAAATTGCAGGCTCTAGTTGTCCCAGCTCAAGTGGTGGGGTGGTGCTGGTTAGTTTCTTGGGTGCTGCAGGAGGGGAACTTATAAGCATCCTCATTTGTAGTGGTCCTGTGTTGTGAATGCTTCAAGTAGCTGCATTCCCGTGATCAGCTCCCCAGACTGGGAAATACAGCCTTAATTCCTAATTAACAGAAATCAGTTAAAGATGACTGTGGGGGCAGCAAGATACTTGTTGTCCAGCTGGGCAGATCTCAACAGCCTGCCTGGTGATTCCAGTCCTGCATGCACATATGCAGGTTTACTGCTAGACTCAATTCCCTTCCCTCGCTTCTGTTTCTTTTCTTTAAAGTTGGCCCTTATTTATTGTCTGGCACTAGACACCTATGTGCCATAGAATCATAGAAATGGAAGTCTGGAAGGGACCTCCAGGTCAAGTCCAGCCTCCTACACTGAGGCTGGGACAAGTAAACACAAATCAGGTCCAACCTGTTTTTAAAAACCTCCAGAGATGGGAGATTCCACAACCTCGCTCGAAAGCCTATTCTAACCCTTATAGTTAGAAAGATTTTCCTGATATCTAACCTGAATCTCCCTTACTGCAGAGGAAGCCCATTACTACTTTTCCTACCTTCAGTGGACATGTAGAACAATTGATCACAATCGGCTAATATCCCTTAACATATTGGAAGCCTGTTAGAAGGTTCCCCCTCACAATTCTTCTTCTCAAGACTAAACATACCCATTTTTTTTAACCTTTCCATATAGGTCAAGTTTTTTAAACCTTGCCTTTTTTGTTGCTCTCCTTTGGACTCTCTCCAATTTGTCCACATCTTGCGCCCAGAATTGGACACAGGACTCCAGCTGAAGCCTCATCAGTGCTGAGCAGAGCGGGACAATTACCTCCTTTGTCTTACATACAACACTCCTGTTAATATATCACAGAATGACATTAGCCTTTTTTGCAACTGCATCTCGTTGTTGACTCATTTTCAATTTCTGATCAACTATAACTCCCAGATCCTTTTCAGCAGTACTACCACTTAGCCAGTTATTCCCCATCTTGTAGTTGTGCATTTGAGTTGTGAACTAAGGGCATGGCTACACTTGCAAACGTAGAGCACTTTGAGTTAAACCAGCCTTCGTAGAGCGCAGTAGGGAAAGTGCTGCAGTCTGTCCACGCTGACAGCGCACTGGTGTGGCCACATTAGCAGCTCTTGCAATGGCCATAGAGAGCAGTGCATTCTGGTAGCTATCCCAGCATGCAAGTGGCTGCATGCTTTTCAAATGAGGGGGGTGGGGTGGAGTGTGTTGTGTGTATGTTGGGGGAGAGAGAGTGGGTTTTTGTGGGTCTGAGAGCATGTTGGCATGCTGTCTTGTAAGTTCAGACAGCAGCAGACCTCCCTCCCGCCCCTCTCTCACACAGCATTCCACAGTAACGGCTTGCATGCAGGCTGTCAGAAACGGAGGTTTGAAAGGGCATTTCCGCATTCCTACAGGAGTTCAAAACAATGACAAGAGTGGCCACTTGATTTAAGGGGATTATGGGACGTTTCCAGAGGCTGATCAGAGTAATGCAACACCTCGTTCACACCGTGTGTTGTAGCCAAGGTGCAGCAAATGTTATTCCTCTCGCCAAGGTGGAGTACCAGGAGTGCTTTAGCTGCGGAGTCAGAGCGCTCTACGTGCCTTGCCAGTGTGGACGGGGAGTGTGCTAGTGCACACGGGGCTCCTTTATTGCGCACTAACTTGCAAGTGTAGTCAAGCCTGACGTCTACTACATCACACTTGTTTTTAGTGAATTTCATCTTGTTGAATTCAAGCCAGTTCCCCAATTTCTTAAGGTCATTTTCAATTCTAAACCTATCCTCCAAAGTGCTTGCCACTCCTCCCAGCTTGGTGTCATCCATGCATTTTATAAGCATAATTTCAATGCTATTATCCAAATCATTAATGAAAATATTCAGTAGTGCTGGACCCAGGATTGACAATCCTGCCCCTCCTCCCCCCCCCACCCCCATGGGACCTCACTACATATCCTCTCCCAGTTTGAGATCCTGTATCAGTTCTTGAGCTTTCTTCTGGCTTTTTAGTTTGGGACTTGACTCCTGAGTTCTGCTTTTCTCTTAAACCTGAGGTTCGTAGATGGACCCATATTACTTTGTTTCCTCTGTTGGGTATGTCTCCTTGTCTCATCAGGTCTGATCCAGCTCAGCAATCTGCTCCCAGGGCCCCAGAAGGGGGTGCTCTTGGTGGGGGTCCCCCTGGGCCTCCCCCCAACATGAGTAGTAACCTTCGGCTGCAGCAGTCCCAGGCCCAGATGGAGGAGGTAAGTCCGTGTCTCATGAGCTTGGTCTCTTATTATTTTGTATTATCATATTGCCTAGGACTAGTGTGATGGACTAGAATCCCGTTTTTGCTTTTGTGCCTCCCTCTGTGCCAGTGTAACATATGCTTTTTCTTCTTCTTCTTCTTCTTCTTTCTTTTTGCAGGTGGTGAGCATAATGAGTGTGAATGTGGAGAAAGTGCTGGATCGAGACATAAGACTTACCGAGATGGATGGCAAGGCAGAGGCACTTGAGGCTGGTGCCTCAGTGTTTAAAACTAGTGCAGGAAAGCTAAAGAGGAAGTACTGGTGGAAGAACTGTAAGGTGAGCCTCCCAGCCCTTTCATCTACCTTCCAATGAGGCCAGATCTGAAGTTGTTCCGTGTCTCCTTTGGCTGCATCCAGAGGCCATGGGTGGGGGGGTGGCACATGCAGGGTCACATGATGTGGCCGGGCCCCTCCCTGCCGAGCAGCTGGGCCAGCAAGCCAGGCATGGAGAGGCAAAGGCAGGAGTGGAGTGGTGTATGACTTGAAGTTTTCTGGGGTTGTGCCCCTCCCTCTCTTCTCCCTTCTCCCCCACTCCCTGTCAGCAGGCACAGGTAATCTGTGGCTGCATCAAAGTGAAGCTGGGGTTATAAAACAGTTGCACTTTGTACAGTTAGGGCTGTGGTTTCAGCATGAAGCTGCCCCAAGCCCTCTTTGGAAGGCAAGGTACACAGAAAGGAGAATGATCTGGATCTCTTCATACCCTCCCTGAGGGGTTGTGGAGTGCAGCCTTCCGCTGGACCCCTGCTGCTTCCTCACTGCTCTGCATGAGAGGCCTTAGGGACTGATTGTGGGGGTGGGGAGATGGGAATCAATTGGGTCAGCACTGCATCCATGGCCTAGGATTTGAAGAAAACTTGCTGTGCTGCTAATTAGGACTTGCTGCTCCCCCTTCTTTGGAGACTCCTGACTCAACCTGGACATTCATCTCTTGGCTGTTGAAGCAGGTTCGTGGCACTGGGGGTTGGAAAGAGGAAATGCTATTTTGCACCAGGCCATGCTGTATGGAAGGACTGGAACCCTGAGCTTTCTTGTCTCTAGGGTGTGGATGAGATGCCTTGGGAGTACTCCACCACATAATAACCCCTTCTGAGAGTATTAACCCTTCATAATCTTTCTCCCCAGATGATGATCATGCTTGGAGTGATCTGTGCCATTGTGATGGTGGCGATTGTACGTAAGTACCATATAGAATCTGAATGGAGGGTCAGGGAGCCCCCAAGTCTTGGAAATTGCCACCTTCTCCCTTTTGGTTAAGGGACTGAAGGTCTGAGAGTACCCTGCATGTTCAAACGGTAGCTTCTGCCTGCTGGTTAAGGGAAAAGGTACCTTCCAAATGCCTGGTGAAGGGTGGAGTATCTGGGAAACTCCACAGGGAAATGGTATGTTCAAAATAGCATATAAAGGACCCAGTCTGAGAGCTCTTTCTCCTTGGGGGGGAAATGGGACCTTCCCTCTATTGGGACAGAGGAGTTCTTCTCCCAAGTGTGAAAGGCATGGGAGTGGAAGGGTTGGGAAGTCCCTAACTTGGCTGGGGGTTTGTAGGCCTCAGTTGCCTACTGTGGGGACCTTGGTGTAACTTGCCCTCTTGTTTTCTCCTTTCTCTTTTCCTTCTGTTGCATTCTGTCTCCAGTTTACTTTTGTACTTGAGAATGTGACCCCTCAGTCTGCAGTCCACCTTCCCCTCTTCCTGTCTCCTTCCTTGCCCACGCTCCCCCCTCCATGTGGCTGCTTCATTTTCAGTTCTTTTGTTGGTTTTGTTTGTCTTCTGTGTAAGATTCTGAAGCAACTCTCCTGGATCTAGGTTTAACGCCTTCAACACCTGCTGCAGCCCCAGGGAGGGTCAGCTCACTGGGGCGGGGAGGGAGGGAAGATGTTGCTTCCATTCTTATGTTTGAGGGTAACTTTTTTTTTTTTTTTTTTAATCCGAATTTGAGTGAGGCATGGCTTAGGTGTCACCTTCATCACAGCTGTACCTAAAGGGTGTACTTCAGCAATGTGAGCTTCCTCAAAGCAGTTCCCTGGCAGTGATGAACCTAGAGAGCAGGAGGGGGACTCCAGTGTGAAATTGATTAGAGTAGTGCCTCACCTCAGAGGAGAGCATCTGGCCTCCGCTTTTGTGGAGTTTCCCTTTAACTGCTGAAGTCTAAACTAGTTTATGGTGGTCACTTAGCCTTCAGCTCCCCACAAATAGTGATGAGTTGTGCCTTGCTCATGTTGTGGCAGCTCTCAGCTTCATAGGAATGCAACAGGAAGGGTTGATGATCCTTTTTCCTACACCACAAGGACAACAGCAATGGTTATATCGGGGGTTGGTATTCCTGTAACTGGTACAGACTTGTCAGGATGTCATCCTGGTTAGCTACTGGCATGCACTTTACTCTGAGGAAGTCCAGGGCGTGGAGGGAACAGGACTGGTAGAGGGAGTGAGAGGGAATTCTGGATTTTTCTTGCTTCATCAAGCTGTGTGCCTCTTTCTGTTGCGTGAAGGGAGACATGGGTTGGGGGGTCCCAGGTGGGGGGAGTCTCTGTTGCTTAAATAGTCAGATGAGCAACTGCATCCTGTGTGTATTTCTGGGCAAGTCCCCATCTTCTGCTCTGTTCTTTCTCCAAAGCCTCATTCTCAAGGAGTTACAAAAAATGGTAGTAAAGTAGAGTTCTACTCTGAGAAAGAGCATTGGGGAAAATGTCTTGAACTCAATATTCAGCAACTCTTGGATCTCAGCAAATCTGCCTGGTTCACAAGCTTAAAACTTCTCTATATGCGAATGCTACAAACTCTAGTTTAGACTTTTGAGTCCAGACTGGGCTCTCCAAGGTTTCTGGGAAGGTGGGGAGTTGGGAGCAGGTGAAACTGTATAACCTACTGTGGGTAAGTCACTTCTCTTGTGCCCCCATTTTCCCATCTGTGAAAAGAGCTACACTGCTCCTCTGAGTCCTTGAAGTGTTGTGGTGAATTCTGTGGATGAAATGAGCTGCACAGTTTGTGTGCAAGTCCCTACAGAACCTCTTGTGAGTATTTTGTTCTCAAACAGAACCACTGAGGGAAGAGTGTAGGGAGAAGGAGCAATGCTCCCTGTATTCTGCACCAAAAGGAAGGCTTCCTCAGTTCAGGGAGCCCTGGCTATGAATTAGAATGCACTGGGATTTATGTGCAGGGACCAATGATGCTGGGAAGAGGGATGCCATCTGTGGGGCTTCATGGGTGTAAGGTAGATGGAATGCTGGTAAAGGAAGAAAAGACTCTGTTGCAATAGGACATTCTGGGAAGGGTATGGGTTTTGCTTGCTCATCTCCATGAACCAGCATTTCATTTGGGCTGAGTCCATATTCCTGTAATTCCCCATCCCTCCCCATCTTGGGGATGGCAAAACTGAAGATCTGGAGTGAAGTGGCCCTTGTTCTGAGTGCTTCCCACTATCCTCTGTCGAATTGAGCTGTGGAGATGGATGGACAGAAGTACATCTGCTGAAGAGGAGCTAGGGCCTGATTGTGCTGATGCCATAATTTGTGGGGAGGGCAAGCAAGATGATGCAGGGCTCCCAAGCCAGCAGGTATTGCTCAAACTTTCTTGGACAAGCCCTCCCCCATCCCTCCTGTTCCTCTGGGGCTGAGGCCTCTGGGCTGTTTCTTCCATTTATCTTTCTGTTGGGGTTTTGTATGTTGTGCCCCTCTTTCTGGTTCTTCATGTGTGGGCAAAAAAAATTCCCCCACCCCTGTTGTTCTGAGCCTAAAGCAAGAAACTTCCTTCCCTGTCCACATGGCTTCAGTGGCTGTCTCACACATGTGTGATTTGTGTCTTTTTCTCTATTAAACACAACTGTAACCTTCTCGTTGGGCATGTATAGCACCCAGCTCATGTACTTTGAACTCTTTATGCTAATAAACACAGTTCCACTCCGTTACTTTGTCTGCTTGGTCTGCATATAGGTGGGGAAGGGTGGCCCTGGACTACTGGTGGGGCTGAGGGAGCGGGGGCTGACTCCTTCGTGTCTAGCCTGAACCGCTCCAGCGGGTGGGAGGGGGGAAGGTCGTACACCTTCTGCAATTCCAGGGTTGGGAAAACGAACCTCTTGTCTCTAGGGCAGTGGTTCTCTTCTGGATCTTAAGTGCATAGCTGGTTCTGAGTCATTCTATTTTACTGTATCTCAAGTATGCCCTTGAGAGGAAAGGTGACAACTCTAAACCCTGTTACTATCAGCATCAGGAACCTGGGTTAGTAATTGGTGCTTGGCCCATAGAATGTAATGGAGCCTGACCTACCTGGCTCTTCTGCTGTACACCATCAGGGAATGTCTTGTGTCCAAGAGGAAGAGCATTAGGTAGGAGTGGTAACTTACGAGAGGGCAGACAACTGTTCATAATGAGGGTGGGAGGAAGATGTGTGCTCTGCCTCACTGAAAACAGACTTTACTAAGGCTGGAAGTAGTGGAGTCCAGTGCTGTTTGAACTGTGTTGCAACTGGGAGGTTATTAGAGACGGTTCAGAGGAAATGTAGGAATGAAGGGCTCAAAGGAGATGTCCATAAACAGAAGGACACTGAAAGACCTGGAGTTTAAATTTAAAAAGGAATTTAAAGGAGACCATCCCATTTATCAGGTGGGGTAGTTAGTGGGTGCAATATGTAGGGAAGGGAGTCAGAGGAAAAACATAACTAGAGAAGGGGGAGTTGAGAGCTACATCCCCCTAAGACAAGGAGGAGGTAATTCCCTTTGAAGAAGGGAGTTATTGAGGAAACACCGATCAGAGGAAAGGGGGCTTGGTGGTGCTCTATATATATATGTGGTTCCTAAGCTGTGGGCTGTGACAGAGTCCCAGGTGTTCTGCTGGAGTGGAGTTTAAGGGGGCATTGCATGCTGGTGGCCCCTGAGCCTTTCTGTCATTCCCAGGTAGGGTGTGCCTGTGAGGGATTGGGGCAGGTGGGTGGGTGACTGGGGCAGGGCTGCTAGGTGACAAGCTCAGGAACTTAGTGGGCTGTGGAGGCGTTGGCAGGGACTAGCTGTGGCACTGGCCTGGAGCACCCCCAGCACCCCTGTGCCCCCCTTTCCCCAAGATTTAGTCAGGGATATTTTTAGTACAAGTCATGGACAGGTCATGGGCTGTGAATTTTTGTTTACTGTCTGTGACCTGTCCATGACTTTTACTAAAAATACCTGTGACTAAAATGTAGCCTTAACAATAATGCATGCAAGATGTCCAGATGCCCACAAAGTGACACTGACAGGCATTTACTCATTAAGATACCCATGAAGGCATGGTGGCAGAGTGGCATTAAAAGTCAAACATACGTTCAGCTGTCCACAAAAAAGGTAGATACTCAGACTGACAGTCACACATACTTTGAACCAATGCTATAATGAAAAAGTGAATTCACTTCAGACGAACAATGAGAGACTTTGTAAGACTATTTGTGCATGCTGCCATACATGCAAAGACAGAGGGACTCAGAGTGGTAATGATAGTCCCATACATTCACAGAAATGTCACTGATGCTTTATTAGCATGCTACCTTATGCTGCCAAAGTGTAAAAGAGACAGACATCTTTTGCATGTCTGTCAGAGGCAAATACAGTTGCCAGAACAGGGTTTCATGCTGTTTGGGGTTCCCTCTGCTTAGTCCATTTGTCATGTATCTTGTCATTTATGTCCTGATGCAGTGACAGATGATTTTATAACATAATGGCATCTCTCATGTTGCTCTCCTGTCTCCAAGCATTGGGCACCATGTTGCACACAGTCAGAGACAGACTCCTATCCTAATGGCCGGGCAGTGCCATTATAGTTAATGATGTTTCATGGCCTCCGTTGAAAGGTTGACCTTTCTAAGTCCTCTGACTAAACATGTTGATTTTAGATTCCTTTTGAAATTTGGTGTGCCACTGAAGGCTACTGGGTAGAGTTAGTGACCCAAATTTGGGATCACTTGAGCTATAGGTTGGGGAGAAAAAAAAATTAATAGCCTTTTTCAAAAAAGGGGTGTGTGTGGGCACGTGCTCTGACCTGCAGATTAAACTGTTGATGTGATGTCAGTCAAAATGGTCTCAATCTGTTTAGTTTTACCCAATGTACATTTTTGAGGGACCAAATGTGAAAACAGTATTTAAGAAAATGGTCAATTTTTTTATAGTGCGACTGTACCACTACAGAAAAATGTCAGGAGTGTTTTCCATTCCCACCATTTTATATGCTTTAAAGCTTGACTCTCTTGTAAGTGCTCTAAAATCTGAACAGTTACTTGGATTGATTTGAAATGTGGTGTGCCTCTAAATTTGGGGTCACTTGGTCATGAGATGCCCAAGTTACAGAGCCACCTTCCAAAAAATGGTTTCCTTCTGCTGCCTTGTGCTATTAAACTGAGAGGTACTAATGACTGGATGAATCATACCTTGTTGAGAATGAGGATTGTGAACTCACCCTTCAGTTAATGTAACTAAGAATAAATTTATCACAAGCGCCTACTTATGACAAAAGAGTTTTGGACAGAGTGGCTGGAGCTTGCTACAATTTGTGAGTTATAGGTAGTAATTTTATTTTTTGTGGGGGAATTAGACATGTGAATGGTTCCTGGGAGGGAAGAGTTATTAGGGGGTGGAAGGAGGAATTGGGGGAGAGGGGTTTGGTGCTACAGTGAGTAGGGGGTGTATGGGGATGGGTTGTAGGTCAGAGAGGTGTGGGAATTAGAGGGAGGTGGGAGTGGGACACAGAAGGGGGAATGTGGGGCTGAGTGGCAGGAGGACTGGGGAACAACTAGGGGTAGGTATCAGGGGGTAGCCATGTTAGTCTGTATCTACAAAAACAACAAGGAGTCTGGTGGCACCTTGAAGACTAACAGATTTATTTGGGCATAAGCTTTTGTGAGTAAAAACCTCAGAAGTGGGGTTTTTACTCACGAAAGCTTATACCCAAATAAATCTGTTAGTCTTTAAGGTGCAACTAGGGGTAGGGGCACCTAGCAGCCCCACATTCTCCCTTTCCGTGTGTGTGCCTAGACCTGGGGGACTCTTGCTCCTTTAGGGGAGTCTGAGTCCCCATTCCTGCCCCTAGGGCCATCGATAGTGCTTGGATGCCCCCCCCCCCCCATGTCAGCTGGGTTGTGAGTGGCTTGCCCTTCTGGGAGGATCATAGGCCCCCTCTTGGCTCCCATGTAAGCCAGGATCTGGGGAAGTCTTGCTGCTTTTGATGGGAAGCTGAGAACAAGTATACTTCATGCATATTACAGGCTCTAATCTAAAGTACTCATGAGGGCATTGGGTACCCCCACTGAGATGGGTGGAGCAGTTCACATGCTGTTGTTTCAGGCTGGGGTGTTCTTAATCAGCTGGGATCATCACATTGAGAAGAATGGGCCACTTCACACCTTTCAGAGCCTCCTATGCTGCAGATGGATGTGTAGAGGAACTTTTTCCCTCCATTGTCCCTCTATCCTTCCTGTTTAAAGGAAAGTGACTTTGTCCTCACCCACAACCACTTCAGATTTGGGGGCAACTTATACCTTCAAGTCAGTGGCACTGCTATGGGTACCCGCATGGCCCCACAGTATGCCAACATTTTTATGGCTGACTTAGAACAACGCTTCCTCAGCTCTCGTCCCCTAGTGCCCCTCCTCTACTTGCGCTACATTGATGACATCTTCATCATATGGACCCACGGAAAGGAGGCCCTTGAAGAATTCCACCTGGACTTCAACAATTTCCACCCCACCATCAACCTCAGCCTGGACCAGTCCACACAAGAGATCCACTTCCTGGACACTACAGTGCAAATAAGTAATGGTCACATAAACACCACCCTATACCGGAAACCTACTGACCGCTATACATACCTACATGCCTCCAGCTTCCATCCAAGACACATCACACGATCCATTGTCTACAGCCAAGCCCTAAGATACAACCGAATTTGCTCCAACCCCTCAGACAGAGACAAACACCTACAAGATCTTTATCAAGCATTCGTAAAACTACAATACCCACCTGGGAAAGTGAGGAAACAGATTGACAGAGCAAGACGGGTACCCAGAAATCACCTACTACAGGACAGGCCCAACAAGGACAATAACAGAACACCACTGGCCATCACATACAGCCCCCAGCTAAAACCTCTCCAGCGCATTATCCACGATCTACAACCTATCCTGGAAAATGATCCTGCACTCTCACAGACCTTGGGAGGCAGGCCAGTCCTCGCTTACAGACAACCCCCCAACCTGAAGCAAATACTCACCAGCAACTACACACCACACCACAGAAACACCAACCCAGGAACCAATCCCTGTAGCAAACCTCGTTGCCTACTCTGTCCCCATATCTACTCTGGCGACACCATCAGAGGACCCAACCACATCAGCCACACCATCAAGGGCTCATTCACCTGCACGTCCACTAATGTTATATATGCCATCATGTGCCAGCAATGCCCCTCTGCCATGTACATTGGCCAAACCGGACAGTCCCTCCGCAAAAGAATAAATGGACACAAATCGGACATCAGGAGTGGTAACATACATAAGCCAGTAAGTGAACATTCTATTACAGATTTAAAAGTCACTATCATTGAACAAAAAAACTTCAGAAACAGACTTCAAAGAGAAACAGCAGAACTAAAATTCATTTGCAAATTTAACACCATTAATCTGGGCTTGAATAGGGACTGGGAGTGTCTGGCTCATTCCAGAAACAGCTTTTCCTCTCCTGGAATTGACACCTCCTCATCCATTATTGGGAGTGGACTACATCCACCCTGATTGAATTGGCCCTGTCAACACTGGTTCTCCACTTGCGAAGTAACTCCCTGCTCTCCATGTGTCAGTATATAATGCCTGCATCTGTAACTTTCACTCTATGCATCCGAAGAAGTGAGGTTTTTACCCACGAAAGCTTATGCCCAAATAAATCTGTTAGTCTTTAAGGTGCCACCAGACTCCTTGTTGTTTTTGTAGATACAGACTAACATGGCTACCCCTGATACTTGTTTAAAGGAGGACACTTCTAAGAACTTGTCTTCATGTACAGTGTTACACCATGTACTCCTGGGGGAATTCTGCACCATTGTGCATGTCCATAATTAATGGACCATGCATATTTAAAATGTTTTTTGCAGAAAATATCTTCTGCAAGATAGTTGCTGCAGTTATGCCTTTTGCCCACCAGAGGGCACTGTTGCGCTAGAACACAACAGCTGCTTCCACCCAGCTAGGGAAGAGACAGAGAGCCTGTAGTGCCTTCCTCACAGCGCCTGTCGGCCCAGGTCAGGAGACAGGGACAGTGGGTGGGGGGAAAAGACAGCATAGAGCTGCTGGGAGGTCAGATGGGCTCCTAAGGGCTAGTGGGGAAGAACAGATTGGGGCAGGGGCTGAATGGGATGGAGGCACAGGGCCACATGAGGACGGGTGGGGTGCAAGACCACACGTGGGAAGGGAATGGCTGAGTAGGGGCACAGAGACACATGGGGATGGGGGAGTGAGTGAGTGGGGGTGGAGGGACACATGAGGTGCAGGCACACATGGGGACAGGGGCAGATGTGCATGACTGAATAGGCAAGGCTAAGAGTCAGCCAGGATATGCATGGGGGAATCTCTCTAACAATCCCTCCCTGCCCCCTAAAAAAACCTGTTCCATATTTTTCCCATCCATACCCAACAACCCTCCAAGTTCACACCCAGGCTCCTTCCCTGCAATTATTTCCCTTTCCCTCAGCTCCTCTGTTACCCCTCACTCCCCCAAGCCTTTGCATTGGTTCTGAGGGGTGCAGGAAATATGGTTCTGTATTGTAGTTTAAATGAATTATTACTCAGAGTTCCGTATTAATATGCCTAGTAAGGAATCTGACAAAAAACATTTCCTGAATCTTTTTTGTTGTCTGTATTGTTACAGAGATACTTGCTGACAGGTATTTTGAAATAAATTACCAAAATAATTGAAACTGGTGTGATTATATTGTGTTATTTTGACAAAATATGCAGGATTTTAAAATATTGTGCACAGAATTTTTTTTTATTTGGGCACAGAATTCTCCCAGGAGTAACTATGTTGGCGTAGTTAATCCACCTCCCTGAGAAGCGGTAGCTATGTCGCAGGAGAAGCCCTCCCGCCAACATAGCACTGCGTACCTGGGGGGTTAGGTCGGTATAACTATGGCGCTCCGGGGGGTGGATTTTTCACACCCTTGAGTGACATAATTATACTGATATAGCTATGTAGTGTAGTCCTGGCCTAAGTGCTCTAAAATCTCTATGCTTGCAGAGATTTTCTTGAAATTTGCAGCCCTTCATAGGAATGCAGAGTAGGACCCAGAAATAGAAGCCCTGGAAAAAAATAGCAGTTTTTCAGAAAGTTTTTAGGTGGGGCTTTTGTGTGCGTACAGAATTAGAGATCAAACTACTGCTGTTATGCAGGTCAAAAATGGTCTCAATCGGTCAATTTTTGTGCAAGGTAGTACCACCCACTGAGTCTTTGAGGGATCCAAATTGTGAATGGTGTTTAAAAATATGTTCATATTTTTACTTGTGTGGATGTGAAATCTGGGAAGATTACAGTGTGTGAATGTGCCAATGTAGCGGGGTGGACACCTGCTCCTGCCTGGAAGGGCTTGAAAGCAGCCCTGGAGAGGGCTGCAGCTCTAAAAGCTGGGCTGATTGGGGAAATGGCTGCAGCTGGGCCACACCCCAATCAGGCCACAGCTGGCCTGTATAAAAAGGCTGGGAGCCAGGAGCTCAGGAGTCTCTCTCTGTGTTCAGAGAGAGAAGGGCCTGGCTGCAGGGAGCTTAACCAAGTGCCTAGAGTGGAGCAGGGCTGGGGAAAGGCCAAGGGAGCCGGGGAACTCTGGCCTAGGAAAGCCCCAGGCTGCAGGTCTAGGGTAAGGCCAAAGGGGCACTTGGGTTGCAGGAGGCAGCCCATGGGTAGGCAGAGGCAGCAGGTCCGAACCCCTTTGCCTGTGATGAGTGGCTGATACTGCAGTCTGCCCCAGTGAACGGGGGCTAGATGGAGACTGGGCAGTAGCCAAGACTGAGGCGAAGTGGGGATAGTGGGTGGGGGTTCCCCTGGGGCAGATAACGGGGCACCGGGATCCTGGGAGGGACACGGGGCCAGCAGCAAGGTGGATCACCGGACTGCAGAGGGCGCTCCAAGGCTGGCCTCGGAGACGACCAGTAGGAGGTGCCGCAGGGGTGAGTCCCGCACTGCTGTAGCCAATAAAGAAAAAGAATGTGAGAGAGTTTCTGTGCATCCACTTTATACTTGCCTAGATAATATGAGGGAATGTGCCAATGCCATTGCCCCGTGAACATCCTGCCACAGATGTTTCTAGTATGAACCTTTGTACCCTTGTCCAATAAAAATTTAATAACTCACGTTGTTTGCTACAAGTTGTCTATTTTTATAATATAACATGCATTTGTTTTATGGAGAGGTTTATTGTGAACACAGCAAACTAGTCAGTATCCAGTCTAATGAAAATGTTTGCTCTATTGGGTGGGGAGGAGCCAGATACAGAGGTCTCTGTGTGTGGGGGAAGGTACCAATGGAGAGGGCCAAGGAGAAAGGCTGGGGCTGCAAAGGGGTCGGGAAATGAGGACGGGTGGTAGGTAAGCATTGGATTGGTTGCTTGAGAAAATCTCTATTTTCCTAGTCCCTGTGGGAATGAGGGGGGCAAATGGCTACTTCATTCTCGCATAGACCGTCGGTTTGATGATGTTTTCATGCTGTCTCTTTTTGTGGATTCTGGAGTGACTCTGAAGTCCAAAGCGTGACGCACATGCTCGTGAGCAGATTGGGCAGACAAAGTCATTGGTGGGCGTCTTGGTAGCTATAGCAGTAGCATGATGCTTTTCCCTTGCAGCTAACAGTTGATTATTTCTGTCCTCATCAAAGGCTTGGAGAGCTCGGAGTGTTGTATGTCACCATGCTGATCTATTTGATGCAGCCTTCTTGAGATCATCTAGTTTTATTGCACCAAAATGTATGCTGTTCTTGATGCTGTCCTTGTAGAGCTTTCTGGGGTGGCCTTGATTCCGGTGTCCTTTCTGGGGAGTTGATGTTCAGGCATCCTAATGAAGTGTCCAACCCAGTGTAGTTGGGCTTTTATCACCATGGCTTTGATGCTTGTGGCATTTGACTTTTGGAGAACTTCTAGGTGGGTAATTTTGTCTTGCCAGCGGATCCCCACAGTGGCGCACAGACACCACATATGGAAGACCTCTAGCTGTTTGATATGCCATTTGTATGGTGTCCAGGTCTCATAGCCATAGAAGAGAGATGTGAGCACAAAAGCATTGTAAAGTTTTATTTTTGTTGAGAGGGTTATGTTGTGAGATTTCAGGACTCTGTTGCATAGCTTTCCTAGTGACTGTGAAGCTCTCTGTATCCTGTTTGTGATCTCTTTGTCAAGAGATCCATCATTGGAGATCTTGCTGCCGAGTTAGGTAAAATTGTCAACTTGCTTTAGTTGTATTCCACTAATGGATATGCTAACGGGATATGGCATGGAGTAGTGAAGATGATTGATGCAACACCACAGTTTTCTCCAGGCTGATTGTATTTGGATGCTTCAGTGAAGCGATCTACGATGCACTGGAGATCTCCCTCTGTGTGTGCTAGGAGGGCACAATCATCCACAAAGTGCTTTTCTTATTAGTAGTTCTGTTACTCTTGTTTTTGCTTTAAGCCTTATACGACTGAAGACTGAGATGTCGTGTCTGTACCTGATGTATATGCCTCTGTTGAGCCTGTTTGTAGCATGTTGAGAAGTTGAGTGAAGAAGCGGTTGAACAGTACAGGAGCAAGGACACAGCCTTGTTTGACTCCATTTGAAACGGGAAAGGAGTCAGTGAATCCGCACTGAGCCTCAGGTAGATTGGCTTCTGAGACAGTTTAGGAGGACATGAGCAAAGATTTTTCCAGTGACACAGATAGGAGAGATCCCAGGGTAGTTATCACAGACCGTTTTGCTGCCTTTATTTTTAAATAAAGGAATAATTGTGGCATCTTTGAAGTCTTGTGGCATTTCTTTGTTGTCCCAGATGTCAGTAAGGATCTTCTGGAGTGTTGTTGACATCTTTGGACCAGCAGATTTATATGTTTCTGTTGGTATTCCATCTCTGCCTGAGGACTTTCCTGAGTTGCTCATGCCTTTTCTGTTTCTTCAAGTGAGTGTGGGGAGTCAAGGTGGTGCTGAATAGGCTCTTGAGGTATCTGGTTAATAGCACTTGTTTCAGTTGAGGATGGTCTGTTCAGTAGCTGGCTGAAGTGTTCAACCCATCTCTGTTCCATGCCATGTTTGTCTTTGATGACTGTCCAGCCGTCATGAGTGAACCTGTGCCCACCTTTGAAGGTCCATAGACTAGCTTCAAAGAATCAAATAACTTATTTCATTTGTTTCTGCATACATTTGAATGTCTTCTGCTACCTTCTCCCACCATTTATCTTGTATTGAATGTAGTTGTCGCCGTGTATTGCTTTGCAGGAGTTTGAATCTGTCTCTCTTTGGGATGGACTGAATAATTATTTTGCCAGTTTTGGAAAGCCTCATTTTTTTTTTTCTTGTGATTTCCTCATCATTTTTGTCAAACGAGTTGTGGTGAGCCCTTTTCTTCTGTCTGAGGAAGTCAGCTGCAGGTTTCTGTACTTAGGGGGAACACCCTGCACCCCCATGTCCATCCTTATAATATGACTGTGTGATATCCAATGCAGTTTGTCATGGCGGGTGTCTTCAGAAAGCTCATGATGCACTGAGCATAGTTATTATAGTAATGTTATAGGTTGTAATTTCATGTATATACTTATGAGGCTGAAAATGTGTCCTTGTGGCTTAAAACAAGCCCAGGCAAAACTCTTCAGGAGCGGAGGGGCAGTTCCCATACATGCCTTGATGAGGTGTGACAAACCCAGCCCAGCCTCACAGGAACAAAGGACACTGGCCTAGGCAGCAACAAAGGATCTGTTGGACTCTCTAGTGAGTCACCCCCCCCCCTTCCCTTGGTCGGTTTGGGACTATGATGAGGTAATGCTCACCTGACTGAAGGAGGGGGGAGCCAAGAGAAGAAAGAACATGATAAAAGGGAGAGACGTTTGCCATGCGCTCTCTCTCTCTTCCACCTCCATCTACAGACACCACTACCACGCGACTGAAGCACTGATCAAAGGGGAGAGCCTGGCTGAAGGGCAACCAGCCAGCCTGTGGTGAGAAGCATCTAAGTTTGTAAGGGCACTGAAAATGTTAAGATCAGTTTAGAATGCATTTTGCTTTTATTTCATTTGACCAAATCTGACTACTTGTGCTTTGACTTATAATCACTTAAAATCTATTTTGTAGTTAATAAATTTGTTTGTTTGTTCTACCTGAAGCCGTGCATTTGGTTTGAAGTGTGTCAGAGACTCCCTTTGGGATAACAAGCCTGATACATATAAATTTCTTGGTTAAATTGACGAACTCGTATAAGCTTGCAGCGTCCAGCAGGCATAACTGGACACTGCAAGACTGAAGTTCCTAGGGTTGTTTCTGAGACCGGAGATATTGGCTAGTATTTTGGTTGCACAATCCAAGCAGCGGCTGGCCAAAAGTGCTCACTCAGGTAGCTGGGAGCAGCTTACATGCCAGAGGCTGTGCCTGAACAACCCAGGAGTGGGGGTTCTCACAGCAGTGCAGGCTGGCTCCCAGAGTCGAGGATTGAAGTGACCTAGCAGATCACCGGTCCAGATAACACCAGGGGAATGTCTCAGTACTGTGTCTCTGAATTCCTCCCGTGAAACAAGGTTATCACCAAGGTTGGTTTCTAGTGAACTTTGTAGCTTGTCTCGATAGTATGCATGATTTAATTCAGCAATATCAGGGGATCTCTTGATTGTTTTTGGCATTTCAGGCATGTGGCTACAATGTGTACATTCAGTATTGACCTAATCATTCTAGGATCCATCCAGCATTCTGCTCCATCCATTCTGCTCTGGTGATCCTGACATCCCTTATGTCACGTTAACGGACAATGATGTAATCTATTAGATGCCATTGTTTGGGGTGCATCCATGTAGTTTTATATTTGTCTGCCTGTCTGAAGATGGTATTTGTAATTGTTAGGCAAGTGTGCATAACATAGCCTAAGAGTAGGAGACAATTGGCATTCAAAAAGTGAATGAAATTTTTTTTTCCAATGACACCTTGCCAGTTGTTATCTTTACCTATTCGTGCACTGAAATCTCCTATGATGATTAGTTTGTCACTTTGAGGTGTTGACTTGATGAGACAGTCGAGATCAGAGTAGAACCGTTCCTTAGCATTGTCAGGGCTTGTTAAGATGGGCGCATATGCATTGATGATGGTAGCAAATCGTGACTTTATTTAGCAGTAGCCGGAGTTTCATGAGTCTTTTGTTGATGCCTGTTGGAAAGTCTTCAAGAGTTTGGTTGTGATGACAATTCCCAGTCCATGAATTGTGGTTCTTACTCCTTCTTTTGGAAGGGAAATGTCTACACTGGAAAAGTCAAAGCGCTGCTGCAGGAACGCTCCCGCGGCAGCGCTTTGAAGTGCAAGTGTGGTCGCGCACAAGCGCTGGGAGAGAGCTCTCTCCACATTCCTGGTAAACCACCTCCACGAGGGGATTAACTCCAAGCACTCGGAGCCTGGCTCCCAGCACTCAGAGCCTGTTTACACTAGCGCTTTAAAGTGCTCAGACTTGCTGCGCTCAGGGGGATGATTTTTCACACCCCTGAGCCAGCAAGTTAGAGTACTATAAAATGTAAGTGTGGACAAGCCCAGGGTGTAGCCTCCAGCCGGTTCTGTAATAAAGCCCTCATCTGCCAATCTGGTTTCACTGAACACTGCAATGTCAATATCCTACCGGGCTAGCTCTTTTGAAAGAAGAGCTGTTCTGTTCTTCTTTTAAATCGAGAAGTCTCATCTTGGTCTATCATAGTCCTGATGTTCCAAGTGCTTTTTAGTTATTTTTGGTTTTCGACTGCGTTGAGGATGATCTGCCAGCTGCGGTAAACTGACCAGATTTGATTTGGGCAGGCAATGTTTGAGGCACCTTTTCTAGCCCCTTCCTTACAAAGGGAGAGCAGTGCAATCCTAAAAAGGGCTGCTCTGTTGCCAGGCACTTTGCCGAGCTTCCCTGCTGCTCTTGGGATAGGGATGGGTGACCAATGTCCCAGGCCACCTATGTGCAAGCTTGTGGCTACGACAGCCAGTAATCATCTTCACCAGTCACTTTGCCACTCCCCCATCACCACAGGACTCTTAAAGAGAGATGTGCATGAATGACGTGTGTGAGGTTGATTAAAATGGGAGAGTCATTGCACTTGGACAATCCCATTCTCTCAGCGGCTGAAGCTTGGCCCAGTGGCACAAAGGCTGTTACTATTGGAGGCTTCTTTAGCTGCAGTGGATAGCCATGACTTCTGTAGTGCCCCATCATGCCTTTTGCCTTCTACAATGTGTTGCTGCACTGCTTTTCAAGCTGTTGGACCAATATACGGTCTCTTCCGCCTTGGATACCAGAACAGTCTTTGTATGCTTCGGAGGACAATCCCTAAATCACCGTCAGTTTCCACACTTCCACTTACCCTCACCTGGTTTAGCCCACCTGCCGAGGTGGCTTACCGGGGTGTGGCCGCTGTCGCATACTTACAGCTACATGAAGCCACGGGTGAGAGCGGGGTGTACAGTGGGGACCAGCGAGGAAAAGAACCACTCCAGGAGTGTGGCATTATTTTGGGGGTAATTAATGTGGAGTGTCCAAAGAGACACAGTGTGGAGGTTTGGAACCGACAGCTCAGGTATCTTGACTGCTGAGGGAAAAGAAATGTGTGTGCTGCCAGGGTTGCTAATGTGGATTCTAGATGATTCTTGGCTCATGAGGTGGCAAAAGTTTGCAGGAGAGCAAGGAGTAAACTATGACATGGGACTGATGTTTCACTCCATATTCTTTATGAAAATATGCTTATGATATTATTATGACATAACTGAGATGTACTTTATGCAAGATGGCTCATGTGAGAGATAATTGGAAAGGTTATGATATACTGAATGTGATTATCCAATTTGTATGCCTGTATCATTTTTGTATCTGAAGTTAGGAATATTGACTATGTATCTGTATTTCAAATATGCTACTTTTGGGTGTCATCCCTAACTAGCCCTTCAGGTACAACAATGGAAAAGCCAGACAGGGCTAATGGCCCATTAGCAAAAACAATGGACTGTGAAAGAGCTTAGTCTTCCTGTGGAGGCTCCAGACAGCCTATGAGTAATGGCTGCCACAATCCTGCAGAAACATGGGGCTGAGTCACCTGGTACTGGACCCACCCCTTGGAATGCCAGTGTTCTTCCACTGGGAGACAAAGGGTTCCTGCCATACATAAGAGCTATATAAGGCAGGGAAGTGACATCATCGAGGTTCCCCTGTGCCTCCCCACCCAAAGAGACACTGAAAAACACCTGGAAGCAAGAACTGAACTGGGGGGAGAAGCGTTGAGCCCAAGCTGGAAGGGCGTCTAGTTTGTGAGTAGTAATATCTGAGGTCTTAAGCTGGAGACCAGTGCAGCTGCCTTTCAAGACTTTCTGTAATCTGCCTGCAACAATATCTAGTGAACAAGCTTAGCTTGCGTGTTCTGTTTTATTTGCTTAGTAATCTGTTTTGTTCTGTAGGTTATCTCTTATATTCACTTACAATCCACCTTTTGTAGTTAATAAACTTTTCTTGTTTATAACATAACCCAGTTTCTGCAATTCATAATTGGGGGAGGGAGGGGAGAGGATAAGAGGCTGTGCATACCTTCTTCCACATTGATGGAGGA
The DNA here is from genome assembly GCF_002925995.2 of Terrapene triunguis. NCBI lineage: Eukaryota > Metazoa > Chordata > Testudines > Emydidae > Terrapene > Terrapene triunguis. The sequence continues at coordinate 4,431,376 of NW_020665091.1, forward strand.
GGCAGATTTCATAATATACCTTTGGGCCTGCATTCCAAAGGAGGTGGACACCTGAGTGCTGGGGCAAGTCCCTTAAGCTGAGCCTTCCCAGAACTGATCTCAGTGTCTGTCGTTCTGCAGTTGGGTGTGGCCCTGCCTGTGTGTTTGCTGGAGGAGGCTTAATAGCCTGGCTCAGCAAGACAGGTAAGAAGGGTGCCCAGCTGGCATAACTGGCGGGCTCAGTGGTATCTCAGCACATCAGGTGGCACCTTAAGGGGTCCAACCTATCACTGGGACTACAGCCTGATTTGGGTGGAGAGCAGTGACCTGCATTGGTATCATGTTTTGCCAACATCTAATCAGTGACTTCAGAGATTGTGATCTACTAAGCATTGTGTTGACTCCCTTGGTTAGAAATGATCTGGGCTTTATTCCTGGTGTGCACCACATACAGTGTATGAGAGCAGATTTGACAAAGCCCTGGCTGGGATGATTTAGTTGAGGTTGGTCCTGCTTTGAGCAGGGGGTTGGACTAAATGACCTCCTGAGGTCCCTTCCAACCCTAATCTTCTATGATTTGGACCACATCCTAGATTTGTTTCCATGAGCTGTGATAGGTTTCTCTGATTTGGCAAGCATCTGAATAATAGCTACAGAAATAATATGGAAACCATTAATAAGTGTTGGAAGAACATTAATTGGGAAATTGGAGGGTTCATGGCTGACCAGTAATTGTGCACTGTATGATTGTGATGGGGCAGGATGCCACACCCCCACATCTTTCATGAACACAGACTGCTCTAAGACAGGGGTGGGCAAACTACGATCTGGCCTGCAAGCCGTTTTAAGCCGCCCCACAAGCTCCCACTGGGGAGCAGAGTCTGAGGCTTGCCCTGCTCTGGCGCTCCAGCTGTGGCACCGGGTTGGGGGCCGCACCACGTGGCTCGGTCCCACTCTGGCGCTCCAGCTTGGGCGCCAGGTCGGGGGCCGCACCACACTGTTCCTGGAAACTGCAGAATGGCCCCGCTCTGGAGCGCAGAGTCGGGGGCCGCTCCACGCATAGGAGTCGGAGAAGAGACATGCCACTGCTTCCGGGAGCCGCTTGAGGTAAGCGCCGCTCGGAGCCTGAACCCCATAGCCTCTCCCCAACCCACTGCCCCAGCCCTGATCCCTGTCCTGCCCTCCGAACCCCTCGGTCCCAGCCCAGAGCACCCTCCTACACCCCAAACTTCTCCTCATGCCTGACTAACCTAATTTCCTTCTATGACAAGATAACTGGATGAGAGGATATGTTATTCCTTGACTTTAGCAAAGCTTTTGAAATAGTCTCTCACAGTATTCTTGCCAGCAAGTTAAAGAAGTCTGGGCTGGATGAATGGACTATAAAGTGGATAGAAAGCTGTCTAGATCATTGGGCTCAACAGGTAGTGATCAATGGCTCCATGTCTAGTTGGCAGCCAGTATCAAGCGGAGTGTCCTAGGGGTCGGTCCTGGTGCCAGTTTTGTTCAAATCTTCATTTAATGATTTGGAGGATGGCGTGGATTGCACCCTCAGCAAGTTTGCAGATGACACTAAACTGGGAGGAGTGGTAGATACGCTGGAGGGTAGGGATAGGATACAGAGGAATCTAGACAAATTAGAGGATTGGGCCAAAAGAAATCTGATGAGGTTCAACAAGGACAAGTGCAGAGTCCTGCACTTAGGATGGAAGAATCCCATGCACTGCTACAGACTAGGGACCAAGTGGTTAGGCAGCAGTTCTGCAGAAAAGGACCTAAGGGTTACAGTGGATGATAAGCTGGATATGAGTCAAGTGTGCCCTTGTTGCCAAGAAGGCTAACGGCATTTTGGGCTGTATAAGTAGGAGAATTGCCAGCAGATCGAGGGACGTGATCATTCCCCTCTATTCGGCATTGGTGAGGCCTCATCTGGAGTACTGTGTCCAGTTTTGGGCCCCACACTACAAGAAGAATGTGGAAAAATTGGAGAGAGTCCAGCGGAGGCCAATGAAAATTATTAGGGGTCTGGAGCACATGACTTATGAGGAGAGGCTGAGGGAACTGGGACTATTTAGTCTGCGGAAGAGAAGAATGAGGGGGGATTTGATAGCTGCTTTCAACTACCTGAAAGGGGGTTCCAAAGAGGATGGATCTGGTAGCAGCTGACAGAACAAGGAGCAATGGTCTCAAGTTGCAGTGGGGGAGGTTTAGGTTGGATATTTGAAAAACTTTTTCACTAGGAGAGTGGTGAAGCACTGGAATGGGTTACCTAGGGAGGTGGTGGAATCTCCTTCCTTAGCAGTTTTTAAGGTCAGGCTTGACAACGCCCTGGCTGGGATGATTTAGTTGGGGATTGGTCCTGCTTTGAGTAGGGGGTTGGACTAGATGACCTCCTGAGGTCCCTTCCAACCCTGATATTCTATGATCCCCAGAGCCTGCGCCCCCAAACAGAGCCCTCACCCCCTCCCACACACCAACCCCAATTTTGTGATCATTCATGGCCCGCCATACAATTTCTATTCCCCAATATGGCCCTCAGGCCAAAAAGTTTGCCTACCCCTGCTCTAAGACTTTCTTGCTCATAATAAAGGCCATTGTGTAGTTGTAGTGAGGCAGTGTGGCCTCCCTCTGACCGAGACAGGGAGGAACCCCCTTTGTGCCTAAGTGGGCAGAGCCAGGCCTGCCTCATTCCTCCGCCGGAAGTACGTCACTGGGACAGGAAGTATAAAGGGCGGGGTCTCCCGCTGAGTTAGGACCAAGACACTGAAGAAGGCAGACAGACCCTGCTCACTCCTGGATGCTGACCTTGCTGCTGAACCCAGGACTGCCACAGGCCACCTACCTAGAGGAGGCGGAGGACACCCTGCTGTTCTATTACACCCTGAGGGGAGGGGAGAGTGGTCCAGGGGCAGCCGACCTTGGTCTGGCAGCAGCTTTGCGTGAGGCACAACCAGCGTGTTGTGGTTGGGATCCCCGCTGACCCAGTGGTGGACCACTCTGCCACTGTTAGGGCAGTAGGTTGGGGTCCGGTGGAGTAGGGTGACTGCTGGCTTGTTCTGTCTCTGCACCGAGAGACCAGGGCTGATTGACTCTTGGGCTTGCTCTGGCCCTACAACTAGAGCCCAGAACTAACTGACTGCAGGTCTTGCTCTGTCTCTGCCTCCAGAGACCAGAGCGAATTGACCACTGTGTGTGCTGCGCCCTTGGCTGAAGGGCCCGGAGCTACTAGTCTCCTATATGGACTCTGAACCCTGCCACAAGGACCCAGAGACCATACGCTAAGCTGTGCATGGTCTCTGCATGCACGGCTCGAGGGCTATAGGTGCTTGGCTGCTTAGCCTGTTAGCCCAGTTGAGACACTACGCCTAACGCTAATTCCCCTGACACTAGGCAGCGGCCCGACAACTTAGTGAGGCGGTGTGGCCTCCCTCCGACCCAGAGGGGGAGGGACAACCGTGCCACGACTACAGTAGTTTATTTACAATGTTTTTATCCCTCCCCCAATACATATCAGTGTCTCCATGCCTTTACACACTGTATCTCAACCTCTTCTTCAAAATAGGGGGGGGAGGGTAAGGTGTCACTATTGAGAGGACCCCCTTTGTCACATCACCTAACTTTCTGTTTCTCCAACACTCCTTGTTGGCTCATCTGTTTGTCACAAAGTGTTAAATTGTCTCGTCCTACACAAAGAAGAGGCATTTTGATCTAGAAAATTTAGATAAGGTGCTTCAGGGAGGGATAGCTCAGTGGTTTGAGCATTGGCCTGCTTAAACCCAGGGTTGTGAGTTCAATCCTTGAAGGGGCCACTTAGGAATCTGGGGCAAAATCAGTACTTGGTCCTGCTAGTGAAAGCAGGAGGCTGGACTCAATGACCTTTTGGGGTCCCTTCTAGTTTTATGAGATAGGTATATCTCCGGGTTTTCTTTTTTTTTCAGGCTGTGCTAAGTAGTTGCTGCTCTTAACAATTTCAAAATAATAAAATACAAATAAATTAGAATAGTTCAGATATTATATTATGTCATCTGGTATGACTCAACGTGATAGGACACCTCATACAATGCACTGCTACTATTGACACTCAAATGGATCCTCACAGCTCCTACCACCATGAGGTTGGCAGGAGAGGATTGTTATCCTTATTTGACAGCGGGAGAAACTAAGGCTGAGAAAGGTGAAGTGACTTGTCACACAGTCAGTCAGTCACAAACCAACATGCCTATTTATTATTGGGAGTGGATCCCTATTGCTCCTTTTACTTAATCTTTGGGTACCCACTTCAGTAATACTACAGCACACATTAAGGCAATGCTGTGGACCATAATCCATGTGTCTAAAGTTTCAATGTCCATTTGCTTTTAGAATCATAGAATATTAGGGTTTGAAGGGACCTCAGGAGGTCATCTAGTCCAACCCCCTGCTCAAAGCAGGACCAATCCTCAGACAGATTTTTACCCCAGTTCCCTAAATGGTCCCCTTAAGGATTGAGCTCACAACCCTGGGTTTAGCAGGCCAATGCTCAAACCACTGAGCTTTTGTTTCAGTCTGTCACCCTCTCTATCCCTAAAGCAGGTTGAGTGGATTTTTTTATGCTAGAAGTGGTTGGCAATGTTTCAGTGAAATGATTTTTTTTGTCAGAAAATGTCAGTTCATTGAAACCAAAACTTTTTGTGTGAACATATTAGTTTTGACAGAACTTTCATAAGGAAGGTGGTTCTTCGAGTGCTTGCTCATGTCAATTCCAAGTAGGCGTGCGCATGCTGCTCGCACAGTTGTAAGAGGGTTTCCCCCTAGCAGTACCTGTCGGTTCGGCTGTGCAGCCCCCTGGAGTCGTGCCTTCACGGCAGTGTATATAGCTCCCTGCCAACCCACCACTTCTTCAGTTCCTTCTTACCACCAGTGACAGTCGTTGGAGCAGCTCTCTTCTCTTGCTACGGCAAGCGATCCCCTAGTGGACTTTCCCGTGTTGTATCTGTAAATAGTTAAACTTAGTTTTCACTAGGCCATAGTTAGTTAAGATAAGTTTTAGTTGGGGGTTTCCCCCCACCACCACGTTCTCCCCCTCCCGGGGACCAGGGCATGCCTTGGTCTCAGGGGTTCAAACCTTGCGGGTCCTGTCTGAAGCCTATGCCAAAGGGAGACCCACATGACTCCTGTTTAAAGTGTTTGGGGGAAGCCCATCAGACTGAGAAGTGCAAAATCTGCAGAGACTTCCACCCAAGGACTATGAAGGAGAGGGACTTTAAGCTAAAATTGCTCCTCATGGAGTCAGCCTTTCGTCCCCACCAGCACAGGCGGTGTCCGACCCCAAGCCTAGCACCTCGGTGCGGAGCGCACCAGCCTTCGTAAGAGAGGCTGCAGCGCCGAGAAAGCACTCAGACTCCAGAGACTGTTGGCACCGCCACTCCCCAGCATGAAAGACCTCCTCCGGTGCAAGTGCCTGGCACCACTCCCATTCACCGGTGCCGCACAAGAAGACGACCGACAGAGTTCACTCTCCCATTAGAGCAGCAGAGCAAGGAGGCACCGAGACACCCTGCTCCAGCTCCTACTCAGCTGGCACCATCGACTCCAGCCTCACAGGGAGGTCTGTCGAGTCCGGTTCTTGCGGAATCCCCAGTGCGAGAGTGTCAGGTGGAGGAGTTGGACCTTCCCTCCACTCCAGATCCCTTTGAGGCAGCCAGCAATGACAGCGCAGTCCAGCAGTCCAGGGAAAGCCAGCGATGATGCAGCACCGCCCGCCCTCACCTCGGCACCCTTCCCCCACACCATCTCGCTCCGTACTGCCTTTGTCGCTGAGGTTGGACTCAGAAGTGTACGCATCTAGGTGGAGCCGGCACTGCTCCAGACAGGAGGGGCTGCCATTGCCTATGATGCTGTGGCCACTCGAGTGGCAGGCACTGGCTCAATGGCCCTTATGGACCCCGTGGGCCTATCACCAAGCCCAAGGGCTGGGGTCCAGATAGGTGTCAGATGTATCCAAGGCCTGGTCCCCTCCATCATGATCTGTAGCCCAGGAACCTTCTCGAGGCCACGAGATGGGTGCCGGCCTTGGTGCCCAGAGGGCACAGCAGGAACTGGCATTGGGGCCAGCCTGAAGGTCCCTCGAGGGTAGCTTTGCTCCTCATTAAGACCCTCCAGAACACTATTAAAGTGTTGTGACAAACACCCGCCTCTCTTTCTCCCTCCCCCATGACCAAAGGGGTGGAAAGGAAGTATTTTGTGCCTTCAAAGGGGTATGAGTACGTTTTCACACACCTTCAGCCGGGCACATTGGTTGTGGTAGCTGCCAATGAAAAGGAAATGCAAGGGCAATTCCGGACCAATTCCCCTCCCTTCGTGAATCGTCTATCCCATTTCTACCATGCCTGGGCACAAATCACCTCAGACCACTGGTCTTGAGCATGGTAGAATTGGGATATTCTCTCCAATTCTGTTCCCTCCCTCCTTCCCACTCACCATTCCCATCCCTCTTCAGGGACCCTTCTCACGAGCAACTTCTCATGCAGGAGGTGCAAACATTCCTACAACTTGGGGCGGTAGAGCAGATCCCTCCGGAGTTCAGGGGTAGGGGGTTCTATTCCTGGTATTTCCTAATCCCGAAGGCCAAGGGTGGGCTCAGACCCATTTTAGACCTGCAAAACCTCAACAGATTAATGAAGAAGCTGAAGTTCTGCATGGTTTCTCTGGCTTCCATTATCCCCTCCCTGGATCTGGATTACTGGTATGCTGCCCTTGACTTGAAGGACACGTACTTTCATGTGTCCATAGTCCCATCCCACAGATGGTTTCTCTGCTTTGTGGTCAAGAAAACCCACTATCAGTTTACAGTTCTCCCCTTCGGCCTCCCGGCGGCCCCTCGGGTGTTCACCAAGTGCATGTTGGTTGTAGCCACCTTCCTGCGGAAGTGGCAGGTGCAAGTATTCCCATACCTAGACGACTGGCTAATCAAGGGCCGCTCCAGGGCCCAAGTGGAGGACCATGTGGACCTGGTTCGGGTGACGTTCGACAGGCTTGGCCTGATACTGAATGTGGCAAAATCAGTCCTAACCCTTACTCAGAGGATCAAATTCATTGGAGCTCCCCTAGACTCCGGTCAAGCCAGGGCATTCCTTCCGGAAACATGCTTTCTCGCCATGGGTGCCATCATACAGGAACTCAGGCAATACCCCACTATTCCGGCGCAAAATTGCCTGAAGCTGCTTGGCCATATGGCTGCTTGTAGGTGTGTAGTACAGCATGCCTGGCTGTGGCTCCATCCCCTTCAGGCTTGGCTAGCCTCGGTATACAGGCTGAACCGAGACCACCTGGACAAGTTGGTCAAACTCACTCCTCCAGTTATCAAGTCCTTCCTGTGGTGGCTCGACCTGCAAGTGGTGTGTGCGGGAGTGCCCTTCTCTGGGCCCCAACCTTCGCTGTCTCTAGTAACGGATGCATCAGCAATGGGTTGGGGGGTGCACCTAGCAAGACTTGGGACTCAAGGTCTGTGGTCCCAAGCAGAACTTGCGCTGCACATCAATGTCAGGGAACTACATGCTGTTTGCCTTGCTTACCAGACGTTTCAAACCCATCTGGAGGGCAGATGTGTATCAGTAGGGACCTACCAAATTCACAGCCATGAAAAACACGTCACAGACTGTGAAATCTGGTCTTTTGTGTGCTTTTACCCTATAGTATACAGATTTCACAGGGGAGACCAATATTTCTCAAATTGGGAGTCCTGGCCCAAAAGGGAGTTGAAGGGGGGTCACAGTGTTGTTTTAGGGGGGCTTGTGGTGTTGCCACCCTTACTTCTGCGCTGCCTTCACAGCTGGGTGGCCAGAGAGCGGTGGCTGTTGGCCAGGCACCCAGCTCTGAAGGCAGCACCCCACCAGCAGCAGCAGAACAGAAGGGTGGCAATACTATATGTGATAGACCCAGGCCAGTTGGGTACAGCAGAATAGCAGATATACTGGCCACTGGATTAACAGTTTTCTGTTCCCTGACTGACCAGAGCAGGGGCTGCTCCAGGCTAATGAACACCTGACTCCAATTAACCTGCAAAGAGTCAGGTGAGGCCATTAAGCTAATGTGACCACCTCACTCTAATTAAGGCCCCGCTGATACTATAAAAAGGGCTCACTCCAGTCAGGCAGAGGAGAGCCAGAAGTGAGGCAGTGCGGCTGAAGGGCTGGTTAATGAAGACACCCTCAAGTTATTGATAAGGGAGCCCTAAAGTAAGGGTGAAGAAGGGAGAAGCAGGAGAGCTGTGGGGAAGTGGCCCAGGGAAATGTAGCAACTCTGACAGTGAAAGGTTGGCTGCCAACAGCTGCTACCATTAAGGTTGCTGGGCCGGAACCCGGAGTAGAGGGCGGGCCCGGGTTCCCCCCAACCCACCACTACAGGATCACCTCCTGGGAGGGGAAGTCAGGCCCCTGTCAGGACAGGAGGCTAAACTGTTCTAAAACAAGCCCCTAGGGACAACAGAGACTGTGGGAGTTCTCTCACCAACCTCCTTGCTGGCCTATGATGAAAAGGGCTCAGTAGACTGTAACCCTGGCCCTAGAGAGAGAAGGGCTACATGGAGGGTCACAGTGAGCCACTGAGGCTAGCATATACTGCCTAGATGCGCAGGACCCGCGGGGGCAAGGTCAGAGCTCTGCCACAACTGGTGTCAGGAGTGGGATTGTGATTGTTCACAGCGTGGCAGAACAAAGAGGTTTTTACTAAAAAAAAAAAAAAAAATGCACTGGGGTTTTTGGTTTTGGGTTTTTGTTTGTACCACCATGGAGGAGGTGGTGAGAGCACTGGTGCAAGCCACAGCGGCCCAGCAGGAGGCAACCCGGGCTCAGGCGATGGCGCAACAGGAGTCTATGAGGTTACAGCAGGAAACCAACCAATTATTAATGAGCCAGACGACCCAAGATCGAGCCCTCCTGCGCGAGGTTGTGGACCAGCTGAAGATCGTCACCACCCAGGCCCAGGGGTCCAATGGGACGCGAACCCTGAGGGTCACCGGTTGTCTGCCAAAGATGACGGCAGACTATGATATAAAGGCATATCTCCTCTCATTTGAAAGGACTGCTCAGCGTGAGGCGTGGCCCCTCGAGCAGTGGGCCAGCATTCTCGCCCCTTCTTTGTGGGGAGAGGTCCAGAAGGCCTACTTTGATCTGCCCACTGAGGATGCCGCTGACTATTCCTGGCTGAGGGCAGAGATCCTAGTGACGGCAGCGGGCCCAGAGGTTCCAGGAGTGGAAATACAGGGAGAACAAACCTCCAAGGTCCCAACTATTCGACCTCATACCCCTCGCTCGAAAGTGGTTACGGCCCGAGGCATGCAGCCCGGAGGAGATTTTAGAGACTTTGGTCATGGACCATTACATGCGGGGACTGCCGCCAGATCTCTGCAAATGGGTCTGCCAGAACGATCTGTCCACCTACGACGAAATGATCACATTGGTGGAAAGACGGATGACAGCCAGGGAATTAACCCAACTACCCAAGGAAGGCCCCTCACGAATCAAACACACGACCCCGACCGTGGAGGGTCGGGCGGCCAAACCCCCAGGAAGTCCTAGGTGGAAGAAGAGGGAGGTTGAAAACCAGTCAGGAACCCTGAAGGAAGGGGAAGGCCTGAGTGGGGGGAACCCTGGGACTAACCCCCCTAACCCACGTGATAGGGGAGTGACTAGAAGCAATTATAGGTGTTATGGGTGCGGGGAGTTGGGGCACATAGCTGCCCAGTGCCCCAATGTCATAGAGCCAATGCAGTGTAACCTGGGGAACGGGGCAGACCCATGCAGCCTACTCAATATTCTAGGGCTCGCAGTCACCCCACATAAATATACAAGGCAGGTAAAGTTGAATGGGGTAGAAACCATGGCACTCATAGACTCGGGGAGTGCTATCATCCTAATTTCGGGTAAATTAGTGAAGCGCAGCCAGTTAATGCAGGCCAAGTGTACAGGGGTAACCTGTGTCCATGGGACTGTTAGCTACCACCCCATCATACCAGTAAAAATTGAAATTCAGGGAAATGTCACCGGGGTGAAAGCAGGGGTAGTCCCAAACCTCCCAAACCCTGTGTTCATAGGTAGAGATTTCCACGGGTTTGGAAACTTGCTCCCACTGGGGGGGAACCTGGGCCCGCCCTCTACTCTGGGTTCCAGCCCAGGGACCCTAATGGTAGCAGCTGTTGGCAGCCAACCTTTCACTGCCAGAGTTGCTACATTTCCCTGGGCCACTTCCCCACTCCACGCCATTACAGTCATCGATTCCCTTCATCTTGGACTATTTACTGCACCTGAAACAGCAAGGCCTAGCGGTGTCGTTAATAAAGGTGCACCTGATCGCCATCTCGGCTTTCCATCCAGGATCTGACCGCTGGTTAGTATTTGCTAACCCCGTGGTTGGCCGCTTCCTCAAGGGACTAGATAGACTGTACCCTCAAGTAAGACAGCCAATCCCCCCATGGGATCTCAACCTGGTGCTCTCGAGGCTGATGGGCCCTCCTTTTGAGCCCCTAGCAACATACTCTCTCCTCTGCCTTTCCTGGAAAGTGATGTTCCTGGTGGCTATAACTTCAGCCAGGAGGGTATCTGAGCTTAAGGCCTTGACGTTCGAGCCTTTTTATAAGGACAAGGTTCAGTTGCGGCCATACCCGGCTTTCTCCCCAAAGGTAGTTTCACAATTCCATGTGACTCAAGACATATTTCTTCCCATGTTCTTCCCTAAGCCACATTCTAGTAACCGGGAACGGATGGTCCACTCCCTGGATGTCAGACGAGCGTTAGCTTTTTACAATGAGCAGACAAAGCTGTTTAGAAAATCAACACAGCTCTTCATTGCAATTGCTGTGCGGATGAGGGGGTTTCCCATGTTGTCCCAAAGGATCTCTTCATGGATCACGGCCTGTATCAGGACGTGCTACGACCTAGCAAAGATACCTCCCTCAGCACTAACAGCGCACTCCAGAAGAGCAGAGGCTTCCTCAATGGTGTTCCTGGCACAGGTGCCCCTTCAAGACAGTTGCAGGGCAGCGACGTGGTCATCGATCCACGCCTTTACATCGCACAATGCCATTACTCAGCAGGCTAGAGACGATGCCACATTTGGCAGGGTGGTGCTGCAGTCTGCGACTCAGTGAACTCTCACCCCTCCTCCAAGGGACTGCTTGGGAGTCAGCTACTTGGAATCAATATGAGCAAGAACTCAAAGAACAAACAGTTACTTACCTCTTGTAACTGTTCTTCTTAGAGATGTGTGGCTCATATCCATTCCAATACCCACCCTCCTACCCCTCTGTCAGAGCACTGTGGCAAGAAGGAACTGAAGAGGCGGCGGCTCGGCAGGGACCTATATACAACGTCATGAAGACGCAACTCCAGGGGCCTCCACAGCTGACTCAATGGGTACCACTAGGGGAAAAGTCTTCCAATGACTATACATGCGGCGCATGCACTCCTACTTGGAATGGACATGAGCAACACATCTCGAAGAATAACAGTTACAAGAGGTAGGTAACCATTTTTCCTCAGGGCCAGGATGGAAGAGAACAAGCCACCCCAAGATTGGCTCTAGCCTGCGCTATTGGCTATCTCTCTGGCCCCATGAATAGGTAATCATTTATATCCGGTAGAACAGCTCCAACAGCAGATCATGAGCAAGAGATACTGTACCCTGGTGGTTAGGGCTGTGCTCTGAATCAGGCCACGTAGGGACTTGAACCTGGGTCTTGCATCTCATGGAAGTCCTCTAACCTCTGGGCTATTGGCTATTCTGAGGTAGCTTGCTTTCTCTTGTGTTCTGGGTTTTTTTTTTAATTCCAGAGGTCTCATTTTTGTTCTGATGGGGCATGAAAATGAATTTCAAAACCTTGACATTTTTCACAAAGCAGATAACAGAGCCAGCTCAGCACAGCACCCCCACACCCATGCAGCGGGTATTCTGTTGTTGAATAGATTAGGGATAGGTAGATCAGAGCTGTGGCGGCCCTGCACAGTTCTTATTCTGTACTGCAGCAGCTCAGAGGGGCCACTGAAGCAATGTCACAGTTTAGGGTAGCTCTGCATCACTGAGGCTACTTTGGCCCCCACAGCTCCTGATTATGGGAGGCATAAGCTAGTGTCAAGACAAATTTAGCCCCCAGTGTTCAGAAAAGAGATGAGAGGCTGAATGGAGAGTTAGTGAGGCGTATGTTATGTTGCAAAGAAGAATCTTTGTATTGGCCTAAGAGCTGCAGGTAGCCTGTGGAGAGCTTGAGACTATTCTAGACCTCATGCCAGGATGAGGATCCATGCAGGAACCCTTCCCCTACCACCACCACCCCCCAAGCCCTGTGCCTCTTAACCCAGCACCTCTCCTGCCTGGTCTCTAGCCTAGGGAGGTGTCCTTCCAAACAGGCTCTCCTAGCCTCCTCCCTAGATTCCTGTGTGGAGGGGGAAATTTCCACCCTGAGCATGGCATCAGAAACAGCAACCCAGAGTTGGGAAGCAGCATCTAGCCTCCTGACTGAAAATTTGTCCTATAGAGGATGAGGCATTTGTGCATGCTAGTACCCTCTTGGGTTCTATACACCCCACCCCTGTCTGCTGTCAGGCATATACAAGAGCCTAATTTTTCCTGGTCACAGCCAAGCCTCTTTAATTAATTAGTTTTTATTCTCAAACAGTTACAGACCACTGTGGCCACATTCCTGGGTGCTGAGAAGTGAGTGTATAGAGGTGGAAGGGGGCTCAGTCAATATCACCCACATATGCTGTCTCTCCCATCACTGGTGCCTCCACAGCAAATGTGGCCAAGGGCATTGTCATCTGTATTGTGGGAGATGAATGCAGGGTTTACCAACAGTAGGGAATATAAACTAACACCTCCCCCCAAACAACACTGCCGTCACCTGCCTCCCAATTGAGTGCCATAATTGAGGTGATGGAAGCTCTGCACCAGCATGATAGAAATGCAGTTGAGCTGCAAGTGCTGAAGCACCAAACAGGAGATCAGTCCCTGCTCCAACCTGCCACATGTCTTCAGACCCAAGCATATAATCTGTGGAGTGGGACATGAAACTCCTCAACCTCAGTGTGCTGCCCCACCACAATCCTCACTCCAGTCCAATCTCAGCATCCCTGTACTGCCCACATAGTTCCAGGCTGTTGTAGGAGGGCAGCGTAGTTACCACAGCCTCGACAGTGAAGCGGTGTGGAGCATTGGGGCCAGAGGGTTCAGGCTGGAAGGCAGTGTTGTCATGAGCACCTGGGGGTGGCACAGCAGAGGCCAGTAGCTGATGGGAGCGGAGCCACCGGAAGGAGAGGATGAAGGTGATGGCAATGAAATCCAAAATGAGCTCAGCGAGCTCCACCACAGAAAGAACAGAGGAACCAAACCAGAGACTCCACTGATTCCCCAGCTGGGAGAGCAGCGTCACCACCTGCAAGAGAGAGATGGGGGTAGTGAGAATTGTGTCTCCGTGAGGATGCTCGTATTCCCACTTGCTGCCAGGATCACCCACTGCTGAGGCTTTATTCCCATCTCCAGTCCTGCTGCAGGAGGAGAAATGCAGAAGTCAGGGATGCTGCTGGAAGGCAGAGGGGTATGATGAGTGGGAGGGGCAGCTGGAGGATGAGGTATATACCGTGAAGGCAGGAGACTCCCCATTGGTTTTATACTTCCATTCCTCAAAAAATATGTTCACTTTGGCCACTCCATTCCTGTTAATAAGAAAAAGAGATGAGTGACTCTAATCTCACAACCCCTGTATTGTAGCATACACTCCTTATCCTGCACCCACACCAAATCTTTAATCTTCCAAACTTGCAGTTCCCCCATCCGGCAGCCCACTTAACACTCAAACCTGCTGTCTGCCCAAAATCCAGTGCAGCTGGCCATACCTACAGCATTCCTCTGAGATTCCTGTATGATATCCCAGATTTAGGATCCCTCAAATTTACGACACCCACAAACTCTCACCCAACCCCCAAGCCTTTATCACTCCCACTAGGGTGACCAGATAGCAACTGTGAAAAAATGGGACAGGGGGTGGGGGGTAATAGGCGCCTATATAAGAAAAAGTCCCAAAAAACAGGACTGTCCCTTTAAAAATGGGACATCTGGTCACCCTAACTCCCACACACTTCAGTGCAGGGGTGTGTGCAGGAATTTAAATTTGACCCCTTTTGGGGGGGCACAGAAGCTCACTCTCCCCAGCCCCAGGAGTAGCTCACTGCCCCCCCTCCCCATCTCTGGCCCTGGGAGGAGCTCACTGCCCCCACTCTGCACCCAGGACTGGGGGAGTATTGCATCCCTCACTGATTATTTGGGGAGGGGTCTGTACCCCTGCTTGCCCCCGCTCCTTGCACATTCCCCTACTTCGGTGCAACAGCTCCAAACTTACTACTGCACCAAACTCACATCTGACCTTCTCCTAAACTTATAGAATACCTCCACACTTTCCGTTTGATTCTCCAAGTTCACAATCCCTGCCCAAGACTTCACCTCCAACATTACATCAGTCCCTTGCCTAGTGATCCTCCCAATCATTCTGCCAATCTCTAGACCTGGCCCCCTAAACCGCTCCCCAAATCTCAATTTATTACTGGATCAAGTCCATTGGTCTGGGTCTGGGCCCGGGCCCCTGAGAACACTCCTATCCCATTACTAGGCAAGACTGTGGGCCTGGTCCCAGGATCCTCAAGCCTTTTGTCTTCCCCCTCACTAGGTCTGTCTCTGGGTCTAGCCTTGGGCCCCTGAACTTCCACCTATCTCCATGACCAGGTAAGTCAGGATCTCTTGTCTTCCCATGACTGGGTCATTCTTCCTGTCTGTCCCTGCACTCCTGGACCCCTGCTTCTCTCCCTGCCACTGATTTGATCTCTGTGCTTGGCCCTAGGCCCCTGACCACCCCTACTCCCCTGTTTCTACCCATCATTGGTTCATCTGGGCCCAGACCCCAACCCCCTGACCCCACCATCACTGGGTCCCATCTCTGGTCCTGAGCCCCAGTTCAGGAGCTCTCACCTCTTGGATGTGATATTGTACTTATTCTGTCGGGACAGCATGTGAGACACCCAATCCTGAAAGGAAAGCACAAAAAGCATCATAGATCTACACCACTCTGTGATCTCAGCCTCCCCTTGTTGAGGGTTAATAAATGGTGGGACAGGTTTGCGTCCTGGGTCTGGTGGGATTACCACAGGAAACCATATCCTTACCTCGGAAACAGTGGAAGGCCAGTGGGAGTGTCCAGCTGACAGCTGATACTCGGTCACCCTGGAGGAAGACAGATATATTCTTAACAGCAAGGGCCATGGGATCCACAAGGTCCAGTCTCAGCACAGCAACCTCAACAACTCGGAACTTTCTCCATATCTAGCACTTCTGCCCTACTCCTTACAGTGCTGCCTCCTGAAAGTAGCCAGCCTGCAGTATCCAGGAGCTCTCCCCCCAGACAGCATTTTTACCCCACTACTAACTTTGCTTCCTGCTGGGAGAGACCAGATTGAAGTATCTATCTGGATGTTTAATTGCTCAAACACTATTTGCCCCATATAATTGAATACTTGGTTTGGCAAATCAAATTCTCAGCCATTCAGTCAGCTCTAGGAATGAGACACTCATAGGACTGGAAGTGACCTACTGGGTCAAGTCCAGTCCCCTGAGATCTCAGGCAACTCTTTCATATAATGGTGTTCATAAAACCCTAGTTTTTAGCCCACTGAGACTTACTCGCAAGGTTTCCGACATTTGCTGAAACAGCCCAGAACATTGGATTTGAATTCAACCTGGAGTTTGTAATAACAGTGACCTAAGCAGGGGAGAGAGAAAACCAAAGTGAGCTCACCCTATCTCTGGGGCATGTACATGGGTGATGCAGGCCCAGAACAAGGTAGCACCCTTGGAGGGGCTGAGAGCTCCAAAGAAGGAATCCCCTGGAGGACTTAAATAGGAGAGTTGGGGAGCTGATAGCAGGGGATAATGGGAGAGTCTCAGTGTTGGGGGTTGGAATGGGTAGGTTCAGGAGGGCTTGGGGGGTTCATTATATAATTCCTTCTGCACCGTCAACACTTACCCCATGCTATATGCTTAGTGTAATCACAATACTCTGCTCCAGAGGGTAAGGGGTAGAAGTAATATGCACAGCCACAGCGCTCTACCATACTGATCTGGAAACAGGAACGAATGCAGACCTGGAAGGCATGAGAGAAGGGGAGAGCTCAGCAAGGGAATCCTCACATCCCAGCATAATCAGGCCCAGAAAACACAGATGAGATCCACTCATGGCAGGGAATGGCTGAGATTGTATCCCAAGGAAGGTGGGGACAGGTCTGGGATAGGACCAGTGGTGATGGATTACCTGCTCAGTGTAACGGGACGAGTACAGGTTCTGCACTAGAACATCACTGCCATCTTCAGTGCAGTCACTGTAGCTGCCCCCAAGACGCATTGTCGTCTCCTGACAACAAACAGCAGCTTGTCAGTCTTAGAGTCAGAGAATTTAAGGCCAGACAGGACCACTAGATCATCCAGTCTGACTGCCTGCATATCACAGGCCACTAACGCCCCCTAGCACCCACACACTAAACCCAACAACTGAAACTGTACCAAGGTATTACTGCCCTCAGGAGAATGAGCTATTATGTGCCTCAGGCAGATAGCCGGGACTGAGGTGCACCAATGCCCAAAGCCCTACAATGGGAGGGAATTGATGAAGTGATACATACCCATGCTTCTGGTGCCTTCCCTTTCTGCCTGCTGCCCTGTAATGTCATCCACCCCCAATCAATAACAAATACGATGGTAATAACTGCCCAGTCCTCACTCCTATCTCATGCCACCAACTCCCTGCTATCCCCCTTTTCCAGCCCTTCCCTGATTAGTAATGGCTCCCAAGGTAATGCCCTCCCCCTCAGTCCCACCCAGTGTTGCCACCCTCTAGGGTTAACTTTTCTGCTTCCCATATCCTAGTTTCACGGCAACCCTTCTCCTCCCTACTGACCAATCTCATGCTGACACAAGTCTTCATGCAGGTGCACAGTGAAGCCCATGCCATCTCTTCCTTCTTTCTACCCCCCCTACCTTTCTCATGCTGATGGAGGTCTCCATACCCGGACGCACATTGAAGCCCCCATCGTCCATGAAGGCTGGTTCATTCTGCTCATGGACCATCACCCGGGCTCCCGTCACTGTGGACAACAGTGGGATATCGTCGTTCTGCTCTGTGCGCACTAGCAGAGAGAGGCCTGTAGAGGTTACAGAGAGTGAGGCGGGATCAGGGCCAGTCACTGGGGTGGGGGGACAGCAGAGAGATCACAACTGGGCTAATGGAGGAGGCAGAGAGCGAGGGGAATCTCAGCTGAGCCAGAAAAGAAAATGGGATCAGGGCTGGGCCTGAGTTGAGCAGAAAGTAAGGGGGTCAGGCATTGGGGGGAGGTAGAGACTTGGGGATCAGGGCTGGAGTCTCTGGAGGCGGCAGAGAACTGGGATTGCAAAGCCAGGCCTGGAAAAAGCAGAATTTGGGGGAGGCCTGAACTTTTGGCAATTGAAACTCACATGGGTCATGGTGGGGGATGCAATCCACCATCACACAGGGGAATAAGCAGAGGAGGATCTTGATGCTCACAGTTCTCGCCCACCCCCAAAACTCTCCTATTCTAGATATATACCTAAATGGGTTCTCCCCACCAGCCACGGAGACCCTCACCATTATTGATCCCAGGCAGGGATGACGTCCACAGGCTGCTATTGCCATCATTGAATGTGTAGCAGTTCCCATAAATAGGATGATGGAAATGGGTGTAATTCCTGGGAGAGAAATGGAAATATTCAGATTAGGGCATCCAGGCATGTGGGGCAAAATCCCCAAGAGATGCTGCGGGACAGGGTATTCTAAAAGGAACCATTCTTTTTACCACCCCGTAGAGAGGAACTGAGAGCAATACAGAAGAGTAGTGTCTGTAGTGTAAACAAGCCCTGAGAAGTAGGTCAGAGCAAGGTTATTTAGCAAGGTGCTGAAAATGACTTCTGAAGCTGAACAGCTGTTAGATTCCTGACATTGCTAACTCTGGAGGCGGATACAACCCCCCAGTGTGGACCCAGTTACACCAGTATAAAGATCCCTTTATACAGTATAACTGCACCCACACTATGTACCTGTATCACTATTTCAATTATCTGAAACAAAGGGAAAAGAGCACAGGAACTATCCCATGGCACTTAGGGGTCAGTGAACCTGAGGAGCCAAGACCCCAAGGGCAGGACCCAGAGCCCATCACTTGAGATTATGGGATCCAGGAGCCCCAGGAATTGAACAAGGAAGAATGCCCCAGCCTTGGGCCCTGGCAGTGGGTGTAATAGTGTTCTCCAGCAGTAGTGTCTTGGCTTCTCCTTGTACCCAGCAAGGAATGCAGAGGTTGTTAAGATGGGATATTGGAGCCCCTCAGCACTCACGCCTTGTCACATGTAACCTCATTGAAGCGGCAAGCATAGATGAAGTTCTCAAAATTGGACTCATCCAGGGCCTTTGTGTTAGGCATCCGTGCCAAAATGTTGATGTAGTGGAAACTGTACCACTCACGCACAGCATCTACACCTGAGGAATACGTCTGGTGGAAACAATCCTCATTTGTCTCATTGCACTGCAAGAGAAACATCAGCTGTCTCAAGGAACTCAAGTCCACGAGGAGGGATGAGGGGGTATACCTGACCTATCCCCCCCCCCCCCCCCCAACATGGACAGGAAATAAATTCAGATTATACTTGACAAGTGCAGCTAACAGACATAAAGGGAGCCCCTCTCCCCCAACCCCAGATCCTCAATTGGAGGGAACCTCCTGGGCAGGTGGAATGATCAAGAGGCTGAGGAAGCAGCAAATCACAGTGAAGTTATTGTAATGGGCTGTGCAGAAAATGAGATTGTGGAGTATACACAGGAGCTTTCAATTCTGGAACAGGGAGTCCCTCTCTGTGGGTGTATTTACGCTCTGGTATAAACGTAAAATTTAGATCAAACTAGCTACATCGCTCAGAGGTGCAAAAAATTAAAACCCTAAGTGATGTAGTTAAATTGACTGAGGGAAGAATTCTTCCATTGATGTAGCTACTATCACTCAAGGAGGGAAACTACCTTCATTGACAGAAAAACCCCTTCCATCAATGTGGGAAGCATCTACACTACAGTGCTATAGCAGCACTGCTGCAGTTATGCTGCTGTAGCAACTGTAGTGTCGACATGCCCTAGCCTAGACTAAAAGTTTTGCTCCTGCTGGAACTCTAGTTAATTGATTGACAGTTGAGTACACTCTAGAGAATGGATGGAGAAGGGGGACAATCCTTCCCTAGATCCCTTAGGGAGAGACTGGGCCTTGAAAGGCTTTTTTCAGCTCTTAACTTCTTTCATTAGTAGCAGCAACAACTTCATCAGATTTCCAGCCAGTGGAGGGTGGAGCTGACACTGGTACGAAAGGATCTAATGAGAGATTAGGAGCTAGGCAGAGTCTATAGAGTACAGGAGAGAGAGGGATCTATTCTCACCAGGATGAAGCCAATTTTCCAGTCACTTTTGTCCACTGGAGGACTGTTCCCCTTCAGGCTGGCTGGTTCATCACGCTTGTGTCTCCTCAGTGGGTGGCGCTGGACATGGTGGGACAGACTCCTTGGGCTACGTTTCCGGCTGGACTGGGCTGCCCAGTTGCTTTGTACCAGAGACATATTGTAGTTATACAGGTCCATTAGTGTCTGATGGGTGATACGATCCAGTTCATCCAGCTCCTTCTGGACAGCACTGTATCTGTGAAATGGAGAGAGTGGACTCCAGAGTTAGGGCTTGTCTCTATTGGGCAATTTCCCACTATAGCTATACTTACACTATAATAGTTATTTGGCTATAGCTAGACAGGTATAAGTCCCCACGTGGGAATAAAAGTGACTTTATTCAGATATAATTACTCTGCTTCCCAACTGTAGTGGAATAGTTATTCCAGTATAGCTATGTAGGGAAATTTACCCATGTAGACAAGCCCTTCATGTCTCAATATCACCTGTAGGGGCACCAGGTATTTCTCCTGATCCAGTAGGAGTACAATACACAATATATATACCTGTAGCTCCTGGGAGTTTGTCTCATACCTGTAGGGGTTGAGGGTGCACAGTGTGACAGCAGGGAAGGTCAGCCTGTCTGAGTTGAGGTTAAGGTTCAGGTTGACAGGGAAGCTGAAGTACTGCCTGTAGAGGATCCCAAATTGCCAGTACATTAGGCCAAAGGTGAGGAAGAAGAGCACAGACCAGAAGGCTGTCTTCATTTTGTTCCTCTTGGAGCAGACTAAGCGGATTGCTCCATGGATGGTTGTGTTGTTACAGAAGAACTGGAAGAGTTCATGGTATGACTTGTGGAACTCAATGAGGCCCTGACACTCCTTCTCCAACTTCTCTGCCACTTCCTCCACCTCCTGCTGCTTCTCTGCTTCCTGTTTACACCTCCTCAGCCTCTCCCCCACTGGCACCTTCTCTGCCTTCACAGCTACAACCTACGACAGAATAAGCTTGGAATCAGGCAATATATAGATATCAGTTATGTCTACCATGACCCACCTAACTCAGGAAGCCTCTGCCTGCTGGGACCCTTTAGCCCCTCCACACATACCCCTTACCGTCCTCCACATTCCAGCCCTTCCACACACACACACCCCTATCCTCTTCCGCACCCTGGCCCCTCCACGCACACACCCATTCTCCCCCAGGCCCTGGCCCCTCCAGACACACACCCCTATCCTCCCCCATGCCCTGGCCCCTCTACACACACACACTATCCTCCCCATATCCCAGCCCTTCCACACACATACTCACACCTCTATCTTCCCCTATGTCCAGAGTCTCCACACACACCCACACCCTATCCTCCCCCACACCTCAGTCCTTCCACACACTCCCCACATATCCTCCCTGCCCCAGTCTCTCCATACATGCACCCAGACCCCCTCCCTCCTTTACCCCAGAATTCACTCAGTAGAAACCCCACCACACCCTTCTTCAGAGGGTGGTGTTTAAAAGCAAGGTTAGAAGCAACTGAGTAGAAAGACACTAACTTGATGCATGTTGACCTATGATGCTGTTTCCACTGAGCTATGTGGACTCCGCTCTCCTTGGAAATGAGGGTCTCCCTTTGATGTTGTCCCCCTGTGGGAGTTTCTGTCTCCTAGGCGAGATCTGTGCTCTGCTGTGCCCCAGAGACTCCTGGCTCTGCCTCCTGGCAGCTGCTTTGCCTTGGTGGTTAGGATTAGACTGGTTTCTTTCCAGCTCAATCTAGCAACCTGTCCTGCTCCTGCCCTCCCAGCCGCTCCCCGCCCCCGCAGCTCTGGGGGAAAAGAAAAGCCTCATTAACATTCAATATCTCAGTTCCTAGAGAAAAGGGAGATGGGCAGGGGTAGAGGGAGAGCAAGGGGTAGAAAAGGGCAGGCCGAGAGGGAACGGGCGACGGGGCCGGGAGAGGGAAGGGGGGACAAACAGATACTAAAGCCCCAGGAGTGGCCCGTGTTGACTGAGGACCACTGCAGAGAAAATAATGTTGTGGTCTGGGGCTTTCACTGGGGGCTTGGGGCGGCAGCAGCTCTGAGCAGCAGAGAGAGGATCCAGGTACACAAGTGTGCAGCCTCAGGGGCCGCTCTCTGCTGAAACAACAGGGTGGGGCTTTGAAATAGCTGAGCCGTGTAAAGTCAAGGACACACGCACCCCACCCATCCTTCTGACTCCCTGGGCTGCAGTCTCAGAGCAAACCGGTACTGACACCCAAGAGCCAGCTGGCCACCTCCCTCCCCCTCCCCCCCCCCCCCCCCCCCCCCCCCGCAGAAGGGTGGAGGAAGAGGTAAGCAGCGCTGGCTGCTCCCAGGTAGGGCTGCAGACTGCTCCGAGAGCATTACATTATGTTTCTCCCCATTCCCCCGCCCCTTCTCCTGAGCTGAGAACACAATGTCCCAGCAAGAGGAGAAAGGTAGAAAAAAATGTTGGCAGCAGTGTCTCAAGGACATGGGGACAAGTCAAGGTAATGCAACAGTAACAGCAGCTACCTGGGCTGGGCACACTCTCCTGTACCCAACCAGGCTGGGCCAAGGCCTTAGCTCAGGACAGGTACTGTACGGGTCTCCCCAGTTCCCAATTTCCAGGCCATTCCAGGGATCTGGGCTCCTAGCCTGTCCCTTTAGAGCTCTCAATCATCTTCAGTGCTCTTCAACCCCAGGAGGACGTAACCTATGGGAGCTAGCAGCATTGAAGGAGGGACTCTTAAGCCCCAAAAACCCAACATTGCCTGTCATTCAACACAGGACTGCGAGGCAGTAATATTCTAATAAACACCCTAGCTGAGATTGGAGCATTGTGCTAGGCACTGTACAAACACTTAAGAAGTACTTGAAGAGATTACAGTTAAAGTAGAGAAGGCAGAATTATTATCCTCATTTTGCAGATGGGGAATTGAGGCACAGAGATTAAATCTGTGCCCAAGGTCACACAGGGAGTCTGTAGCAGCCCTAGGACCTAATCTAAATCCCAGTGCAGTGTTTTAACCACAAAAACATCTTTCCTCTCAAAAATCATTGCCTTCTAGTCCCAGCTGTGGGAAGGGATTGGCATCTACTGGGCTAGAGGTGAGGAGATTTGGAGTTGGAACTCCCAGGCTATGTCTACACTATGCGCCTTACAGTAGCACAGCTGTGCTGCTACAACCATGCCACTGTGAGGTACACAGTGTAGCCGCTGTTTGTTAGCTGGAGAGAGCTCTCCCACCTACAAAATAAAACCACCCTAATGAGGGGCTATAGCCTCTCCCGCCGACAAAGCACTGTCCATACCAGTGCTTTTCATCTGTAAAACTTTTGTTAGGCAGGTGTGTGTTTTTTCACATGAAAAAGTTTTACCGACTAAAGTGCAGTGTAGCCATAGCCCTAGATAGTATTTGTAGCTCTGAATGTTTTTTCAGTATATTCCAAGGTGTGAATTTAAACTTATGTAATTATGTTGATATAACTCTTGGTGTTGACCCTGTTATTCTGCTGCCTTTCAATTTAGTTTGTGTTATTTGGGAAGGATTTAAGCTATACTGGAAAATGTCGCTCTTACACCATAATGAGTGTGTCCACACCAGGGAAAGGCAATGGGAGCACTACATCTGTATAACTATATTGGTATAATCAGTAAACCTTTCACATATAGACAAGCGTTAACTCACTGTGGCTTTGATCAAATCCCTCACTCTTCTTGTACCTCAGTTTCCCCATCTATCTAATCCTCTCTTCCCAGGAAGCTGTGAGGGTTAACGAGTTACTGTTTGTGTCTCACTAGGAGTGCTGTCAGGGCTGGGAATAATGATGGTCATCGCAAAGCTCACCATGTTTTGGGATACAAAATTCCTTCGTTTAGTGTAAATAACTTTCTATAATCCCAGTTTAATGATTGTGCATTTCTGATGTATTCCTCTTTTATTCCAACAACAAAAGTGAAGGGACATCAAATGTGTGTGGAAAGGAGGTTGTTCTGGAACGATAATGAGTAGCGTCCCTTGAAACGAAGGACATTTAAGAGGTATGACAGTAAGGGCTGGGGCTTTGTGTACTTACTGCAGCTGAAAGGTGTTGGCTTGACAATGCTGGTGAATGAAATCCTCTGTTAATCTACAGGGAAGCAGCAGGGGACGACTTCCTTTAGGGGTAATAGGGATAGTTCAGCCTCCATTATCCGAGCAGTTCTTGGCCTGGCTGAGGAGTCTGCCAAAATCATCTCATGTGGGGCAACCTAACATCTCTTAGATTAAATGCTTCAAACCTTCATTAACAGAGTTGAGGTTATCCAGTGATGCCTTTGAAAACCAGGAAATAGCTAAGGCAGTGTAAACTTAAACTTCCAGGAAATACATAGATAAGGTCTTCTGTGATAGCAAGATATTGGACCCACAATGACCCAGGAAGTCCCTTCCACTTTTGTATTCCTGTGTTACACACTGGTGTAACCTTAACTCCGTCCTTCTGGAGCTGGCAATAGCCAATGGAAATTCTCTGCATGCACTCCAGCTACATTCTCTGTGTTAGCTCTAGCTGTATATAATGGAGGGATTCATTGGATTAGCTTTGCAGTGCTATGATAGTGTTATGAGGATATCTGTGGGGGGCTACTGCTCCTGTGGAAGGGGGTTCTGAGTCTCTCCCCGGGGTTATGTGATCAAAGGAAAGAGGTGCAAGTGTACCTTAAGAGATTCAGACTGCTTCATTTCAGCACTGTATTGTGTAGGTTGACTCAGTAGCCATTCATGGGGTTCTTCTTGCCACGGGGATTGTCAGCAGTAAGGTGGGATATGAGAGTGGAGTGTCAGAGAGCTTATTGATGTAAATGAAAATAGAGTATTAGATGGAATTGTGTGCATAAGGTGAAGGGGTTGTAAAATGTAGCAAGTAGGGGGTTATTTCTATGGAGTAGGCTCAGAGTTTGAGTACAGCAGGTAGGTTGCTCCTGCACAGTAAATAAAAATTTTACTTTAGCAGAGAAAAAGTCGTATATTCTGTCATACAGTGGTCACGTGCCCTGAGTGTTCTGCACTTCTGCAATGTCAGAGTGCTAGTATGTGTTTTGTGGGCATTTTGTGGCAGTGCTCAGAAAGGGCAGAGTTAAGGTTGTGTTGGCATTTACCTTAACTCTATATTTCTTAGTTTTCAGCAGTTTGTTTACATTACCGTATCTCTTTATTTCCTGGTTTTCAGAGGCTTAAGTTTAGCCACTATCTATGTTCTAGAAGGGCATGAGGCACCACTTAACTCTGTGTTGATGAAGTTTTGGGGAATTTACTTTCCTTGGTTTAAAAAAAATATATTTTCCAGCACCCTGTGTACCAGAGCCCAGCTCTACCTCTGGATCATTGGCAATGATTACACTTGCTACAGAATTCACTGGCTGCACATAAGTCCCCTCACTGCCTCTGCATCATTTCCTTGTCTCCTCTCTTTCTGCCTGTTCAACACAGCCTGGTTCTCCCTCCTCAGTCATGGATGGAAAGGCAGAAATCAACTAGGCCCCGTTGGTTGAGGCGCTCAGGAGTGGATGCAGGAACAGTATAGAGACTAGCATAAAGTCAGTAAGAATCTTTTTAAAAAGAGAAATGGGGGGAGGAGGGCGTGAGAGGAAGGGTGATCCAGTGGTTAGGACCTAGGAGATCTAGGTTCAATTTCCTGCTCCATAACTGATCTCCTGTGTGACCTTGGCCAAGTCCCCTAGGCTCTCCAAGAGGGTTAGATCCCGAAACGTATGTAGGCGCCTAATTTCTATTGATTTCAATGGAAGTTAGGAGCCTAAGTACCATTGTGGATCTGGCCCCATGTCCCAGTTCCACATCTGAAAAAATGGGGGTAATAAATACTTCCCTACCTCAAAGGAGCATTGTGAGGATAAATACACTGACACTCAGATCCAGGTCCACAAAGGGATTTAGGCACTGCATCATTCAGTATCGTGGCACCTAAAAAAATCACAGTAACAACACAGCAATACACAAAGCTTGAATTAGGCAGATTGAATAAATAGCTAAAGAGTCATGGGATCAGGAGCACTGCATGATGGTCTTTCACCTCCTAGGTGGGTGCCATAACCACTGGACTATAGAGTCATTCTCATTGTCCCAATGACTTTTTAAGTACGCATATACTGTAGAACAGCTTCAACAGGAGAGATTGAGACCTCTCCATCTCAAAGTATCCTGTAGCTTAGTGGTTAGAATATGCTCTTAAGAAGTAGGAGACACTTGCTCAAATCTTGCTCCATCCTTAGGCAGAGGAGGGAATTGAGTTTGGGTCTCCCATATAATAGGTGAGAGTGCTAACCACTGGGCTAGAAGTTTTGTCACCTACCTGTTAGGCACTTTCCATTCTAGAGAGCTACATGTTTTCTTTAATAACATTTTTAATATTCCTTCCTCAAAGGGGCAGTGGGTGCCATGCACTAGCTGAAATAAATGTTGAGTGACTGAGATCAGTTGGGGGCGGTTTGAGTCAAGTTTTGAGCCCCAGGGATGTGCAAAAAAGTAACACTGTTGATTTTGTAAAATGCTGAGGTTTTTTTCAGGAAGCTGTATTTTAGGAACCCCGTGCTCCGATGACTCCAAATTTGGAACACTAACCTGACCCCTCACCCCCATAAAGCACAACAAATTTCATAACATTCTAATCATGCAAATTGTAGAGCACATAGAAAAGTCGCTCTTTAAACAGAAAGGGCTTCTCAACCTGAACCAAAGTAGAGTTGGCACTCTATTGTAATGGGAACACTTAATTCCGGTTTTGCTGGAGTGGATTCAAACTGGTGGCCAGCTGGTGAACATTTCAGTAGCTCATAACCAATGCACTATGGCATCCAGTTCCCTGCATTCAGAAATTAAGCTTCCTTTCTGGAAAGATGTTTATTAAATCAAGTTCTGACTTGATTGAAGGTTACCCAGCCATTTTCCAGTCTCTGGACATGAAGGTCTTGTCTTCACTGCAAAGATAACTTGAGTTCTCACTCCAGTGTTGCCCCTAACCTGAGTCTCACCTACATGTACAACCATCTCACTTAAGGGTGGTGGTGCTTTTCACTGGAAATGGCAGGGCTGGATACGCTACAGCTCAGGTACTGCTAAAACTCAAGCAGTTAGCCTACATCCACATTGCAGAGTGGTCATGTTAACACCACTGGAGAGCTTTTAGTCTTCCAGTGCCTTCCCACATTTCCCCCTGGGCCATATTTTCTTACTGTCTACATACTAGCCAAAGTTACCTATTCATTCATATAGTTTAGTATTTGACTCCACATTCCTACATGGGTTACAAACCTGCAATAGCACTCTGTTGCAGGGTGACTGGCCCCTTTAAGAGGTAGGGAGGTGTCCAGAGCACCTGTGATTCATCAGCTACCACCAGACTGGGCTTGAGTTGAAAGACCACCTAGGCCCTAGAGGGGAGGAGACTGGGTGAAGTGGAAAAGGGCTCAGGACTAAAAGATCAGTAGAGGAGCTAGCTTGCTGATCTTCCTGAGCTGGAGAGCAAATGCTGGGAGGCTGAAAGGGGCTGACTTGTTGGAATGTGTTTTTGATAGAGGAGTCATGAGTAGGGCTCCGTGTTTGTCATGGAGGTCGCAGAAGTAACGAATTCCGTGACTTCCTGCGACCGCCATGACTTCTGCAGCAGCCAGTGTGGCTGACTCCAGGGCCACCCAAGCAGCTGGCCTTGGAGCCAGCTGCTTAGGCGTCCCTGGGGACAGCCACAACCGCCGCTGCTGGAGCAGCTCTGCAGCCAGCCGCTTGGGTGGCCCTGCAGCCAGCCACACCAGCCACTGCCGGAGCGGCCCCAGCCCCGGGGCCAGCCGCACCAGCCGCTGCTCAGGCAACCCTGGGCAGCTGGCCCTGGGGACCGCCTGAACAGTGGACCCAGAGGTGGCGGGAGCCACCACAGCTTAGCGGCTCCCGGCAGCAGTCCTGGGGCAGCCGGAGCAGCAGCTCCCACACAGCGGTGGCTGGAGCAGCTGCTGGTCCCCTGGGGCTCCCCCGGCCGCTGGTGCCGCGGGCTCCCCGCAGTCATACACTCATAGGACTGGAAAAGACCTCAAGAGGTCATCTAGTGCAGTCACCTGCACTCATGGCAGGACTAAGTATTATCTAGACAATCCCTGACAGTCCCCCACCTAAGATTCAATCGGGGTATTTATGGTATAAGTCATGGACAGGTCACAGGCCTTGATTTTTTGTTTCTTGCCCATGACCTGTCCATGGCTTTTACTAAAAATACCCATGATTAAATTGTAGCCTTAGTCATGAGACTGGTCACTCTTGGTTGAATGGCCTGGAGTTTGAGGTCTTGGAACAAGGGCCGAAAGGAACTGGGAACAGAGTGCTGGTGGACTCATGGCTGGATGACCTGGAATGATGGCCCTGGACAGAGGATTGGAGAATTGCTGTTGTTGTATGTTTAACTGTAGGAATTGGGAGGATCATTTTACCATGAGGGTTCTACAGACTATTGTATGTGTACATAAATAAATTATGCCCAGAGGTGGGACTTTTTTATCAGATGGTGAGAGATACTGTGCTCTTTTATGGCTAGATTGAGGGGAAACTGGGGCAGGTGCACTTGTCATGTTGTGGCTTGCCACAGGAGACTACCCCAGGTTGGAGCCACCTTGTGATATACTCCTATTTTGGTACAGCACTATGCCCAGAAGAAAAGGCCTCCAGAAGGTCATTTTCCCACCATGATGCCAGCTGGCCAGAGGTTGATACCTGGGTTTTGATGGATCTCTGGTGTGAGGCCAAGAACTATGATGTCAGGAGCATGTATGGGATGTGCCCTCAGAAGTCCTAACCCTAGCTAGAAGCTGAGACTGAACAACGGGGTGGGGCACTTGATACATTTCCCTGTTCTGTTTACTCCTTTGAAGCATCTGGCACCGGTCACTGTCAGAAGACAGGATCCTGGGCTAGATGGAACCATTGTTCTGACCCAGAATGGCCGTTCTTATGTTCTTATGACCAAGCATAGGATGTGCCCCCAGAAGTCCTAGCCTCTCACGTGAGTAACTGCACCATGGACATAGTAGCTTGAAAATGATTTTGCAGTGTGTTCACACTCAGGAGGTCCCATTCAAGTGAACTGTGCAATGGAGAGAAGCCCACAGTCAAAACTTCCCACACACTGATCTCAGTCTCCTTGAAACACATTCTGCAACCAAGCATACCACCCTAAGCTTGAAGAAACAGCCTGTGACACAGCGGCCTATTGGTGCCAACTGGTTCCCTGGGGTTCACTGTTCTTTACAAGCAACTCCAGTCTCAGATCTAATAAACCCACGACACCTAACACACTGTTTTCATAGTATTTAACCGTGAAGGGTAGTATGTGAGGCCTCTCCTGAAAGCTTGTAACTTATCAATACTCATAATCATTGTGAGATGTGTGTATGGGTGATATTTAAGGGGTAATGCCACTATATTGACAATTATGCCCTTATGGTCTTGGAGGGAAAGTGAGTCACCAGGCAATAATACATAGGAGCTGGAACTAGGGATGCGGGGTGCTGCAGCACCCCCTGGATTGAAGTGGTTTCCATTATATACAGGGTTTTACAGTTTGGTTCAATGACTCTCAGCAACCCCACTATAAAAATTGTTCCAGCACCTCTGCAATAATATGTCTTGGTGATGGCCCATCAAGCAGAAGGGAGTTGTCACCCTTCCCCCTGCTTATGTAATGTAATGCTCAATTATCTGCCTTTACACCAACCCAGAAAAGTCAATGGAAAACCATCAAAGACAAACTGAAACCAATTGGGAAGTGAAAAGGAACAATATGATAGTGAGAGGATCACCCTGTCTGTGAATAAAGGTGAAAGACTGATTCAGTAGATCACAGAGTGGAGAAAGACACTATGTAGCTAGTATCAGAGGGGTAGCCGTATTAGTCTGGATCTGTAAAAAGCAAGAGTCTCCTGTGGCACCTTTAAGACTAACTGATGTATTGGAACATAAGCTTTCGTGGGTGAATACCCACTTCGTCAGCCAAGGTTGGGAGTTCCTCTCCCCAGTAATAGAAACTAAAATGGCTAAATGAGAGTATTGTTAATCACATCACGTACACAAGAATCTCTCATAATTTGCATATAGATATACTCTCTTTCTCCCTCCCAATCTAGCTAAAAAGAACTACAAGTTACCAAGGAACGGTGACATCCGGCTTTGCTATGCAAACATTGCATAGTGTTCCTTGTGAGTGGATCAAGAGATGGGTGGGGAAGCTGCAAGTTAAGCAAATTAGAAAAGACAGGTTGTAAGTTTGAAGGTCAAACTGTGAAAACTACCTGATACACCAAGAAATCTAAGCCACATGTTTTCACCCCAAATTGTAAGATATACATTGTTTTCCTTCTAAATCAAATATACCGTGGATAATCTGTCTTTCATCCCAAATTAGAAGCTGCATATTTGTTTGCCTTGTGAGTCAGATCTACATCCTTCTGCATGTGGATAATACCGCTTGTTCTGCTGGAAGTCCTAAATAATGTAAAATGCTTATGTACAATCAGTGAATGTATGGAGTATGTCCTCCAAATTTAGAATACTATAAGAGATTTTGTTGGTTTCATTGTAAACAATTGTTGGACTCCAGAAGTAATAGGAATTGCCTGGCACAAGGGAGAAGGAATGTTGAAAAATATAAACCAGGGTGTAACTTTGGAATATGAAGAGAAATTTCTTGAAACCAGGGATCCCAACTGATAGTAGGGGCTAATAATGAAATATAGCCCTTGAAATGACTCTCATGAAAAGCCTCTGATAAGAAAAAGAATTGAAAACATTTGCTGTACACCACCTGCTGGATACCAATGGAAGCAGCAGACAAACAGCTGAAATCTGAACAATCACTTGGCATGTGTCCAGTAGAAATCAGAGGTTGGCCCCTTCCAACGAGACCTGAAATTAGGGTACTGTATATAAAACTGAGTTCACCATGTACAACTGGAGAGCCGACTGTCACTGAACTCAACAAGAAACTACAGCATCCTAAGTGCAACAGACTCCTGGACCAGCCATGTGAAAAGGACTCTTCCCCCATCCCAGTGTTAAGAGGATAAGAAGTGGTAAGATCTTATTTCAAATATTGTATTTCCCCTTCTATTCTTTAATATAAATAACTATTGGTTCTTCTTTAAGTAGTGTCCCTCTGGGTACTCCACTTCAAGTGCCCAAGTGCCGTCATGTGCCCTTGATGGGAGATTTTCAGTAGTAGTGCCCATTAGACCTACCCATGTGCCATACACATCCTTGTACCCCTTATTGAGCTATATAGGGCTGCATGGGTAAGCTGTCCTCAGTTCCTTCTCAACCACCTTTGGCCTGCACAACCTGCCTGCTTCACTTTTATCTAACTGTAGTTTAGATTATTTTAGTTGTAATTAGTTTAGTGGGTTTGTTTGTTTGTTCCTTCCCCTCTGAGGGATTGTTCTGGACTTTATCTGGGGTATGCTGGGATCCCCAGGCTTTAAGCTTTGTCTTTCCTACCAGGAGCCTATTTGTAACAGACATTTTCAGTATCTGCAGTGTTTGGGAGACACCCATGTACTGACCAAGTGTAAGACCTGCTCCTCATTCAAGAGCAGATCTTGTAAAAACAGGGAAATATAGTTTAAACTGTTGATGATGGATCAAGCCCTACAACAGGCTTCCAAACCAGGCTCCAAGAACCCCCTTGTACATTGGGCTGTGAGCACATTTAGTGCCCTGTCTGCATCAGGATCCTGGTCACCAACCCTTGAGGGATGCAATGGCTGGTACCCTGTCCACCTTCAGGTCTCGGTCACCGAAAGCCTTGGGAGATGCAGTACCTATATCCATACCCATGGTACCAAGACCCTGCACATTAGGTCTGTGTGTACCAATAAAAGGAGCAGGAGTGTTAGATCTCCTTCCAAGAAGTCTTTGTCACTGACTGTGAAGAAGGTTCTGAAGATCTCGGGTCCCAAAGGGAATACTATCAAGGTTCCAAGTCAGTCCGGTACAGAGAAAATGTCTCAGGTTTCCTCTAAGAGCCATGCTTCTTCTAAATAAGACTTGGTACCGAAGATCCCTTCTGCTTCAAGCACTCATGTGAATATGAGCAGAAATTCCTCCTCAAAAAGGTCGGCAGCATCAGATTAATCAGTAGTCTCTGTACCTATACTGGTGCACTGGACCACTACATTAGTACCATCTGAGTCAGTCTGGATGTACTCACTCAAAGCATTCAGTGTCTGCTGCACTGGCACATTCTGGATAGGTCCCTACCTCGGTACCGACACAGCTCTCCACAGGATTGGAGCCAGCTCCCACTTACATGGCAGTACCATTGGTGTTTAGATATTCTTGTTGTGTCGGATCAACCAGAGTCTCCATTACTTACTGGTACCGGACAGCTCTCCATACCAAAAATCTTCTGGGTTGCTGACTCTGAGTTTTTCATTGAGACCTCCTTCTACCCAGACGTTAGCCATCCAGGGTGAACACTTACCTTTCCCTGCAGAATATGCTGACAATGAGTCTTCTGATAGTATTTTGGTTCAGGGGTCTCCTGTCTATTCTGCAGGACACCATTATCTTACCTATTCTGAGAGAATGGAAGACAGATAAATTTGTCCCCCATCTACCTGGGGTGACCAACAGGAGATGCCTCCTCCTTTGCCATCTGGGCCCTCTGCCCCCCGAGTGACCTTATTGGGACCCCTGGGCCTTGCACCGCCAACAGTTCCTGAGGGCAGTGAGTCATTCCCACAGGGAGTATAGGAGGATCCATTATCCCAAGCCCTCATTCCCACCTCCCCAGCCAGAGCTGGTAGTGGAGACCTTTGAGGAATATGAGGCAAGGGCTGACCAGGAGGTAACACTTCACACAAATATTTCTTTGTCATCACTGGGTGAGGCTGTAAATGCCTCCACCGCCTTTCATGGCAGATGACTTCAGACAATTCCAGGAGCTGATGAAGCGTGTTGCTGATACATTTCAAATCCTTTTAGAAAAGGCCCAGGACTCCTTGACATTTTACGTACTTCAGCTTCTGTGTGGGTGGCCGTTCCTGTAAATGAGGCTTTACTAGAGCCTGCTAAGACCATTTTGCAGAGTCTAGCTAGGGCATCTCCTGCTTGAAAACATGCTGACAAAAATTATTATGGTCTGGCCAAGGATTTGAGGTTTTTATTTTCACACCTGTCAACCAATTCTCTGGTTGTAGAAGCAGTTAGAGTGTGGTAGACAGCACACTACAAAACATATCCCTTTCAGCAAGAACCAGAAGCGACTCAATCTCTTCAGTCTCAAGAGTTATTTCTCTGCAATGTTTGCAATTCAGAATAGCAAGCCACCAAGCGGTCAGGTCAAAGTATGACTATCTGAATTACAATGAATTCAGCACCTTTACTGAGCATTTTTTTGAGTGTTTGAGCACCCCTGGGGCCCGGAGGAAGCCAGCACCTGGCAACCTCTCCTTCTTTGTGTAGTGTGTGTCCTTATAGGTACACCCTCCTTATCTTACCTCCCTTGTCTTGCTAAGTCTACACTTTCTAGTGAGACCTCAAGTAACTACATTTTAGATTTTAACTCCCTTATCAGTCCAAGCAAGTTGGCCTAACAGGGATTGTAAACAATAACTTTAAGAAATTGTTTTTGATATTCTAAACTTGTGCCTTTTGGATCAATCCATTCAAACACTCTTAAAAGTGCCTTACAGACAAGTGCATCTTTGGCAGCATGATAAATGTGTTGTGGAAAATTTCAGACTAATTTATGTAGCTTTTCCTCAGCTATTAAGGGTTAAAAATGGTACATGAAGCCTTTCATCTCTACAACACTGTTCTAATACTGCCCCAGGTTGGAGGGCAGGAAACAGGATGGGCTGGCTTAGCGGGCTAGAGAATGGGACATGGGCTCTTCACTTCTAGGACAATGGCTCCAGGTTGGATTTTACTGGTTGATTCAGGGAGTTTAAGACCAGAAGGGACCATCAGATTATCTAGTCTGATCTCCTGCATATCACAGGCCATCAAATGTCACCCAATTCTCCCTGTGTTGAGCCCAATAACTTGTATAACTATAGCACACGTTCCTGAAAGGCATCCAGTCCTGATTTGAAGATATCAAGAGAGGGAGAATCCACCACTTCTCTTGGTACTTTGTTGCAATGGTTAATCACCCTTGCTGTTAACAATTTGTGCCTTATTTCTAATTTGAATTTTTCTGGCTTCAGTTTCCACCCATAAGTTCCTGTTCTGCTTTTCTCTGCTAGATTAAATAGCCCTTTAGAACTGAGTATTTTCTCCCTGTGAAAGTACTTAACCAAGCCACATCGATATTCTTTCTGATAAACCAATTGAGCTCTTGAAGGGAATGTCTACACTGCAGCTGGAAGGTTGCTTCCCATTGCGGGTAGACAGACACGTGTTAGCTCTGCTCAAGCTGGTGCACTGAAAATAGCAGTATGGTGGCCACAGAAGCACAGGTTAGCCCCCTAAGCACATAACCAGAGGGCTTGGGGTGATACTATGTGGGCAGCTAGCCCAAGCCACCACCTGAGTGGCTGCAGCTGTACTGCTATTTTTAGCATACTAGCATGAGCAGAGCTAGCCTGTCTGTCTACCCACATTGGAAGCATACGCTCACCCAGCTGCACTGTAATCATACCCATGCTCTCACAGTATGGCATTTTCTCCAGCCTGCAAATCATTTTTGTGGCTCTTCTCTGTACCCTCTTCAGTTTTTCAACATCCTTTTTGAAATACAGACACCAGAACTGGATGCAGCATTCCAGTATCGGACTCTCCAATCCCATATACAGAGGTAAAATCACCTCCCTACTCCTATACACTACTCCCCTGTTTGTACATCCAAGAATGTCTTTAGTTCTTTTTGCTACAGCATCACATTGGGAGATCCTGTTCCATTGTTTGTCCCCTATGACTCCTAAATCTTTCTCAGTCACTGCTTTCCAGGATACAGTCCCCCTCTCCATGAGTATGGCCTGAATTTTTTCTTCCTACAGAAATAACTTTTTATTTGGCTGTATTAAAACACATTTTGTTTGAATGGGTCCATCTTACCAAGTGATCCAGGTTGCTCTGCATGACTGTCCTGTCCTCATCATAATTTACCACTCTGGCAATTTGTAGCTGCAAATTTTATCAGTGGTGAATTTATATTTACTTCCAGATCATTGATGAAAATATTGAACAGCATCAAGCCTAATATTGATCCCAGTGGAACCCCAGTAGAAGCATTTCAATTCAATGACGATTTCCCATTGAAAACTACTTTTTGAGATCTGTCAGCTAGTTCTTAATCCATTAAATGTGTGCTCTATTGATATTGTATAGTACTAATTTTTTAATCAGAATGCCATGCAGTACTAAGTAAAATGCCTTACAAAAGTCTAAATCTGTTACATCAGGGGTCGGCAACCTACGGCACGCAAGCCGATTTTGAGTGGCATGCAGCTCCCTGCCGCGGTCCCGGCCCCCACCCCCACCCACCCCCCCCCCCCGCCCACCGCTTTCCCCTGCGGGGGCAGGAGGCAGAAGCTTGGTTCTGCGGCAGCCAAGCTTCCCCCCTCCCCTGCTTCTTCCCCCAGTGTGGTGCTTTCCTGCCCCTCCTCCTCTCCTTCCCTGCGCCAATCAGCTGATGGCCCTAGCGAGGGGGAGGAGGAAGAGCGGCAGCGTGCAGACAGCTCCGTAGAGGACGCAAAGAGAGGTAGGGACGGAGCCTGGGGGAAGGGGGTGGAACAGAGCATATCCCTTCCAGCCCCCTGCCATGAGCCGCTCAGGGCAGGGGGCTGGGAGCACCCCCACGAGCCGAGCACCCCAGCCTTCTGCCCTGCACCCCCCACCCCTCTGCCCTGAACCCCCCCACCCCAACACACCCATCTCTCTGCCCTGAACCCCCCCCACACTCAGCCTTCTTCCCTGAACCCCCCCACAC
>NW_020665091.1:4466919-4485620 GCF_002925995.2 Terrapene triunguis
CCCCCCCCCCCCAGGTCTGAGGTCCCGGCCGCAGGCCCTGATCAGCCCTCTGCCGGCCTAGGTGAACAGAACCCCAGGCTGGCAGCGAGCTGAGCAGGCTGGTGGCGTAAGATCAGCATTTTAATTTAATTTTAAATGACGCTTCTTAAAGATTTTGAAAACCTTGTTTACTTTACATACAATAGTTTAGTTATATAACGGGGTAGGCAACCTATGGCACGCGTGTCGAAGGCAGCACGCGAGCTGATTTTCAGTGGCACTCACACTGCTGGGTCCTGGCTGTTGGTCCAGGGGGCTCTGCATTTTCATTTAATTTTAAATGAAGCTTCTTAAACATTTTAAAAACCTTATTTACTTTACATACAACAATAGTTTAGTTATATATTATAGACTTATAGAAAGAGACCTTCTAAAAATGTTAAAATGTATTACTGGCACGCGAAACCTTAAATTAGAGTGAATAAATGAATACTCGGCACACCAATTCTGAAAGGTTGCCGACCCCTGTGTTACATCTACACAGTTTCCTTTCTCAATCAAACTTGCAATCTGATGAAAGAATGAAATTAGGTTTGTCAGACAAGATCTTTTTTCCAGTAAAGCCATCTTGACTGACATTAATTATAGTCCTATCCTTTAGTTCTTTACCAACTGAATTCCATATCAACTTTTCCATTATTTTGACCAGAATTGATGTCAGGCTAGCCCGTGTCATAGGGTGCTGCCCTCCAGCATGCCACCCTGTCACCCCTCATGGTTCTGCAACTGGGGTAATTGAAAGAACCGCTCATCATCATGCTTGGGTTCTTTCAATTACTCCAACTAGCCTTGTTCAAAACATGCAACCCCTTTGTGGCATCTGAATTATTAAGACTTTCTACAAAGTGTAACTCACTTCATTTGTTCCCCCAGTTCTCGCCCTCTCTGGGTTGACATAAGAGTTCAGGTCGGTTTTCTTGCCCCTGTTCAAGAGATACCCAGCTCCCTTGGGCTGTACCTTCAAATGGTCACTCTATGAAAACAGGAGTCCCCAGCTCTCCTCCTTGGAATTGCATAGGACCTTAGCCAGCTTCTTCTTCAGGTGGCTCTGTGACAATCAGGCTTCAGGCACCCTGAGGTTTAAACCCCAAAATGAGCAGTTGAACCAACTGATTGCATACTGTATTATTGCACTATAAAGTATATTGAGTAAGGTCTTTTATGAAAGCTTGTAATGTTATAAACTTGATGGTCATTATGAGCTATGTATATAGACTATGGTTATGAATTTGTCTTTATGCATACAGAAAACTGTGCTTATAACCTTTACTGCAACTTCAACTACACTTTACAGCAGAGAGGAACATCTCCCAAGCCCAGTGTGTAAACAGAACTGGCTCCAATTAACTGTCCATTGTGTAGTCCAGGAAAAGACAATGATGGGCCAGTAGAGTTAATTGGAAAACATTGAGCCATCAAGTCAAAAGGGAATTTCTCCCACTCTGAATAATGAATGGTCATCATGCAGCAGCGGAGAAAGGGGGGGGGAGAGGGGAGGAGGAAAAAGCCTTTTTAAAAAGAGGCTTGAAACTGGGGTTTTCACCCAGAAACTTAGGGACAGTCTGTGGGTAAGAAGCTGCCTATGAATGCTGGGTCCACCCGTGTGGCAAGGTGGTACGCTGGGAAACTGTTCAAAGGCAAGTAGTAACTTGTGTTAGACAAGGGATTTTTATGTAATATGGAAGTGTAAAGCCTGAGGTTGTGTCTTTATGTTTATTTTCTGTGTAACTTGTAGTTATTTGCTTTCCCTTTCTATGTCATCTTTGAATCTGTGGGTTTTCTATTAACTAAACCTTTTTTATTATATAAACCTTTTTAATTTTTATCCCAAGCAGGTCTCTGGTATACAGTCTGTGAATGGCAAAGTGAACTGAATTCTGGGTGCCTGGGTTCACAGCATTGGGGATGACAGACCTGATGGGAACAGTCCAAGTATCTGGTAATTAAGAACTCAGGGAGGACAGATTTGGGGAGACTTGGAACTGAAGGGGCTGTTGGTGTCACAAGTAGTGACTCATCTGGTGAGAACCAAAATGAGAACTTATACTTGTGGGCTGGCTGCTGGCGTGAGGGATCTGAACTATAGCTGCCCAGCACCAAGACACCCCAAAGTTACAGGTAGCCAACTGTCTAATTGAGCAAACCCAAAAACCCCTGTCCCACCACCTTCACTCACTTTCACCAGGCTGCGGCAGGGGGTTGGGGTGCAGGAGGGGTGTGGGATCAGGCTCTGGGAGGGAGTTTGGGTGAGGGCTCTAGGCTGGGGCAGGGGTGTAGGAGGGGGTTTGGGGTGCAGGCTCTGGGAGGGAGTTTGGGTGCAGGCTCTGGGCTGGGGCAGAGGTTGGGGTGCAGGCTCTGGGAGGGAGTTTGGGTGCAGGCTCTAGGCTAGGGGGCAGGCGGTTGGGGAGTAGGAGGGGATTGGGGGTCAGCACTTACCTTGGGTAGCTCCCAAAAGCTACTTGCACATCCCTCTGGCAGCAGCTCCTAGGTGGGGAGGCCAGGGGGATTCTGGTCACCACTCACCACAGGCACCACCCCCACAGCTCCCATTGGCCACAGTTCCCAGCCAATGAGAGCTTTAGAGTCAGTGCTCCAGGTGGGGGCAGCATGCAGAGACCCTCTGTCCCTCCCTCCCCGCCCCCAGGGGCCCTGGGATGGTGCTGGCTGCTTCCGGGAGCAGCACAGAGCCAAGGCATGTAAGGGAGCCTGCCTTAGCTCTGCTGCTGCATCAGACTGTTAGCACCAAAAATCTCCTCGTTTGGCTGAAGTAGCCTCTGCGAGATTGAGCATGATTCCAAGAGACTCCCAGCAAACACAGGAGGGTTGGCAACCCTAGTTACAGGATAGTTGGTGACAGAACCTCTTAGTCTCCCAAAGATCACACAGGCTCCTTTTCTCCAGTTAGTCCTCAGAGGGTTCAGCAGGCAGCTTCTCCTGCTGTGGTGGGCATCTGCCCCTGGTATGAGGGAGGAGGCAGCATATATGCTGATCCCCTTCCTTAAACCTCCTCCCAATTGGTTGGGTGAGGAAAACCTTGCCATGTCCTCTTTGCAAGGCTCCTGGCCTCAGGCTTTAAAGAAACAGTGATGGGATTTCCTCCCCAGCACCATAAGGGCTTTTTAGTTTTCATCTCTTTTCCCCATTCTAGTACTTAGTGACCTGGTGTTTCTGCACTCACTGTCACACAGCTCTTATCCTCAGCTGACTGACATATCGCCAACAGTTGGATATGGGACATTAGATGAGGAGGGTTAGGACTGGGGCAGGTAGGGCTCCCTTTGCTAGGGTTGGGGTTGTAACAGGTAGGGTACCCTAATTTAGGGCTAGGTTTAGGGGAGAAAGGGCAATCAGTGCTAGGCTTAGGGTTGGGGCAGGTGGGGCCCTCTTAGGATTCAGGTTAGGAGAGGTGGAGCACCCTTGTTCATGTTAGGTTTGTAGCAGATATGTCCCACTAACGGTTAGGTTTGGGGTACCTAGAGCCCCCTTGTTAGGGTTAAGGTTGTTGCAGGAAGGCCTGCTGATTTTGGGTTAGGATAATAGGATGTAGGGTACCCTGTGCTAGGGTTAGGGTTCTGGGAGGTGGGGCCCCATGACTTAGCATTAGAGTTAGGGGAGGTAGGGCACCTGGTGCTAGGGTTAGGATTGTGGGAGTTAGCCACTCTTTGTCATGGATCCACATGTCCAGTGCTCTGGAACAGCTCTGCAACAGCCCAAAGGAGGACCTCCTCAGCGTGCCACACCCTGTTAGGGTCTTACTCTTTCACTCAGCTTCACCACCTCCTTGGATCAAACCTTGGAGCCTTTGGCATCCCTGCTTCACAACCTGAGCTCCCTTCAGCAAGTCCCCCTAAAATGGGCACCTGAGGGAGACTAATACCCCCAAAGAAAGCAGTGCACCCCCATATTCAGCATCTGCAGCAACTCTCAGCCAGCATTGTAATAACATGAGGGTTTATCAGATGTCTGGAAAACAGCATAGAAAGTCCTTGGTGAGCAACGAGAAAAGAAAGTGACAGCATGGTCCATTCTGGTTAGTCAGAGCCCCAGCCAAGCTGTGTGTCCCCCCTTGACTCTCACTCGGTCTCTGAGTCCTCTTTGTTCAACTTCCTGGGCCAGTTTCACTTGGCCCCTCCTCAGTCGTTTGTTGTCTAGCTGGTCAAACGCACCTGGCTGCCTGTGGTGGGGTGGGCCATTCATGATTGTTAGTTGCTAGGTACTGAATGTTCCAGTGATTGGATTTGCCATTGTCTTCAGGGACTCACCATTGACCTGGGCCCCAAACCCAAGACAGCTCACTCCTGTATCTCTGGGCCTTTGCAGAGAGTTAACAGCCCTTTTCCACCCCTAGGTGACAATGCAATATATGGGAAAACTGAGGCACACACAGTATTCATACAAAATATTTACAGAAAATTCCCATTCCATCACACACCCTTGCTAGGGTTAGGGTTATGGCAGGTAGGGCCCCCTGACTTTGGGTTTGGTATCTGGGCAGGGGTGCTGGAACTGGGAGGGTCAGGGGTACTCTGGCCCCCCTCTACTTTTAAAAGTGGCCCACCCACTTTTTAACATGTTTATAGTTTGGTGGGCAGGGAACCGCATTCCTCCCCACAAACTGCAAGCCTGTAATATTTTGTATGAATACTGTGTGTGCCTCAGTTTCCCCTATGTGCTGCATTGTTAACTAGATGGTGAGGAAAGGTTGTTTGCTCTTGGGCAGGCTATGACAAAGGTGTGAATGGCACCCAGTTGCCTCGGCTTTGGGGCCCAGGTCAATGGAGGGTCCATGAAGTCAATGTCAAATCCAATCACTGGGACATTTGGTACCTAGCAACTAATGACCACGAATAACCCACCCTGCCAGAGGAAACCAGCCAAGTTTGACCAGCTGGGAACAAAGGACTGAGGAGGGACCAGTGTCACTCACCTGGAAATTTGAACAAAGGGGCACAGAGGGATAAAGGAGGGAGCCAAAGAGTGACACCACTTGGCTGGAGTTCTGGACTAACCAGAATGGACCATGTTGTAACTTCCTTTTCTCTATGATAACCAAGGACTTTTTACGCTGTGTTCCAGACATTTAATAAGCCCTTCTGCTTTTACAACGCCGGCTGAGACTGACTGCAGATGGTGAAGGTTGCGGGGGTGCATTGCTCCCTTAGGTGTCCATTTCAGGTGGACTTGCTGAAGGGAGCTCAGGGTGTGTAGCAGAGTTGCTGGTGGTTTAGAGGTTCAGTGCGAGGAGGTGGTGAAGCTGAATGGCTTTCCCTAGTGAAAGAATGTGACCTTACAGGCTCTGGCACACTGAAGGAATCCTCCCAAGAACTGTTCGTAAGCTGTTCTAGAGCATCGGACCAGTGGATCCATGACACATGGTAGCTGAGGATGGTTCCTGAATGCACCAAGAGGATGGTTGGCTGCTGAATGTACCATGAGTATTTCGCAGTATGTGACTGGCAGCGGTAAAACTAGGGTAGTTAAAGGAAGCAGCAAGAACATGGCATGTAACCAATTTCCTATGAAGCACATTGCAAGCCTGTGCAGAGAAGAAGGGCTAAGTATTGTGAAGCTCAGCAAAGAGCAACTCATTACCCAGCTGGACAGAGACGACTAGTCCAAAAAGCAGGTTTTAACCCCAAATGGGGAGTCAAGAAGGTTCGAGAGCAGCAGAGGCAGCAGCAGGGCGTCCACAAGACCGTGTTCCCCATCCAGCAGGGCGGTCTTCACGATCTGGCTCCCTATCAACAGATTTGAAGCAATGGGACTTGGAGATGAAAGCGAAGGAGCTAGAGGACTATGAAAAGCAGCAAAAACACATGGAAGAATAGCAGGAGAAGCAGAAAAAGCATGAACTGGAGATGGAGAAGCTATGGGGTAAGAGGACCCACCAAGGGGTAAGTGGGGAAAGACCCAGCATGCTAATTCCATAGGGAACCTAGATACCAAATTGCTACCCTAGTTTAAGGAGGGGGGATATAGATGCCTACCTCACTGCCTTTGACAAGGCTTGCAATTTGAACTAGGTTGACCTTGTAGACCAGCTCCTCTGTCTCACCCCCTTACGTGATCTCAAAGCCAGAGGCTTACAGCCAGATGAATGAAATTGATAGCAGAGACTATGAGCTATTCAAAAAGGCTCTTTTTGAATTTACTGCTTACATTAGAGCTGACCCCTGAGGCTTATAGGAAAAGTTTTCAGGGGGTGCAGAAGAATTGGGGTGTAACCTACATGGAACTCACCATGGTGATAGATGAATATTTCCACAGATGGTGTAAGGGAGCAAGGGTCACTACCCTGGAGGATTGTATAACCAGGTTGGGTTGGAGAAACTTTATGAAATCTTTTCCTCGGGACCTTAAAATGTGGTTAGTGGACAGGAAGCCTGTGGATTTGCATAATGCAGGCTGGTTGGCAGATGAATTTGTGGACAGCAGGTTCTGGTATGAAAAGAGACCCAAAGGGGACTGGTCTAAGCATGGGGCCAGGGAAAGAGACCCACTCCATGGTGGTATCCCAGAAGTGGAACTTAGGGAAACCTAAAGCTGTTCAATGGGACTCAGAGACCTGAGATGTAATATCTGCAGATGGACAGAATGTAAGTGAGCAGAATGCCCAAGGCTTGCTGAAATAAGGTTTGTCCGGGACAAAGAGGCTGTGTCATACACTGTCCAACCAGGAAGGCAGCCTGTAACTCAGGCTCCAGAGTGAACTACATGACTGAACTTTCAGAGGAAAGCAGTCACACAGCCAGCTGCTCGGGGACACCAGTGCTAGTGACTAAGGGTGTGGCTACACTTGCAAATGTAGAGTGCTCTGAGTTAAACCAGCCTTCAGAGAGCACAGTAGGGAAAGCGCTGCAGTCTGTTCACACTGACAGCTGCAAGCGCACTGGCGTGGCCACATTTGCGGCACTTGCCGCTACATTGGGAGCAGTGCATTATGGGCAGCTATCCCACAGAGTACCTCTTCCCATTCTAGCGCTGTGGCTTGTGGGAAGAAACCGGTGGGTGTGAGGCATTCTGGGTCCTGTCCCAACGCCCCGTGATGCATCACTTCGCATCCCAGCAATCCCTCTGCTTCCGTCCATATTTGGCTCCATCTTTCAACGTTTTTTGTGCTGTGCGCTCTGTCTTCCCTTTTCGGTCTGCAGGAATGGAGCCCGAACTGCTGAGGAATATGCTGATGAGTCTCGCCAGCACGTCACATTTGGCAGTCAAGTTACTCCTTAACATCCAAACTGACAGTGAGGACTCCAACGATGATATCGACTCGAGTAATGCATATGACACAAGATTGCTTGTGGCATTCACGGACATGCTCACCACCGTGGAACGCTGCTTTTGGGCTTGGGAAACAAGCACTGAGTGGTGGGATCACATCGTCCTGCAAGTCCAGGATGATGAGCAGTGGCTGCAGAACTTTCGGATGAGAAAAGCCACTTTCATGGGACTGTGTGAGGAGCTCGCCCCCACCCTGCAGCGCAAGGACATGAGATTGAGAGCTGCCCTGACGGTGGAGAAGCGGGTGGCTATTGCAATCTGGAAGCTGGCAACTCCAGACAGCTACCGATTGTTCGCTAACCAGTTTAGAGTGGGAAAGTCGACCGTTGGAATCATGTTGATGCAAGTTTGGAGGGCCATTAATCACATCCTGCTCAGAAGAACCGTGACTCTGGGTAGAGTGCATGATATTGTTGCTGGCTTTGCACAAATGGGTTTCCCTAACTGCGGAGGGGCGATAGATGGGATGCATATTCCAATTCTGGCACCAGCCCATCCAGCCTCTGAGTACGTTAATCAGAAGGGGTATTTCTCTGTGGTTCTCCAGGTGCTTGTGGATCACCGTGGGCGTTTCATTGACATTAATGCAGGCTGGCCTGGAAAGGTGCATGACGCACGCATCTTTTGAAACACTGGCCTGTTCAGGAAGCTGCAAGCCAGGACGTTTTTCCCAGACCAAAAGATCACCGTAGGGGAAGTCGAAATGCTCATTGTGATCCTTGGAGACCCCGCTTACCCTTTAATGCCGAGGCTCATGAAACCCTACACAGGGAGCCTTGACAGCAGCAAGGAGCGGTTCAACAACAGGCTGAGCCAGTGCCGAATGACTGTGGAGTGTGCTTTTGGCCATTTAAAGGGTCGCTGGCGCTCTCTGTATGGGAAGCTGGACTTGGCTGTTGCCAGCATCCCCGCGGTTATATCTGCGTGCTGTACCCTCCATAACATTTGTGAAGGGAAGGGTGAAAGATTCACTCAGGCATGGAACTCGGAGGTTCAACACCTGGAGGCTGAATTTGAACAGCCAGAGAGCAAGGCTATTAGAGGGGCCCAGCGCAAGGCTGCAAGGATTAGGGATGCCTTGAGGGAGCAATTTGAGGCTGAAAACCACCAGTAATGTTTGGTGCCCTGCACGGGAGTGAGAAGCAGTGGTTCCAATGTTAGTAGGAATTTGTGTTTGCTACGCTGACTTGCAGTGCCTGTTGCTTTCCTGGGCTAAGGTATCTTTTACTTTATGCAATAATAAAGAATGTTTTCAAAGCCAAAAAA
Organism: Terrapene triunguis; assembly: GCF_002925995.2. Taxonomy (NCBI): domain Eukaryota; kingdom Metazoa; phylum Chordata; order Testudines; family Emydidae; genus Terrapene; species Terrapene triunguis. The sequence continues at coordinate 4,475,506 of NW_020665091.1, forward strand.
TCCATTTATTGAAAAGAAAATTCATTTATTGAAAAGAAACACAACTGCTTGGGAAACAGAAAGGGCAAGGGGGTGGGGTGGGGAACGGTACAATCACAGATTTGCATATGTCCTGTTATCATACTCAGCCGTCCTGTCTGGAGTGCTGTGCAATGAGTGCTGCACTTCAGGATAGCTATACTGCATGGTGATGGCGGCTGAGTGCAGTGGGTAAGTATCGTAGTTTTAAGGGCTGGGTGGTGAAGCTACAGGTGTTGGAGGCAGCTGGTGGTGGTAAGAACCCGGATGTTGGGGAAAGTGGGTTGGAGGTGACATGGGGACACAAGGGAAAGAGTTTTGGGACAAGGGCTGCGGGGGGGGGGGGAGGGGGCGGGCACGGTAGTGCTCCGCCTGCATGGCTACGAGTGCCTGGATAGAGTCCACTTGGCGCTCCATGATGCTTATCAGCTGCTCCGTGCTTTGCCAGTGCTCCTCATTCTGCTGGCGGATTCTCCTTTCTCTCTCCCTCCACTCCTGCACTTTTAGATTCTCATTAAGTGACTGCTGCATTACTTCATGCAGCATGTCTTCTTTGCTTCTACGTGGTCTTTTCCTGATTCTTTGCAGCCTTTCGGCCGGTGATAAGACAGACGGCTGAGATCTCAAGGTTGCATCTGTAAAGGCAAAATGCAACACTTAACAGAGGCAGCATTGTTCACATTAGACAGAGCAATGATTCCCCCGTACTTAAGGAGGGTAAGCACAGTCTACACAATAGCATAATTTGCCCATCCCAAAGCAAGCGCACATAACCTATGGGAGCCCCAAAATGGTGAGTAAGCACAGGGGCAAGGGGGACTGATTGTTTCAGGGCTGTACTGTCCTCTGGGTTTCTGCCTTGGGGAGAGCCAACAGCTTCAGGGGGTACCTATACTGAACACTGTCCCCACATTTTCAACAGGAGTTCATCCTGGAAGATATCTCGCTGCTGAGGGTGACCTGGGAAGCAAGGGAGGGTCTTCTACTACAATGCGGCTTCTGCCCTGGCCCATATGCAGCTTGCCTGTGTGCAGCAATGGTCCCCCCGCCCCTCACGGCACAGTGGCGCGGATATGTTAGCCTGACTGGGACAAAGACCACAAGCTTTGCCCAAGTTCTGGATGAGACCTTTGAAGAGATCACTGAGGCTGATTACCGCGATGTGAGAGAGCACATCAACGCCCTATTCTGTATCTAGGCATGCATGCAGCCCTAACCCTCCTCGACCCAAGAGCCCGCACCGAATAACTTCCTTCCCAAAATAAAAGCCACTTACCGGGAACCTCCTCTGGTGTTTGTCCTTCCTCAAGCACTGGCCGCCATGACTGGCTACCTTCCTCCTGGCTTGAAAACAGCTCCTGGCTGCCTGCATCTAGGGATTCCAGGGTGTCTTCCTCCTCCTCAGCACCCTCGCTCCCGCTTTCCTCCTCTTCCTCCTGCCTTGTTGAACTGGGTTCTGAAGTGTCCATGGAGGTACTCGGAGTGGAGGTGAGGTTGCCCCCAAGTATCATGTCCAGCTCTTTGTAGAAACGGCAGGTCGGGGGGGCAGCACCAGAGTGGCTGTTTGCCTCGTGGGCTTTGCGGTAAGCATTACGCAGCTTCTTCACTTTAACCCTGCACTGCAGTGTGTCCCAGTCATGACCCCTTTCCATCATGTCCCTTGGTATCTGCCCAAAGGTATCGTAATTCCTATGGCTGGAGCACAGCTGGGACTGGACAGCTTCCTCCCCCCAAACACTGATGAGGTCCAGCACCTCGCCATTGCTCCATACTGGGCCTCGCCTGACGCGTGGAGGCATGGTCACCTGGAAAGATTCGCTGAGAGCACTCCATGCCTGGCTGAGCAAACAGGAAGGGGATTTTCAAAATTCCCAGAGAATTTAAGGGGCGGGTCTGGCGGTTGGTCACCTGAGGGCAGGGCAGTAGAGTTCAAAGTGATGACCAGAGTGTCTAGAACAGGCATTGTGGGATACTTCTGGAGGCCAACCAGAGCGCATTAACAGACCAGGGCGTCCACACTGGTGCCGCGGCGCTCCAGCGGGGGTGCATCACACGTTATTCCACTCGCCGAGGTGGATTACCAGGAGCGCTCTAGCCGCGGAGTCAGAACGCTCTACGTGCCTTGCCAATGTGGATGCGTCGTGAGTTAGAGCGCACTGCGCTGCTTTAATGCACTCTAACTTGTGAGTGTAGCCAAGCCCTAAGGGTAGGTCTACACAGCAAAGAAAAACGCATGGCTGGCCCATGCCTGCCGACTCCTGCTTGTGGGGCTTGGGCTGTGGGCTATTGCACTGCTGTGTATACTGGGCTCAAGCTGCAGCTTGAGCTCTGGCACCCTCCCACCCCACAGGGTTCTAGAGCCTGGGCTCCACCCCACGTTCGGAAGTCTACACAGCAATGAAACAGCCCCACAGCCTGAGCCTCACGGGCATGAGTAAGCTGGCCCAGGCCAGCCGTGGGTGTCTAGCCCAGAGGGGCTCCCATTCAAGGCATCAATATACATGTCCTGTTGAACTCTGCTGGGCTCAGACACATCTGATCCCCAGTGAAGGTTAATGGGAAGACATTCATGGGGTGGAGAGATTCTGGTAGAGAGAGAATCCTTGTCAGGTCTTGTGTGGTACCACCCCATCAAATGCTGAAGGGCTGTGTAATTTGGGTAAAAGTTCCAAATGCGAAGCCATTTGCCCTGCTTATGGCTCAGATCCCTGTGCAGAGACAGGAGGGAGCAGGGTGGCTGGTAGTTGGGGTTCTCCAGGACATTATCTTTGATGTCCTTTTGGGAAATGGCTGCATCACATTAAAGAGACAAGGTGGGTGAGGTGATATCTTTTATTGGAACAACTTCTGTTGGTGAGGGTCCCACCTTGTCTGTCTAATATCCTGGGACTGACATGGTTACAACTGCACTCCATGTGTCACTTTAAGACAGGATCCAGTCCCTGGGCCTGTAACAGCCAAGGATTTGAATCCAGGAAACTAGCAGGCTGAGAATGCAGGTGTCAGTGAACATGCAAATAGGCAGGCTGGCAGTGAGGAGGGGGGTTTCCCGTGGCTAGTAACAAGGTTGGTAACAGCACAGGACACCTGTCTGTAACCAGACACTTGTAGCTGAATGGGACAGAGGGATGGTCCCCGCCCATCTCCACACAGGAGATGACTCACACTGGTTTTGATGCTGTCATCAAGGCAGCCAGCGCTCACTGCCTACACCCTCACTGGGAAAGCAAAGGCAGAACTGAGCACAGTGGTAACTGACCCTAGCTGAGCACTGGGAGACAGTGACACTGGCAGGGCAGGACGATTGCCAAAAAATGCTTGTCTTGTCCAGTGGTGAGATAGGCCCAGGGAAGGGGGAAGCAGCTGGAAGGTTGCTGCTTGTAACAGACACACCTGCTCAGAGTGGTATGGTGTGTTTTCTTCACGAGACCCCCAATCACAACCCTCTAGGAAGGGGAGCTGGGAGGTAACTCTGTCCTAGGGTGAGGGCAACAGGTTGACCCCAGGATGGGAGATGGGCTCCTTGCATGTACACAGCACTGGGGTTGGGACACAACTCCAGAGGGGACCTGCCAATGTGCAGGAGCACCCTGCATCCCTCGCCAGGTGCTGGGATACTAGAGCACCACAGATGTGACTGGGTTAAGAACCAATGCTCACAGGACCACTCCCTGTTCCAACCAAGGGTAAGGACACCCCAGGCTGCAGCCAAGATGGCTGACACATGGCGGAATGTGGGGTCACTGTGCTCCTCACTCCTTGGCACACAAGGGGGAGGAGGCAGTGGCAGGACCCCAGCCCAGTTTCAAACCCAAAGGTTTTGGGGTGGCAAAAGGGCTGAGGGCCACATGAGAGCTCCTCATGGGCACTCTGCGAGTGCCATCAAACAGACCAGTCCTAAGGGAGGATGTGAAACTGCTCTGAGCTGGGGATTGGAAACAGTAAGTGCCCTGGATTAGTAGGGTGCTAAAAGGATCATGGACATGCCTGATAGAACAACCGCCAAGGAACTGGGAAAGATGCTGTGACACCTATGGGTAATATTGGTGTGTTCGAACTTCCCCAGGTCACTGGGTAAAGTGACCCTTCTCAGTTCAGTCTCAAGGGAGAAGAGATGTGATGGGGGAAGTGATGTGATGTAGTGGGAATTTTCTGTAGTACTTTATGAATACTGTGGGTACCTCAGTTTCCCCTATGTGCTGCATGGTTAGCTAGGTGATTGGAAAAGACTGTTTATGCTTGGGCAGGCTATGACAAAGGAGTGAATGGCATCTAGTTGCCTCAGGTTTGGGGCACAGGTAAATGGAGGTTCCATGAAGACAATGGCAAATAAATCACTGGGGCATTTGGTACCTAGCAACTGATGACATGAATGGCCCACCCCTCTGCAGGAAGCCAGCCGAGTTTGACCAGCTAGACACAAAAGACTGAGGAGGGGCCAGGTGTGACTCACCTGGAAATTGGGATAGAGGGGCACAGAGGGACAGAGGGGGAGCCAAGGGGGGCTAATCAGAGGGGCTCTGGACTAATCAGAATGGACCATGCTATAACTTTCTGGTATTTATGCTAACCAAGGACTTCCTATGCTACGTTCCAGACATCTAATAAACCCTACTGCTTTTACAACACTGGCTGAGAGTCATTGCAGATTGAGAAGGTCAGGGTATGCATGTATTGCTCCCTTTGGGGGTACTGGTCTCCCTCAGATGTCCATCTCAGGTGGACTCACTGAAGGGAGCTTAGGATGTGAAGCAGGGGTGCTGAAGTTCCGGTCCAAGGAGGTGGTGAAGCTGAGTGGCTTACTTAGTGAAAGAGTGAGACCTAAGGAGGTCTGGCACACTGAAAGGGTCCTCCCAGGGACTGTTCCAAACTTGTCCTAGAGCACTGGACCTGTGGATCCCGTGACAAGGGTCCCCTGACCAAGGGCTAGGGTTGTGGCAGGTAGGGTCGCCTAACTTAGGGTTAGGGGAGGTAGTGAATCCATTACTATGATGGGGGCTGTGGCAGGTAGGGTGCCCTCAATTAGGGATAAGGTTGGGTTACAAAGGGCCCTCTGTGCTAGGGTTACAGTTGGGGAAGGTAAGGCCCCATCACATAAGGTTGGGGTTAGGACTTAGGAGAGGTAGAGCATCTGGTGCTAGTGTGAGGGTTGTGGCAAAAAGGGCCCCATACTTAAGTTTAGGAAGGATCTGCTGTTCTGGGGTTAGGGTTGGGGGCAGGTAGGGCCCCTTGACTTAGGGTTAGGGGAGGTAAGGTACCTGGTACTAGGGTTAATGTTGTGGGAGATATGGCACCTGGACATAGGGTTATGGTTTTGACAGCTAGGGACCCGCTTGCTAGGTTTAGTGTTGTGGGTGGTAGGGCTCCCTAAGCTAGGGTTAGGGCTGGGGTAGGTAGGGATGCCCTTGCCAGTGTTAGGGTCATGGCAGGCGCAGCTCCCTTATTTCAGGATAGGGATAAGGGAAGTAGGGCACCAGTGCTAGGGTTAGGGTTGTACCAGATAGGGCCCGCTGACATAGGGTGATGGTTGTGGCAGGTAGGGCCCCCCTTGCTAGGGTTAGAGTTGGGGAAGCTAGGGACCCCTTTGTAGAGTTAGGTTAGGACTTAGGCTGGCTGACTTAGGGTTAGGGTAAGGGGAGGTAGGGTGCCCCATGCTAGGCTTCAGGCTGTGGGAGATAGGGCAACCTGAACTAGGCTTAGCACTGGGGCAGATATTTCCCCCTTTGCTAGGCTTAGGGTGGTGTCAGGTGGGCCACCTAATTTAGGATTAGGAGAGGTGAGGTAAGGTATCTGGTGCTAATGTTAGTGTTGTTGCAGATATCGCCCCCTGACCTAGGGTTCAGGTTGTTGCAGTTAGGTCTTCTCGTCCAAACATTAAGATATACAGAGAATATCCAGTGGCCTCATTTCATGTACAGTTGTAAGCATGCACAAGATGGCTAACATGCTGAGTCCATCTAGAGTTCTTTTTGAGATTTAAGGTTGCCAACATTATTAAGCAGGGTCCAATTCAAATATTCAGGCCATGGATCTCCCTGTGGATGATAGGGTATTGTCCTAGATTTTTGGTTTTTTTTACACCTACCATAGTTACAAGTTCCTGAATTAATCGGCTCTTGAAGTCCTGTCTTTCAGTGGAGTGCATCCACTTGGGTTACCCATAATGCACACAGTAGTTTTCCCAAAGAGTTCTGGCAACAGTAGCAGGCTTTTTGGTCTGTAGTGGGAAAAGCCTGTGCCTGCCTTGTGAAATGATCAACTAACTAATACAAGTATTTCTGCTATTGGATTCAATTGTGAGAAAATCCATACCAACTAAATCCACAGGGCCTTCACTGTGAAGATGAAACAGTGGAGCAGCTCTTGTGGGTAGAGTCTTCCAGTGTGTATACTGGGCACAGGTCTTACAATACTGCTCCCCATCAATCTTCATCCATAGCCAGCAGAATCTGGCTCATACATGCCCATAGGTCTTATTCAACCCAAGATGCCTGAGGTCGTCATGTTTCATTTTAATACAACATTGTGAAATTGTTGAGGTAAAATGAATTGCTTTTTGATGTATTGTTTGGGCTGGTACTAATTCTATACAAAAGTCAGTACTCCAGGGAAAGTCGTCAAGATTAATTTCCTTATAAGGCTGCGAGGTGGCTTCAGGATTCTGACCTATCCAACATTAGCATTGGGATACTGAGGATCTCCTTTACTGTCGACAACATCAGGTGCCTGGGACACCCGGTGAGTGTTGCCTCCTCCCGAGTAGCTCAGGAAGGAAAGGGGAGGGGGATTACATTTTGGAGGCACCGCTGGACTCCCTCTGCTACCCCAACTTCTGAAGCAAGAAAGCAATCATATCTAATTTTGATGTTATTGAAGTTCTGATTATTTGTCTGAGCCCTGCTGGACTTTAAAGGAGCATTGTGAGCTAATTGTTCCTTGTAAACCCAACCAAACCCTTATACCAGCTAAGGTGCCCATAGACACTGAGGATGCTACTATCTATCTGGAGTTGGGAATCGTGAAAATCTTCAGGAATACCATAATGTACAGTCGGTGAGGTGACCCCCCAACAAACAGAGTGTCTATATTTGTGAGAGCAGCTAATGACTTTGATGCACAATGTATTCCCAAGGAAGTTGGTACTCTGGGTGAAGTTGGCTGCTGGCATGTGTTTCTGGCTGGCAGTTACCCAAAGGAGGAGACTACACTAGCTGGGACCCCGACTTTACAGCTAAATTGAATGCTTTGTTGAAACAGAAGGCAAGACACTACTAGAAGTTATGAAAGCCATTGTTACACTAACATCTACTCCCTCAACTGCTACCAATGAGGTCTGATAACTGCACTAGGTTCACTGGTAGAATGCGGTAATTGGTCACCCTATGAGAGAGTTGGGTACCATGAAGTCTTCTCAGGGATTCTTCTCTGGGATAAAACCTACCCCTTTTGGGAGTGACTGGGATCCACCCCAACATCTGTGAAGCTTAGAAACACTTTTAGGGAGGAGCAGCCCCACCACTGATGAAGATGCTGATAGACATGGCACTGTAGGGTATACACAGAGAAGGACCATCACTTTACTCCTTGGAGGTGATTGTCAAGTAACTTGGATCCCAAAGTTCTCCCTTTGCCCTATAGATCAGCTGTTCCTAGGAGATAGCCCCAAAGGAAATCTATTTCTGCATAAAAAAAAATAGGACAATTTTTTTTTAAAAAAAAGTCAATATGTACACAATCAAAAATTAAAAAAGAAAAAGATAACCGATACTTTTTTTTTTGAAAAAGATAGAAAAATAGGGTCTTTTTGCAAAAACTTTGAAAAAAATAATTTTTGGAATAAAAATAAATACATATATATTTAGATATAAAGTTGATTTCTGTTAGAAGCCATAGGACAATAGTATGTTAAAAAAATACAAAAAGAAATTCTTTATAAAAACTGAAAAACAAATAAAATTTTTTGAAACAATACTTTCTGCATTAAAACAAATTTTATTTTTCAAAAAACTGTGCAAAAAATAAGATTAATTTATATTTTATTCATGTAAAAGAAAAAATATTTTCTACCATGTTAAAAATATTTTTTCCATCATATAAAAAATTCCATCATATAAAACACATTTTTTTTGGTGTATTAAAAAAAAAAAATTCCCCCCGTGTTAAAAATGTTTTTTTGTTCATGTTAAAAATAATATTCTGTCATGCTAAAAAAATCTTCCGGAGTTAAACAATTTTTTCTCCATAATTTTTCTTTTACATAATATTTTCCCCTCATGTAAAGGAAAAGGATATTTTTTTCTCTTAGTCTAAAAAAAAAAAGTTTCTCCCTCATGCAAAAATATTTTTTCCCTCATGTACAAGGTGAACAAAATTTTCCTTCATATTAAAAAATATATATTTTTCTCTCACTCAAGTTAAAATAATTAAATGTCCATCCAAAAAAATTACACTCCTCTGCCCCCCTCTCGCGTTCGGCCCCAGTCCACGCTCTCTGCTCAGCCTCCCCCCTGCTTGCTCCATGGGTTTCCTCCTTGCGCCTCCCCCCGCTTGTTCCCCCAGCTGAGCTGCTGCTCTCGGGGAGGGGCGGAGAGCGCGAGCGGTGGTGGCCTCAGGGGAGAGGGGTGTGGAAGGAAGAGACGGGGCAGGGGAGGAGGGACGCGGTGGTGGAGAGGAGACATTATAGAATAAGAGACTCAACTGTTTTCAGTGGAGGGAGTATTGCATCTGCCTGGTGACCAATTTCTCACAAGAATGTGGCTACCTGGGGATTTGGTTCCTTCATGCCTGGGGATATAGAGTCTGGTACATAAAGCTGGCACCACCGTGCTGCCTCAGTGGGACTTTTTGTTTTCTTGGTTCTGTGAGTGGGTATTATTGTTGTTAAAGTAGCAGCCAGCCTTTATTTTATTGTCAGGATTAATGTCTAGTTGCAGCAGCCACTCCTCTTGGCAGTTCTTATTTATTGCCTGAGGTGCTTATTGCTGTTGAAACAATGAACATAGGAAGCTCAAGCTTTATTTGTGTGAAGAAGTGAAAATGAGATGGCAGCTTTTGCAGTCTGATTCCAGCCATTTTCTTCCTGTCAGGGTGCAAATGCCAGCTGAGAGTGAGGCCTGACACCTTGTTTTCTTGTGTGAAGAAAGGAGGACAGAGATTTCTCAATTAGCTTTAACTGCTGCTTGCCATTATATGTTCCCCAGGATCAATGAGATGGGGGTGGGGCACTTGAAAAGGCCATTTTGCAGGATGCGTGCATATCAGGGTATCAAAAAATCTGTGACTGACATAACTTATTCCCAAATTTAGTGCTTTTAATTAGGTACTTTCTGCATGTCCAGTCTTCACAAACACAATCTGGCACACAGTGGAAAACATGCTCCATTTTCTTTAGAAAGAAATTGCAGAAAAGTGGAGTTTTCTTCAAATATCATTTGCTTGGTTTCAGGGATTTGGCTGGAAGGGGGTGCGCACGTGGTGAGTGGGGGGGAGTGAGCAGGGAGGGGGAGGAAAGCGAGGAGGGAGACATGCATGGCGGGCGAGTGGGCCAATTGGGGAGGGGGCAGGGCCTGGGCAGAGTGGGGGCGGGACCTGTGGCGGAGCAGGGGTGGAGTGTGGGCAGGGCCACAGGCAGAAGAGGCAAGGCGGGGAGCTAGCCTCCCCAAGTGAAAGCTTCATCCACCGCCCATGCATGGGAGTGAGGCCATGGGGATAATTGCTGATGAGTGAGATCACAAGGACAGTGCAGAGGAGAAACATGAGACCAGACTGCTGATTCAAGATTTGTTTGGCACTCTAGACCATGACCAGGAGACCCTAGGGTGACCAGATGTCCCGATTTTATAGGAACAGTCCCGATTTTTGGGTCTTTTTCTTATATAGGCTCCTATTACCCCCCACCCCCGTCCCGATTTTTCACACTTGTTGTCTGGTCACCCTAGGAGACCCTGAAGGATTCAAACGTAGAGTTGTACAGAGACTAATCACTGGTCTACAATTTTTGAGAAGTCGTCTGCTTAGAGATAAAATGTGCTATTTATTATGTATTTGATCTGCTGAATTCAAATATGACAATTAAAACAACTGATTGGCTACTGTTT
>NW_020665091.1:4486020-4575464 GCF_002925995.2 Terrapene triunguis
AGTTTGACTACATTTATTTCAGAAGCATTTTGGCTGTAGAGCAGTGTCACAGATAAGTTGTATGTAAGATTGTTTAAGGGATTGGAGTAAAAGCAGTAGAAGAACGCCAGCACCATAAATGTGCATGTGGTCAAAAATGATCTCTTAAGAGCCCTGGAAAGGGTGGGAGGGAACTTCTGAGGGATGCAGACTGCTCATTGGAGAAATTAGGAGTGGGGACTAAAGGAGAGTCACTAACATGGGTTCTCTCTTGACTACGGGGCATGGTGGGGGTTTGGAAACCTGTCAAAATTATATGGTGATGGAAGGTGTCGAGCCTATACTATTCACTCACTCCTGACCTCATCTCCATTCAAATTACCTCCCCCAAGCCCTCCTACTCACACACCTCTTTCCTTAAATCTGTCACCACCTGCTTCTCTCCAGTCCATCCTCACCCCTTCAGCTTCTCTGTACCCAGTCACTTACCTTTCCTGACTTCAGTCCCCTCCACCTTTCCTGATCCTCCCCATCTCCTCCCTGACCTCTCTGACTTCTGTCCTTTCACCTTTCCTAAATCCCATTACTTCACATCTACCAATTCCCATTCCCCAATGAGAAGAAACTTCTGTCAAAGCTTCATGGTAACTATTTCTGTCTCCCCTCCCCTCCATGGAAAACTTCAGGAGTTCCCAGTCAGGTCTCAAGTCTCCTGTCATTACGTGTCTCTGGGTAAAGACCCTTGTCCCACTCCCTTCTGACAGGGGGTTTTAAGGCTTCACAGCTCCCTGCCTTACATTGTGATATCCCCAGCAAGTCAGTCTGCCTAACAGTCAGTGTTTGTGCTTTGCTTTCTCTCTAAGGGCTATGAATAGTGTGGCTTTGTCTATACCTAAAACTTAAGTAGACCTTGCTACATCACTCAGGGGTGTGAAAAATTCACACCCCTCAGAGATGTAGTTAAGCTGATCGAAGCCCTATTGACCTAGCTACCACCCCGCTGAGAAGTGGATTTACTACAGCAAAGGAAAAAACCTGTCCGTCGCTGCAGTGAGTATCTACACTAGATGTTACTGTGGCACAGCTGCAGCACCATAGCAGTAGCTGCTGTAGCATCTGTAACGTAGGTATAGCCTATATTGCAGTGGTTCCCAAACTGTGGGTCACAGTGGAGTAGTGCTATCAGCAGATGGGGTTGTGGCAGTCCTGAGTGTGCAGAGGATGCCATTTTACAAAATGAGATCCTCCACACAGCATGACATCACACACACCATATGTGTGAGGTCAAGCCACACAGAGGATGCTATTTTGCTCTACAAAATGGTGCCGTCCATACAGTGTGACCTTGCATGCACCATACATGTGCGAGTTCATGCTGCAAAGAGGATGCCATTTTGTCAAGCAAAATGGCATCTTCTGTGTGATGTAATCTTGCACATATGGTGCATGCAAGGTCACATAGAATGGAGGATATCATTTTTAAATGGCATCCTCCATGCTATCTGGGATCATGGGAAACAATACATCTGAAGATCTGAAGATGGGGTCACGCAGGGAAAATGTTTCCAGCACTTACAGAGAAAACATACATAAAACAATAAAAGAACTTACATACATACTAAAAGCTTACCAGAGGTCATCCTTAGGGCTCTGGTGAAGGTCAGTCTATCAAACCCCATAGCTGGGTTTGCCCCCTTGGTTACAAGTTCATGTCAATTTTTAGATCAGGCACCAGAACCCCACTTGGACGGTTCAGCTGTTTTGTTATACAGGTTGGGCCTCTGATCACCAGTCTCCAGGAACAGGTAATCACCAGTTGATGGCCCTCTCCTCAGGGCGTAGCTTGAAAAGGCCGAATTTTTGCATAACTGTGGTAGTTGAATTTACATTAACCACTTCTAGCTAACACCTCTCGGAGAGGTGGGTTTGTTACAGCAACGGAAAAAATCCTCTTCTATTGCTGTAGTAAATATCTATACTAGACACTACAGTGGCACAGATGCTGTGCCGTGGCTGTGCCGCTGTAGCGCCTGAACCATAGATAAAGCCTGCATTGCCAGTAGTTACAAGTCACCACACAGCTCTTTCTAAGCAAGCACATTTATTGTTAAGGTAAAAAGTATTACAGAGAAAATATATTCAAAAGAATAAAAGTACCTGCATGCATATAAATAACTTATTAGTGGTCACCCTAATTCCAATTTAGGGTTCTGGTAGGGTACAGTCTCGCAAACCTCACAGCTGGATTTGCCCCCTTGGGCCTGGTCCACACTACCCCCCCACTTCGGACTAAGGTACGCAAATTCAGCTACGTTAATAACGTAGCTGAATTCGAAGTACCTTAGTCCGAACTTACCGCGGGTCCAGACACAGCAGGAAGGCTCCCCCGTCGATGCCGCGTACTCCGCTCGCCGAGCTGGAGTACCGGCGTCAACGGCGAGCACTTCCGGGATCGATCCCAGAACATCGATTGCCTGCTGCCGGACCCTACGGTAAGTGTAGACGTACCCTTGGTTACATGTTCATGTCAGTTTTTAGATCAGGCACCAGACCCCAACTGGAAGGTTCAGCTGCTTCTTTATACAGCTTGGGCCTTTGATCTCCAGTCTCTGAGAACGGGCAATCACCAATTGATGGCCCACTCCTCAGGGCATAGTTTAAAAGGACTAGATTTTTGCATAACTGGTGTAGTGGAATTTACATTAACCACTCCCCAGGGATTCCTCAAGAAACCCACTTAACACTTATTGTTCCAAAAGCCCATGCTTGTTTCATGTGTTTAAATATATTCCTTATACTTCCCAGGTCTCACCTATGCCATAACTTCAGTGTAGGGTACTGGGACTGACACATAGTCTGTTAGTCAAGACCCAGAGTAGAATGTGACGTTTACTCTTTGAAAATAATACAGGCAACTAAAATGGGGCCAGGCCATGAAATTCAAGTATGAGATCTGAATCCAAATGTCCTCAGTATTAGAGAAGGTTTGGATTCAGTCTTCCAATTTGAGCCCCTCTATAGCAGACAAGTTGTTTTACAAAAGCAACAGGTGCCCAGCTTCTCCTAGCCAACCCCCCTTGATATCTGTCTTTAAAATGTATCCATGTTGTGCTCACTAAGATAAATAGGGCAGGTTCTAGCTCAGACGAGTTCAGTGAAGCTCTTATCAGATCAGCTAAAGCAAGGAGGCTTCCAGGTTAGACCAGCTCAGCATACCTCTTCTGATTAATTAAATCCCAGCTAGTGCCTGACAGGGCCGGCTCTACTGTTTTTGCCGCCCCAAGCAGCGCGCCGAATTGCCGCCGCGGACGGCGGGTGCAGTCCGTGTGCCGTTAGGGCGGCATGTGCGTTTCCGTGGCGGCAGCAATTCGGCGGCAGCTTCTGTCTTCAGCCGGAGGCGGCCGCTGCGGGCAGCTGAAGACAGAAGCTGCCTCCGAATTGCCGCCACCGTGGAAACGCGCGTGCCACCCTAACAGCACACGGACTGCCCCCGCCGTCCGCGGCGGCAATTCGGCGCGCTGCTTGGGGGGGCAAAAACACACGGACTGCCGCCCCTTGCAGATTGCCGACCCAAGCACCTGCTTGGAATGCTGGTGCCTGGAGCCGGCCCTGGTGCCTGGCCACCAGTTAACAAGGACAACATCCTGCAGCATCAAATGAAGGGAAGGGAAAAAGACCACTGTCAAGATGTTCTCTTCTCTAATTCATACCCTGAAGTGCCAAAATTAAAAATGTTGCCCTTTCTCTCCAGTCTGACTCCAGGACCTGCTTTCACAGACAGAATAAAGGAAGAGTCAAGATGACAGGTATGGAATGGGGTGTGAAACTGATGTCATAATCTCTGTCACTATAAAGAGAGCTAGAGGAGCAATTTTCTCTGGACTTGACGCAAGCAGACCAGAGCTGGAATAATACCAACACCACTGGGACAGGTACTAATTGTAAAATGGGCCAGATCCTCAGCTGGTATAAACTGACTTTCATGGTGCTATTCCACTTTGCATCAGCTGGCCAAATGAGAATTGTTTAGAAGTTTGAGCACAGAAGCCAGGAATTTCTGTTTCTAATGCTGCTGACTCACTGCATGACATTGAAAACAGTATGTCATTTAGGGCGAATTTGTCAAAAAATGGTCTTTAATTTTGGCTGTCATTTTTGACAAAGAATTTTTTTATTTGAACCGTTTCAACCATCTCTACTTTAAGCATGCACTTAAATGCGGTCCAGAATAGGAATATTTTCATGAATCAGGGCCTTAAGTCCTTTTCCCTCAAATATCAGTTTGTTACTGTTTGATGCATTCCTGTCTCCTTGATAAAACATCTACACAGCTGTAACTCATCCACCAATTTGGGGCTTGTTCTCCTGTGCCTATGCACACCAGTACCTTTGCTATCTCCACATCTGTCAGTTTTGAAGTAATCTAGCGAATGTACACTCTAGGAATTTCTCTGTGTGCTAGTAGTTGTGGATGATTCTGCTTACTGACAGGGATAAGATTCATCCAAACTAGGTACTCTAGCTGCTCTTTCCTCCCTCAGGGAAAAAGTATGGTGACAGTAGCTTTTCCCTGATTTCCAGACTGCCAACTGGCTGCTATAAACCAGTACTCTTATCATTGCTTTTTCCAGGTGGCTCTATTTATGAGCAAGCATGAAACACAAAAAATAAACAGAAAGCCTGTGATATCAGCAATCAGCTGAATGAAGTACTGATTTTTTTTTTTTTTTTTTTAGTATTGCTAAAATACTGAAGGGAAATGATGCAACATATTCCAAACAGAACAGCAAAAGGTTGATTTTGTGTTTCCAAAAGAAATTTTCTTATGGGGTCTCCACATAATAATCTCTACAACCCAGATCCCAATACTCCTCTGAGAGACCTGGGGGAGGAAGCTGGGAGGATGTATTCAGGATCCATGCCTGAAGGTTGAGACCAAGCTATCTTGAGCCCGCTTTCGGGGTCCACACATGCTGGCCAGCAAGAATGGATCCTTCTTGTGCTCCACATCATAGAACGGACAAATCTTCAGGTGTTCAGACATGGAGGGAATGTCACTGAACTGCCAGTTGTTAACAGGGGAGAACAGGCTGCTAAACTGCCAGATCTAGTATGTGGGAATAAAGGAGAGAAGACTGGAACGTTAATTAAAATGCAAAGAGGTTTTACAAACACATATTATTACAATGGACTGTCATTACTCTTAATTGATTGGACTGACTAGTGGAGTCATGATAGCATAGGATTGGTGTAACAGTGGACAATCAGGTCCTATGTCTTTATATACACTGTCTTATAACATCTCTCTTTGTGTAAATACATACCTATGTATCCCAAACAAAAAGTACAGTAAGGTTGAGAGTGTACATGAATAACTTATAGGTAAAAAACAATAGATCAATGTTATAATTATTCCAAAACCAAGCATTATAAATCTAAGAACTTCAGAGTTAAAGTTATGTGTAACAGAAATCCAAATAGGTGAAGTATTAGCCAATACATATATGATAGTAGTAGTATACACCATATTACTAGGTATTATACAGAGGGCTCCATGTTTGTCACAGAGGTCACAGAAGTCACTGATTCTGTGACTTCCTGCAACGTCCAGGACTTCTGCAGTGTCTACTGTGGCTGATCCCAGAGCTGCCCAAGCAGCTGGCCCCAGGGACTGCCTGAGCAGCGGCCAGTGCAGCTGGCCCTGGAAACCGCCTGAGTAGCAGTCCTGGGGGTGCTGGGAGCAGCCGCAGCTCGGTGGCTCCTGGCAGTGGTCCCGAGGCGGCTGGAGCAGAGTCACAACACAGCAGTATGGAAATTCTGGGACAGTGCTAAATTCTTAGCCGCCCATAGGAAGCACCAGAGAATGAATTGTAATTAAAAGCAGGTTCCTGCCTGCCTAAATTATAGTAGGGCTGTTTTGGCCCCTGATCAGCCTAGAACTGGAAGGGAGGAAAAGTGGTTTAAAAGTTCACCCTTTTTCCCTGTATTTGTTAGTGAAGTGCTGGTGAAATGTGCCAGACTGACAACTCTGTAAACTTATGTCCTCTGTCAATAGTCCAAGAGCAGCAGAACAGCAGCAGTGTGAGGTCCCATCCCCAACCTTGCACTCCTTCACCAATCTCCCTCACTTCTCACCTGGAGGAGTGAGAGAGGAATTCCATTAATAGATTCACAGATTTTAAGTCCAAAAGGGACCACTGTGATCATCTAGTCTGCCCTGCATTGCCATACAATTTCACACAGTAATTTCTGCATGAAGCCCATAAACTTGTGACTTGTGATTTAAAGATTTCAAATGATCAAGCAGAATCCACCACATCACTCGGTAAGTTCTTCCACTGGTTGATTCCCAGCTATTAAAATATTGTAACTTATTCCTAACCTAATTCCAATTTGCATTTGGCTAGCTTCAACTTCCAGCTGTTCGATTTCGTTATGCTAGATTAAAAAGCCCTCAGCTCTTACATATCTTCTCCCCATATAGATACTTGTTATAGACAATGATCAGGTCACCTCTTAACCTTAACAGACTGAGCTCCCTACGCCTCTCACTGAAAGTCAGATCTTAAAACCTTTTTGTGGTTCTTCGCTAAACCCTCACCCATTTTTGACGTCCTTTTTGAAGCACAGACATCAGACATGGACACAGTGCTACTGGAAACAATGTGGTGGTAGTCCCCTGCTTGCCATATACATAGGTAATATAACATCCCTATTTCTACTCGAGATTTCCTTTTTTATACATCCAAAGTTCACATTAGCTTTTTGGACACAGCTTTAAACTGAGAGCTCATGTTCATTTGGTTATCTACTTTTACGCCTAAGTCCTTTTCAGAGTCACTGCTTTTCAACATGCAGTCTTCCATCCTGTGTGACCCATACTCTTTGTCTCTTCTTGTATGACCTTGTATATATAGTCATATTAAAGGGCTTGTCTGCACAATGTGTTAATGTGCACCAGAGGGGCATAAATTCTAATGCGCACCAGCATGTTTGCACACTAACTGGTTTATGTGACCCTGTTGGGACATATTAAAGTTCCCTAGGGCACTCTGATGTAATCCCGTTTCAAACAGTAATACATTAACGCACATGAGAGAACTTTTAGTGCACACCAGCAGGTTTCACACTGGCCAGTTAGTGTGCAACAAGCTGGTGTCCATTAGAATTTACATCCCAGCTGGTGCACACTAACATACCATGTAGACAAGCCCAAAGTTTTAAACTTAGACATGAAGGGCTTCCTATCCCATGCTTCATACCTTATGCAGCCAAGTCCCAACAAAGCAAATTTTCATGAAAACCCTGTAAATTACCAATCAGTGAAAACATTAGGAGTTGATGTGAAAATCTGGGCTCCCTTCACGGTCACAGTTACTTGCAAGTATTTCACTTTTGCCTTACAAAATAGGATGTGGTCATTTCAGGCTATCTTTAAACACTGTACACAACCCAAAAGAGATACAAGTCTAATTTCTAAAAAGTTCTGTGCGTGACCTTTAAGTGTCACATCAAACAGAGTCACGTCTTGTGTTATATTTTTAATTAGACGATCCTGCAAATATCTTTTGTTTCCCAAACACCACGTTCACTTGCCTTTTTGCGAGCTCTCCATGAAGTACCTCCATGGGAATATCTTTTTTTCTCCCACAGCAGGAGGACCATCCCTCTCTCTTGAAGTAGAGTGGCACAGATATCCCTCATCAATACAGACACTTGGGACAGCTGAGACAAGCTGAAGCTGTCCAAGAACGCAGCAATATATTGTAAAAGTTCCAATGGAAGGCTGCTCAGGGATTCTTTATTTTTTCCTTGATTACTTGTTGTAAAATTGCATTTCTGTATTTCAGAGGGCACAGGGTCAACTTCTGGTTTAATAGCAAATGTATCAAGATGCTGGCTGTAGATAATCTTTGCTTTATGACTAGCAGGGTAGAAGCGGTTTTGAACAAAAGTGCATCCCAAGTAGGCAAGTGGACAACGATGTTGGAACCATCCGTTTAGACAGGACTGGATATCAGTATGAACATTCTTGAAATGTGAAGGAAACTCATCCCTCCTGAAGAAGTGATTGCAAGTGAATGTGAAGGCTGAGCAGCTTTTGTTATGTCTTCTAGTAACACACTCAGTTTGAAGCTCTACATGGAGTTCTGGTGGGCTTTTTATATCCAGAACATCTGCTAGAACAGCTCTAGAGGAGAAGGGTTCCACCTGAAAGCTGTATGTCTGTGTCCCAAAATCCATGAACAGTCCATCAATATTCTTTGCTTCCGAGATCTCATGACCTTTCAGTTCCTTTTCCAATGCACACAATAGTGTACTTCTGGCTGTATCTGATTTAGGAAATTCCTCAAGGCTTATTTGCAAATCTGAAGTATCCACTGACTTGTCCATCGTTGCTATCTTGTATGCCAAGGCATCTCCAAGTCGTGCTCTTTTGCCACGATAGCTAACTGGCACTCTGAAGGTGCACACAGTCTTCACTTCATGAGCCTCCAAGCTCCCATACACAAAGTCTTTCTCTCTTGGTGTGCAAGCAGCAAGCTGACCAAAATGGATGAGCATTCTCCCATGATGCACCAGGTACATGTTATAATCCCCTATGTTAACTTCTTTTTTCAACCTCTCCAGGATCCCATCTTGCCAAGGAGCCAGACCTGTCTTTTCTGCACCTGTAATCACTTGATTATTTTTGTTTTCTTTTGGTTCTTCCACAATAGCTGCTTCCTTTGTCTTCTCTTTGGGGTTGCCATCACAAAGAATCTGTCCTGTTTTCTTGTAGCTATCCCCTTCCTTTTTTTCCGAGTTTGCTGAAAAGTCTGTTGCCTTCAATGCTGAAAGCTCTTTGCTAAACATATTCTCCCAGGCTTTGTAACTTACTAGATCCATCCCCTTCTTATCCTTTGCCAAATCCTCATGCTCCTGTTGGGTAAGCTCAGCAACTTGGCCATCAGCTTCTTTAGAATCACATGCTATTCCTCCAACGGCTCCTTCTTCCAAACCTGCAGCTCCAGCTATTGGTTCTTCCATTTTATCATCTTCTCTCCATTCTGGAAACAGCTCGATCATTTTCAGAGTCCTAAAAAGAATCTTCTGATCTCTGAGGGCTAGAGCTGTATCCAGACACTGCTCATTATGTGGCTCCTTCATAATGTTCTTATGTAGAATGGTTTCTGAGTCTACATTTGGCCAGCGATTCCATTCCATAGAGCAGTGGACAACACTGGCTGGACAGACCTGAAGGTGCTTTGCCAGCTTAAAACGGGCCATGGAGAAAGGGCAGCCATAAACTGCGTTGAGGCATGAGACCTGCTCTAGGGGACATAGGAGTTGGTGTTCTTCCTGTTTACACATATGAAAGGCAGCCCCACAGCGTGAATGGCAGTTGATCACTAAGCAGGAGATGGTGAGCTCGATTGGGACTTGGCATTGCCGGTTGAAACATTTCTCACAGTGCTTGTGCTGTCCAGGACTGGTTTTCTGAGCCCTGCCCTATGAACATCATAGATAAGAGAAGACAAAAAGAAAACACAGTTATTGCCTAAAGAAGCATATTGACCACAGACCGAAGTTGCTTGACTCTTACATGCCAAGTCTAAAATGTCGTTCTAGTCTGAAAAGTGATTACAGAAAAATGACACCTGCTTACATATCAGATCTGGTCCTTGTGTGTATCAGAGTCATATCTGTTAATAAGGGTGATGTAAATAAGCCATTACTGCTCTTTACTCTTGTTAGTCCAGCAGAGCAGCACAGCTCTGAAAGAGTGAGCTGGATTCTAGTCCTCCTTGTGCATCAGTAACAGAGTTGTTTATTAAATTCCAATCAGCTGGAGGTAAGGTATGAGAAAGTTCACAGTATACATTTGAGCTCTACAATAAATCTTCCAGCGAAACCAAGGAAGGCCATATTTGACATTTCTGATATGCCTAATCATGGCTGCTTTTGCTCAGGCTTGCTTTATTTTTTAGAACTTACAAAAACCAAGCAGGTTACTAGGCTACTAGTTTTGTATGAAATGAACTGCTTATCTACCTTTCTTTTATGATTGTGCTTTCAATTAATCTCACAGCTGTAAATTAAATGAGTTTAGTCATATAAAAATAATTATTTGTATTTGTGTAAGACCTTTCCAGGACAGTTTTCAAAGTGCCTTGCAAACAATTAATGGAGCATGAAAATAATTCTGGGAGTCACCTATTATTATGCCCTTTTACAGATGGGGCAACTGAAACACAAAGATTAATGCCAAGCACAAACAGGCCCCATTGATGTCAATGACTTGTCCCAAGGAAGTTGCTGAGACAGGAAGAGAATGCAGGACTTCCCCTGCTCTAGCCACAAGACTACATTTCAACCGGGTTCAGCCCCATATTTCATTTCATCAGGAGGCACTGTAGTTAAATCTATAAACCATTCCCTTCTCCTTTTCCTTCGATACACAACAAAAAAGATACAAAGTGGGGGAACCTTTTATGTTGTCAGGATGAAGAAAAGGATATGGACAATTTTACTGGTAGCGTCTTACAAGGAAATCACACTTCCTTCCCAAAAGCACCTACCATAATTCCAGCAGACTGTCTTGTTTGTCTCTGAGGAAAAAATGCAAATAATTAGTCAAATAATGAAGACTTCTGGGTTTCAGTAAACTAAACAAATACAATGGTGACAGTGCCTCTCAAGTGTAGTGCTAGCCTTTTGGCTGTCCAAGGTGGAAAATGTTTTCAGCATCCCTTCTGCCCCCAGAAACCGAGCCATAATAAACAAACAAATAAATAAATAAAAATAATAAGAAATAAAAATTATGAAAACTGAGCAGCACAGCGGTCCAATGCCCCCTGGAAATTGGGGCTCAGGGCAACCATTGTGGTTGATCACACATACAACCAGTGCTGGTGCTGAGATGTTAGTGTTTTGCATTGCTATGCAAGAAACTCAAGTTCTACCATCCCATCCTCAGAACAGCAGATCATAGAATCATAGAATCATAGACTATCAGGGTTCAGGTTGGAAGGGACCTCAGGAGGTCATCTAGTCCAACCCCCTGCTCAAAGCAGGACCAATTCCCAACTAAATCATCCCAGCCAGGGCTTTGTCAAGCCTTACCTTAAAAACCTCTAAGGAAGGAGATTCCACCACCTTCCTAGGTATCCCATTCCAGTGCTTCACCACCCTCCTAGTGAAAACGTTTTTCCTAATATCCAACCTAAACCTCCCCCACTGCAACTTGAGACCATTACTCCTTGTTCTGTCATCTGGTACCACTGAGAACAGTCTAGATCCATCCTCTTTGGAACCCTCTTTCAGGTAGTTGAAAGCAGCTATCAAATCCCCCCTCATTCTTCTCTTCTGCAGACTAAACAATCCCAGTTCCCTCAGCCTCTCCTCATAAGTCATGTGCTCCAGCCCCCTAATAATTTTTGTTGCCCTCCGCTCGACTCTTTCCAATTTTTCCACATCCTTCTTGTAGTGCCTTCTTGTAGATGCCTCACAGAAAGTAAGCTCAGGCCCTGTGGGAAGAAATGATACATAATGCTGCCTCACCCACATTCTTTGAATCCTGTGGTTTGTGTCCTTCCCCACAAAGAAGTAGCATTTTCACAATTAGCAAGAGGGAATCAATAATAATACTAAGGGAAGGAAATTAATCTAGATAGGACACTGCTTGGTGGGATCTGTAGTCACTACAGTACATACAACTACAGTAAAATTTGGCCCTCAACACCTCTTCAGCTTAGATTCTCAACTCTCATGGGCTCTGCAGCACTGAACTAGTCCGTTGTTGTCTCTGGCAGTGACCAATACCTGTTGATTCAGAGAGGTGAAACCAATACTGCATGCTAGGAGAAAAAATTCATGCCTGACCCTCGGCCTTGTGATCAACGTACATTCTGAATCATTAGTCTTGTTTACCCAATCTGTGTCGGCACATAGGGAAAGAGCCAGTTTTAGCAGATTTATAAATTTAGGTGTAGTTTATTAATATCTTTTCATTCCTACAAAAGTGAAGATGAAATATTTCCCTCATTGGCAGATGTCATGGGGCCAATGGCCCTTCAGGAGAACTAGGGCCTAACTGGCCCATGACAACCCTGTGGGCTACAACTGGAAGCCATCAGGTGCTCCAGGTGGTGCCCTTTTAGCTAATTAGTAATGGAGCAGCTGAGCTAGATGCAGAGGCAGTTAGAACAGTATAAAGGAAAGGTTGCTGAGAAGGAAGGGGGGAGAGAAAGGAGTTCTGTTAGGAGAAGTGATGCAGCTACTGCAGGCTGGAAGTGAGCCATTATGTAAGCAGGGGAATGGTCCCACTATTGTGGGGAACTTTCCTGGTTCATACACTACCCCGGTGAAATGGGCTAGCAAAAGGATCTCAGTCCACGCTCCCACTCCCTTTACCCAGAGGCCTGCCTGACCTCAAGGGCTCCCCTTCCACTCTCCTGTGTGGCGGAGTCTTCGTAACCCCAACAAGGCTGGGCCCAGGATTCCTGGGGGGCTTGACCCCCAACCTTGTTGTGATCACTTAGGACAGGGGCTAGGATGTTCCCATTCCGGGGTGCTCTCTCTGCATTGGATGCTTCCCTGACCCACTGATCATTACATACAGTTCAAAGCAAATACAATTTATTAAACAGCAACTAATTTAAAAAAAATAAGGGAAAAATGGGAAAGGTTAAAGGAAAACATGTAACCCTGCCATAGGTGCTGGAACTAGGAGTGAGGAGGCTGCTGCAGCACTCCCTGGCTGGAAGTGGTTTCCATTACATACAGGGTTTACAGTTTGGTTCAGTGGCTCTCAGCACCCCCACTCGGTGGGCACAGGGGAACCACAAACAGCGTCGCAGCAATGTAAGGGAAGTTCACAGTCTGTTCCTCATATGTCCCAGGGTTCCTTCTCGGGCCCCGGCTGTGCTGCAGGGATGCTGTGGGTTGGACACCTGCAAGGCCTCTTGGCTGGGGGCATCTCCCTGCGCTGGGCCCGCTGCCCAGAGTCCCCACCTCAGTGCTCCCCAACTGCTCACTGCACTGGCTCCGGACTGCTCCAGCTCCTGCCTCAGCCCCAGGCCCAGCCTGCCTCAGCCCTGCTGCTGCTCTGCCTTCAGCACAGCTCCCTGGGCTGCTCCTCTGGCCCCTTTGGCTCTGGTTGCTACAGCTCCCCTCCCAGCACTGACCTACTTCCTGGGCTGCTTCTCTGGCTCTCTCTGGCTTGCGGGGCTCTGCTCCCCAGCTCAGCTCAGGCTCCTGCTCTCTCCTTAGCTCAGCCCACTCTGTTGCAGGCAATTCCAGCTCACACAGAGGACAGGACCCCCCTGGGCTCCTGACTCCCTCATTAGCCTGCCCACCCTGTCAGTCAGGCTGATCTGGAGCATTGGCCTCCACCATTGGTACTGATTTCCCATCAACCCTTCCCCTTTCTTTTGGTACTGGGAGCTAGCCAACCAACCTGCCCCCCCACCGCCACTGAATTTTAGTAAAGGGTCAAGAGTCCCCTTACACATAGGAAGCAGGGTAGGCCGCTGTGGAGCCAAGCCCTGAAGGAGGGCTTGGAGCTGACAGTGAGAACCCCAAGAGAATTGTCAAGATCTCTGGAGAATGGAGACAGTAGCAGAGCTCTTCTCACTAGCCTCTGGGAAGAGAGCTGGGATAAGTCTCCAGACCAGAGTCCTACAGGTGGAAACTGGCTTTGGGGAAGGGAGCAAGATGGAGAGAGAGAGCTCTGGTAAAGAAACCCCAGGGGAGCAGAGTAGACTCCTGTGGAGGAAGCCCTGAGTTAGGCCCATGATGGATAGAAGAAACCCACAGGGAGCAGGTTAGTCTCCTGGGGGAGAAGTCCTGGGATAGGGCTTGTAAGTGGGAACAGGGAGACCCCCAGAGGTAAACTGCCAGAGCCCATGGAGGAGGGAGGCAGTATGGGGAATCCTGCTGTGAAAGAACTAGCCATTAGTTTGGCCGGAGAGGTGCTGAAAAAGAATTATTACTTTGGATTGTTAGGATTTTTGTTTGGACCTTTTTGTTACTCTGGAAGGGGACTGAACTTGGCTGGAGGGCTGAGCCCCAGAAGACCTGGTGAGAGAGAGATGGCCTCCAGGAGGTGCCAGAGACAAGGGCTCCTTGCAACATCACAGCCTGACACAAGAGGGTGCTACAGGTGGTACGCAGACCACTTTACAGCAGATTATTCTGTAATTGTCCATTATGGAGTTTCCTCCATCTTCCTTGGAAGCGTCTGGTACTGGAACAGGTGGACCACTGGTCTGATCCAGTTTGGCAGTTCCTATATTCACATACTATAGAAGATGAGATGTTTCTTTCTTGGAATTTAGTTTTATCTATATTTGAAGTGCTCACAGGAGCAAGAGACACCAACCCATTTATTTCTCACTGGCAGCAGCACTGCTATGCTAATTCTTGTCATATTTTGCTGCAACTGTAATCTCTGAAAATAGTCTCAGCCATGACTTGCATAAGGTCACAGGAGGACTGGTGTTATACACCAATAAAAACAAACATATGAACAATGCTTTCCACTAGGAGACTAAATCCAGGACAGGAATTATTGATAGATACATATATATCTGAATGGGGACCAAAGCACATAAGCATCTATGTCAGTAATAAACTATGCAGGCCTCATCCTGTCCCCCACCAACACAGAAAGTTCTTTTTGGAACATTTCTGGGCCTGATCTTGCTCTCACTTATACTAGGGCAAATCAGAACTCCATCAAAGACACTGGTGTGAAAAATTGGTGTAAGATGTTTTCATTAGAAGAAATGGAACTGAATCCAGGGTGGTTAAACACTGGAATAAATTGCCTAGGGAGGTTGTGGAATCTCCATCTCTGGAGATATTTAAGAGTAGGTTAGATAAATGTCTATCAGGGATGGTCTAGACAGTATTTGGTCCTGCCATGCGGGCAGGGGACTGGACTCGATGACCTCTCGAGGTCCCTTCCAGTCCTAGAATCTATGAATCTATGAATCAAATCTGTATTTTAATTTGGGCCCATCCCTAATCTTTGTGCTTTTCTATCAGAACAATTATTTTATATATCTTTCAGTGAATATCAATTTTTTTTCAATTTACAAGACAAAAGAGAATTTTTTTTATAATTTAGCCGCAAACTCCACCAGGGACTTTCAAGGTGTTTTTTTTCCTGTCCTTGGACATCATTTTATTAGTAATAAGAAGCTCCATATTCAGACTTTAGCTGATGATGTTGTTGCTGATACCCACGGCACAATAGATCTCAGCACATTCTCCAGTAGCTATATCAGCTCTGAAATGCTAACAAAACTTTTTTTGTCAGTAA
Source organism: Terrapene triunguis (assembly GCF_002925995.2). Lineage (NCBI taxonomy): Eukaryota > Metazoa > Chordata > Testudines > Emydidae > Terrapene > Terrapene triunguis. The sequence goes on from NW_020665091.1 coordinate 4,501,310, forward strand.
AGTCCGAAGATAAAATTCTAAGGCACACACAAAGCAATTTTGTTAAATAAGGACACAGTTTTCTAAACCTAACCATACTTAAAATGTAAAATGAGCTTTATTTCCCAGGTTCCCTCCAACTGGTAATTAATTACAGAAGAATGGAATAAAAAATTATAAGTTTACTTGAACCATGCTCAAACTAAAATGGAGTGAGAGGATGTGTGTCTGTGGCCATGTTCTGTCCACTTTGGTAAATAATGTTTATTTCTAGATTGTCATGACAGTAAACCAAGAAGGGTTGAAAAATATACAGCTGCTATTTTAGCAGCAGAGTTGCCTGTCTCTGGGACAAGTCTATTTGGTGTCAATAACACATAGTTTATAAATGAATTATAATTTATTTTACTGCGTTTATCCTAAATTAAATCAGCTTTAGTGTTGATGGACCAAAAGTGGTACATTTGTTAGCTATGTGTGGATCACTGATAACTGAAGACATTGAGCTCATATGTCAAATCCAAGATCTTATGAAAATTCTCTTGTGAATAAAAGTGTAGCACTATCATCTGAAATCTGATGGCAAATTAAGAGAAAATGATCTTTCCAAAAACTTATAGCATGATCATCAATTCTGAACAGTCAAAAGAAAGTTTGTATGACAGAGTGTACGAGGCACTTTGAGGCCCTCTGCTGGAAGCCTCTTGGTTCAACCACACCTCACCCCAGAAAAGGAGCACTGAAGATGGGTCCTCCAGGCCTGCCTGGAGAGGCTGCAGGGAGGCAGCCAATCAGAGTGCAGCAGGCTCAGTTAAAAGGGGCTGCAGGGCCCAAGCAGATGCAGATCAGTTGCTGGCTGACATCAGAAGGGGGAAGAAGGACTGGAAGGCAGTGAAACTCTGCAAGAAAAGTGGTATGGGGAGAGGTCCTGAGGGAATGGTGAAAAGGAAGGGGCTACATGGGAAATGGAAACAGCTTGGGGCTATTTGTAGGGTCCCTGGTTTGGGACCCTGAGTAGTGGGTGGGCCTGGGTCTCCTCACCAGCCTCTGGCAAAGTGGCCAAAGCCCTGAGAAGGGGAGGGATAGCTCAGTGATTTGAGCATTGGCCTGCTAAACCCAGGGCTGTGAGTTCAATCCATTTAGGGATTTGGGGCAAAAATCTGTCTGGGGATTGGTCCTGCTTTGAGCAGGGTCTTGGACTAAATGACCTCCTGAGATCCCAGGATAGAGGGGGACAGATGGCTCTGCCATGTGCTGCCCTGCCTGCGGGTACCACCCCCAAAGCTCCCATTGGCTGTGGTTCCCTGTTCCCAGCTAATGGGAACTGTGGGGGGCGGTGCCTACAGGTGAGGGCAGCGCATGGAGCTCTCTGCCCCCACCCCCTCCCAGGGGCCACAGGGATGTGGTGCCAGCCGCTTCCGGGAGCAGCGCGGGGCCAGGGCAGGCATGGAGCCTGCCTCAGCCCCGCTGCGCCGTGGGGCTGCCAATCCCATGGGCCAGATTGAAATCCCTGATCGGCCGGATTCTCTCTCTTCCCCCCCCCCGCAGGCCATAGTTTGCCCTCCCCTGGTATAAAGGGTCAGCCTAAACTAGCTAAGAAGTCCCTCATTTTGAACCAAAAACTGACATGAGGCAATATGCAAAAGGCAAACCTTGCTGGAAGGATTTAAAGGAGACTGGAACCTGCCAGGATCTCCATCTGGAAAATATTAGCAGGGGGGAATCTACAGACAGAGCAAGAGAAGCTGCAACTAGCGAGGGTAGACATCATTTTATGATGTTTCGTCTGTAATGCTTTTTCCTAAAATGAATGTACTGTGCTCTGTGAAAGCTGGCTGGTCACTGGTAACCCCGAGAGAGAACAAATAGCCAGGGCTGGACTAAGGTTAAACCTGCTAGAACAATCATGGTGAAGTAGAGGCACTGCGAGCCTCAGCTGCTAGTTTGGAGGGAGAGTGTTCTGATACCTGCCCATACAGAAGTGAAGGCTGGAGGTGTGAGACCTAAAGGGGCACCCTTTAGGTGACCACAGAGGAGCAGCTAACTCCAGAACTGAGACAGTAATTTCTAAGTAAGTTGTTTTTTAAAATGAAAAACAAATTCCATTCCTTTCCTTAGACCCAAAGCACAGACCTCGACCACATGACAAACTGAGTAAATGAGAACAATAGCAGGCTATTTAACCTCTGTGTGAACAAGGCACAAAAAGGATGAGACAGATTTTGTCAGTAGGAGTCACAGCTAGCTATTTGCTAGACAGCAAAGGAATGCGGTGATTCAGAAATTCTGGGTTCAGTTAGAGGTTCTGGAGAGGAGTGTTCTCCTGAATGTTATAGACCCTTTTGCCCCTTTACCCCAGCTTCCATCCCTGTTTCTAGTCCTCTTTATTCTTTCCTTTGACTCCTGTTCTTCCTTGGTTCCCATTTCCTATCCCCAGCTTTTGTCCATGTTACCATAGCCCCTATTATCCCTTCCCCTCAGCCAGCGGCGGCTCCAGGCACCAACACTCCAAGCGCGTGCCTGGGGTGGCAAGCCGCGGGGGGTGCCCTGCCGGTCCCTGCGCCAGAGAGAAAAGAAAATCAGTTTACCCCTTTAGCTGCTCCTAGTCAAATGCTAGTAATTTCAGGACAGTCAGCCTTGGACAAGCCACACCTCTTGCTTGAGTCAATCAGAAGCTATTCTTTACACATGTTCTAAAACTGTATTTTTCTGAACCAATTACAATGCACCAAGGGGTATGGTTATGGACCATTGGCCTGTTTTTTTTAAAAAAAAAAATCTCTTTAAACATATGAATGAAAAGACTGATGCTGTACATAAGTTTTTGTAGAAATATACTGGCCTTTTTTTTAAAAAAAAAAAAAAGGGTTTACTTTTTAAAATTTTGCCTAAAGGAAAACTGCTCTAAAACTTATTACTTGTAAACTGTAAAGAAAGCATTAGATACTTTATAGCCTGGGTGTACATATTCTAACTTAAAAAAAAAAAGACTGCTTATGTGAAACAGTTGATAACACTTTTTTTTTAACAGAGATAAGAAGGCTATTTCTTGCCCACACCCTTTCTTTCTGAAAATTTTAAAAATCTAAATGCTGTTAAACCATGTAAAGTTTTAACAAACTTTTAAAAGTTTAACATGGGGGAAAAAACTGCATTGGTCATTTTTGACTGAGATGAAAAACCCTGCAACAGGACATAAAGATCTGCCTTTGTAATCTAAGGGATGTTTTGTGGAGCTTTAGCAGGAAAAAATGTTTGATACACTACCCTAGCCTTTCAAATAGTGTTTGCTTATTTTTAAAATGATGCATCTTAATTGTAGGACTGGAAGAGATCTCAAGAGGTCATCTAGTCCAGTCCCCTGCACTCATGGCAGGACTAAGTATTATCTAGAACATCCCTGACAGGTGTTTGTCTAACCTGCTCTTAAAAATCTCCAACGATGGCGATTCTACAACCTCCCTAGGCAATTTATTCCACCCTGACAGTTAGGAAGTTTTTCCTGATGTCCAACCTAAACTGCCCTTGTTGCAATTTAAGCTTATTGCTTCTTGTCCTATTCTCAGAAGTAGACCAAACGCTATCTGTCTGTATTATAAACTGCAGCCCAGGAAGCAAATTAATTACTATGATTTTACCAGCTTCTGCCCTTTTGTTAACAATACTAAGAAGTACTCCGTGGGGCACCCTGTCATCGTGTGGGAGGATTTTGGGGATCTCAGACAGTCCATTGGTGTGATGTTCCCCTCTGGTGTTATCTGGACCAGTGATCTGCTAGGTCAATAGCGTAGCTGAAGTGGTGTATTTTAGGTCGATTTACCTGGCTGTGAGGACGGCGGCAAGTCGACCGCTGCCGCACCGCCGTCGACTCCGCTGCCGCCTCTTGCCGCGGTGGATTTCCGGAGTCGACGGCAGAGCGATCAGGGATCGATTTGATCACGTCTTCACTAGACGCGATAAGTCGATCCCCGATAGACCGATCCGGCGGGTAGTGAAGACGTGCCCTAACACTAGTATACTGACAGACCCCGACAAACTCATCAGGTACATCTTTGCGTCTTATTATGAAGAGTCATCATGCAAGTTTATCGATGATGATATGGCCATAGTGTGCTGGAAGTATGCAACAGAACGGTGCACCCATTCCAGCAACACTCATGTGTTCATAGTGTGCTTTACCTCCACTTATGCCAGGCTAGAGCTCTTCAGCCTGTTAGATCGTTTACAGGAGTGTTGTCAGTACTATGATACTGATTCTGTGATTTTTTTTTTTTTGTGAGTAAAGAAGGGGAGTGGAACCCATGCCTAGGGGATTATTTAGGTGATCTGACTGGCAAGATACCACCAGATGAACATTGTGGAGTCTGTATCTGCAGGGCCTACAACATACAGGTATACACTAGCCGGAGGTAAGGCCTGTACAAAAGTAAAAAGGAGCATGCTGAACCTGGGGAATACTGAGAAAATTAATTTTGGGAATTTAAAGCTCTCATCCAGGACTATTGTTTGAACCCTGAAGGGGAGGACCTAAAAGAGATTGTGATACAGCAGCATGGGATTCTGAGGGTGAAAAAACACTGGTTGTTAGAGACAAGAATGCTTTAAAATACCCAGAAAGTCATTTACAATAAAAGAACCCTCAAGGCAGATTTTACAACCTTGCCATAAAGGTATTGATTATTATGCAGAATCACATCTAATTTGTCCATCCTTTTTCCTATTTGCTTTGTGGCCCTTCAAATTCAGGAAAATTCTTAAAACAAAAAAAATGGTTAGAAAATAGTAATACAGTTTTGCATGCCTGAAATATTGTGAGGTGTTAGAGTTATTGGCAACAGTTGTATAAAGAGTTGTTACATGTCTTTCCATGTATCACATTTTTGTAAGGTTTACCTGGTACTTTTAAGAATGAATAAAACAACAAAGAGTCCGGTGGCACCTTAAAGACTAACAGATTTATTTGGGCATAAGCTTTCATGGGTAATAAACCTCACAGACTAACACAACTACTCCCTGATACTTAAGAATGAATGTTTATTTCCTACTAATAAAGTGAATATGGTGATTATAGATGTCCTGTTGGAATCTGCTTCTGAAAGCAATGAAATCAAGAAAGCCTTTACAAAATACATACTCCTCAGGAACCTAAATATTATGGACATTGTGCAAAATGTGTTTTTTCCAGGGAAAAGAGAGCCATACAATTAATTGAAATATAAAATACATGATTCTCTTAAAAAACCCACTAAATAAACAGCAAATTGCCATGTTGGCACGTCAAATGTACCCTGGGTAAGACACAATTCTTTTTGGAGGCTTTTAAGGATGCTACTAAAAAACCCTATGGGCACCTATTGGTGGATTTAAATGCTTCAACCTCCAAATCCTACAGGTTGAAAATAAGCCTTCCCCCTTCTGAGTAGTCCTATGTAAACATTTTGAAAACAGCACATAAAAAGTAGTATTTTTTACCAAGCCCCTACCATTTTAAGAGGCGATACCCCTTACAAGTATGTTTAGCCATGTACGGAGAAAGCTGGCGCTTTTAAAACTGCTTATCAAAGCCAGACTGTAAATCTTCAAACTCACAACATGAAAGACAGGTCTGGTCATGTTGGGACACCTCTGGACATGCCTGATTTTTTTTTTTTTCCTTTTACATATGCACCACCCTGTGGTAATTTTCTGCTAAGTCATCTGTATAAAATTTTAAAATCTGATCAACAGATAACCCCTTATTATATTTCTTTCTATATATATATATATATACAATGACAACCACCAGTTACCATGAGGAGGTCTTGTAGGTGTTTCTGGTGAAACACAATATTATCAGAGTTATGATTCTAAAAAAAGTCATGGTAGTTTTAGGAATCCATAGGAGTCAAAAAAAGCTTGCCTGGCCCGTGTTTCTTCTGACCACATGCTAGTGCACCCAAAGGCAATTCAGGCTTCTTGGAGTCTGTAGGTCTCTTGCAAAAGGTCATGATCACAACCTATAGGCTCCCAGTTTAAAAGCTCTTGCAAAAAAGTATGTTTTTAAAAATGGTTCAGGAAAATGCAATTCTAGGACGTGTCTAAAGAATAGCTTCTGATTAGCTCAGGCAAGAGGTGTGGCTTGTCCAATGCTGACTGTCCTGGAATTACTGGCATTTGGCTAGTGACAGCTGAAGGCATAAACTACTTTTCTCTTCTCTCTGCCGCTTGGTCAGTGACACAGGCTTTTCTTCCTTTCCTGTTTTAAAACTTTCTCTGCAGCCTCTCTCTCTCTCTCTCTCTCTCTCTTGTAATAGGCTGGAAGGCTTTTGGTTTTCTCAGCTGCTCTACAGCCTCTCTTACTTTGTGTCTTGTTTAATCCAACCCCACTTTATTTTCTCTACAAATGCATGTTCTGGTACTAATATTTAATGTCTTTATTTCAAAAACATACCATTATTTTTCAGACTTTATTTCAAAATAACCTAAATCCATAACAATTATTATTTCTAAAAATACATGTTTTATTACTAATATTTAATGTCTTTACTTCAAAACTGCATTAAAAGTATTTTTTCTGTAAAAAGGCCTATTGACATATTTATGTCTTAACACTTTATTCCTGTTTACTAAACTTTATTTAAAGTGTGTAAAAAGCTCATTTTCTTCTGAAAAAAATCTTTTCTTCTAATCTTTAAAATATCTCTAAATGTGAAAAAACCCACATTCAAGCAGTTCTAACGTTCTCTATAAAAAAGCTTCAAAATGGCCACTGCATCAAATGTGTACATGTCCAAAAATGAGACCAGAGGGTGAGACATAACCCAAAAAGCGAACATGGAAACCTGTCAAAATGTATATAGTGATGAAAGGTATAGAGGTCTTTACTACGTGTCTGGCACCACAATAGCCCCCCCCCACACCCCAGCCTGCAAGGACCAGTTGCAGAAAAAGTCCTGGTCAGCTCCAGTAACCCATAGGATACAACATGCTCAGTTGCTGTGTGGGACTACCACATGTGTGGCACATTAGGAGCTTTGTGGGGATAAAGCATGCTCAGTGTAGATAGAATCTTTGGCAAATAATGCTCCCAAACTCTAATAAACCCCTGAGGCCTGGTCTACATTACAAAGTTAGGTTGACTTAACTACATTACTCAGGACTGTGAAAAAATTTGTTCTCTGCAACGTAGTTAAACCAACTTAATCCCCAGTGTAGACACCGCTAGATTTATGGAAGAATTGTTCTGTTGACCTACTGCCTCTTGGACAGGTGGATTTGCTATAGCAATGGAAGACACCCTTCTGTCTCTATAGTATGTGTCTACACTACAGTGACACAGCTGCCGCACTGCATCTGTGCCACTGTAGCGTTTCTAGTGTGGACATGCCCCCAGTATGTGCAAACTGCTTTTTTTCCCAGAGGCTTATAACTTGACCAAGTTTTGGCAGATTATATAGGGATGACAGAAGGCACACCTCTGATACCAGGGTGACCCCCCTCTGTCAAATTTAAAATTCCTGTTCTACAGCATTCAGGGGCTTGAGCTTCTCAATAAAACAGCAATAAGAATTTTTTTTTTACATTTATATGAATCTAACAAGAATATTACCAAGATTTTTTTAACCTTGTTTCTAGGGAAGGGGCTGACTGGTTTTGACTGAAACAAAAAAACAAAACAAAACAAAAAAAACCCCTTAGCCTAAGCCAGATACCAGCATGGAAAAGTTTGATCCAAACAGTTAAAGTTCGGCAAAGTTATTCATTGAAAATGCACTGTTAACCAACCCTAACTATAGGTGGTGCTACTGGCTTTGCCTATATTTATTATGTTACCTTTAGAATCTAAGTTGGGCTAAAAATGTGAGGCTTTGCATTATGGATATAGAAATGTCTTCCAAACAAAAATAACTAAAATGGATAAATCGTATGAACAGCTTGCTCCAGGGCACCACAAAGCTACTCCTACAGAGGAGCCAGCCAGAGTCTCTACCTGATAGGACTAGAAGCAGACAAAGCCGGGACTGCTGCTCTGTGAGGAAGGGGTAAAATGGGCCCAGCTGGTGCCATCCATCCCCAAAACACCCTCCTGGATTCAGAACTGTGCAGGGTAGACCTTCCTTTCCACTGTGGGGGCACTAGGACCCAGGCAGGCCTCCCTTCCCCAGCACCATGTGAGCTGCAAAGAGGAGTCAACCAAAGCAGAGACTTTTGGTCCCCTGGACATTCCAGTCAAAACTGCAGAATGTTCTGACTTTCTCTGTCCTGTGCTGATTGGCTGTTTGCCCCAACCCTCCCCTGGGGTCTGTTCACTTCAGCTTCACTCCACATCTTTCCCTCTTACTCTCCCCTCCCTTTCCTTTCAGCTGATGCCTTCCTAAGTAAAATCACCCCATCCCCCTAAAAAATCATGGAAGTGACATGATTTTTGCTGCCATCACATTGCTCACTCTGCTTGTGTGTTATACCCTTCTTCCATCCTATGTCTGCCTGGTCTATTTAAATACTATTGTCTCATTGTTTCTTTGTACTCCACCATCAGTCAGTATCCATCTGTTTTCTCTTGTCTTAGACTTTAAGTGCTTTGGGACAGGGTCTGTCTTTTTGTTCTGTATGTACAGAGCATAGCACAATGGGGTCCTGGTCCACTCCTAGACACTACAATAATACAAATAAATAATAATAATATTCCTGATGCTTCTCCAGCTCCTCATGTATCTGGATGTTTTCTAAAATTCCTTTTTCAAAACCCTTTGAAAATTACAATGCTTGAAACTCTAACGGGCCCTTCATCTGTCTGTTTCTGCAACCTCATATGAAAATTCCAATTTAGAGAGGGTTTGAGGATTTTTTAATCTCAATTAGTGTTGTAACTCTACTGACTTAAACTGAGCTAATCTCAATTTACACCAAGGTAACTGAATTCAGAATCTGACCCTTTAGAAAGGAAAAGTGTTTTGCCATACACACATCACCTATCCAGCACTGTTCAAGAAATGGTGCAATTGTTCTGATCCTTTAAAAATATTCAAATTTTGTACAGATCATGAGAAAAAAACAATAAAGTTTAAGACCAATATTTTCAGAAGTGATCACTGATGCAGGGTGTCTCTGTAATGTGGAATCCAACTTGAGACATCTTATACCTGATTTTCAGAGGTGATAAGAAATCAAGCACAAGGGGCTAGATTCACAAAGGGATGCCTAAACCCAACATTTAGGCACCACTGAGATCCTCAAACCCCCTGCTCAGCTGCCACCTAAACTTGGAGGCACCTAAATTCCCTAGGTGTCACTATTTCTGTGGTATAGTCCCCTAGGTGCCTACATTTCCACAGGTGGTTCTCAGAACATGCTTACTGGTTCAGGCCCCACACTAAAGATGGCTTAAGGCAGCCAGAGCAGGAATATTGGCAAAAAATGTGTGTGTCCCAGAATACCCAAAAGCTCAGGCTTACAGCGCTCACCCAGGATATGGGAGACCTGTTTTCAAATCCCTACTCTGCCTGGTTTGGAGCAGGGACTTAATGGGTCTCCCACCACCCAGGTGAGTGCCCCCAAACACCAGGCTACTGGGTATTCTGGGGGTAGGTCTCTCTCCTCTGTTGCAACTGTTCCACTTTGTGTTAAACAGTTAAATATTACTTGGGCCAAAGAGAAAAAGAAAGAGACTGACTCGATAGCCGGGTGGCTAGGGCACTCAGCTGGGCCATGGGAGACTTAAGTCCCTGCTCCAATGAATTGTTTAATTATTTATACAAAGTGGAGCAGCTTGAACAGGAGAAACTGAGAATAACCTGGTGGCTAGGGCACTCACTGGGGATATAGGAGACCCAAGTTCAAGTCTCTGCTCCAAATCAGGTAAAGCAAGTATATGAAAACAGGTTTCCTACATCCCAGGTGAGTACTCTAACCACCAGGCTATTGCCTACGATAGCATGGAGGTCTCTCTCTGTTTATTCTTGAGAAAGAGATGACCTGGCTTAGGTGCCTATCTCCATGGCTGTGAATCCTGAGCAGAGATAGGCACCCAAAAAGCTATGTTCAGTGATGAGCTGCCAAAATCTTAACAACCAGTTCCCTTTAAAAAGTTCTGATTTAAGGGATATTCCACAGTGTGTATTTTTTGTACTTTTCTCCATAAGAAATGGCAATGCATTGAGTCATCATTGGGAGTCATACTTAACAATAAAAAAAACATTTTTACATGTTTATCAGGTATCAGTGAAGAACAGTTCAGTGATTGATACAAAGGAGAAAAATAATCTTATAATTTATGTTTTAAAATGGCCCACTGGACAAAACAAAACCCTACACGTTCACACTGAGATTAGGTTTTGATGTAAGTTCTGCTAGAGCTTTTTCTAAGTAGGTGAAACAGGACTGCAGCTGCAGGATAGGGGAGGGACAGTTCCCCCCCCCCCTTCTTCTGAATAGTGTTGTTAGTTTATGAAATGGAAACACTAGTAATACAGGACTGTAGTACAGGGTAACAGCCACCGGGATAGAAAAAAGCAAGTGCCCTATTATTTTTTAGTAAAGCACTGACCACAATTTTCCTTGTAACATATAATTATTAAAATACTCACGACCAACAATTCTAAAACATTGTCCCTATAATGGAAATTATATTTTTTTAAATTGCAAAAATATACAACTTTCTCCCAACAGCTGCCTACTTCCCAAGTAACCAGTGGAGGGAAGTGACACTATTTAATTAGAAAACTTGCAAGCAGATTTGGCTCTTTAGGCTGCCTCTCTGTCCCCTCTAGCTTTCTTCCTCCCTCCCCCCCCAATAATTGTGAGGTAGCTGTGGATGTTTTTCTTACACCCGACAAAACGTTGGAGCGTTGCTGAGCAACTGCCGCTCGGCCCGCCGGCTCTCAGCGGGAGGAGCTCAGCCCCAGAGACATCCTTGTGGGGCCGGGGGCCTCTGCAGGGCCCGGGGCAAATTGCCCCACTTGCCCCCTCCCCCCCCCCAGACAGCCCTGGAGCTCGCAGCCCCACCCCTTACCTTGCCGGCAGCTGCTCAAAGCGGCAGGACTCGGGAGCTGAGCTGCCCAGCTGCCGGCGGCTCGGCATACTGCGGCTCTGCGGGGAGCCTCGGCCTCCCCAGCTGGGACTCCTGGGAGCTCAGGTGGGGGACAGGACGGTCCGCCCGCGGACCAGAGTTGTTTGCCCACCCGCCCGCCACTTAACAGCCGGTTCTATACCGGTGTCTAATTTTAACAACTGGTTCTTGCGAACCAGTGGGAACCGGCTCCAGCTCACCACTGCCTATGTTGTGTCTAACACTGGTTAGGCCTAATCCCTCTCCTCAGCATTTTCTACTGTCTGTCTGAGGTAGCTACCCACTCACCTTGCTGGCTGCTGTGAACCCCATTCTTAAGCACATAACTCTCCTCATACACTGTGTAGGGAGTCTGCACCCCTCACGCAGGGTGAGAAGACCACTGGCCAGCAAGTTACCTAAAAGTTAGGCACTGCACCACTGAGCTTTGCAGTGCCTAAGTCTTTGTGGATCTAGGTCAAGAATCCAAAAGCAGGGCCACCTAGCATGAGTGAACACTTTTGAAAAATTTGGCTGTGAGGTTATTTTTTTTTTTTTTTACTCTAGCCACTGAGATTGTTTTGAAGATTTCAACCTTGATTTAGGCTTGGCTGTGTAGTATTAGCATAAGCTTTGATTAATAAAAAAACAAGACTGTTTCCTATTTGTAAAGCCTTACCTTGATCATACAGTCGCTGTGATTGTATCCAAGACACTTGTTCTCTTGGTTTTTCTCAGCTGGGTTGAAGTAAGGTGATTAGGGATAAGTAGAAGGCGAGAATGGGGGGCGAAAGAGCAAGCCCAAGTAGAAAGGTATATCAAGTGATTTTGGATGTTAAAAATAAAACTAGCACACTGAGCAACGTGACCACACGGCTCAGCTTACAGAGCTGTCCTTCCACTGTATTTATTAACAGTGTCATTGCTGGAGTGATATTTAATAAAAAAAACAGGAGAAGAGCTGACTCATTTCTTCGGTACTGCGTGCTTAGAGAAATGGACAATAACATTTCTCAGAGTTTCCTAAAGTACTGTACTGTAACTTTTTCATGTTTCCTGGAATTCTCCAATGAAGATCCCTACTCCTTCACCTTTAGAACTTGACTTCTTATTGCCCATATCATACTGTGCCTTTTACTGGCCTAGTTATCACTATATCCTCTGATCCTATTGCTGTGAACTCCAGTAATAGACACTAAGGGCTTGTCTAGACTACACATGTTTTGTCGATGCAAGTTACGACTACAATCAAAAACCGGTATAATTACATCCCTTGTGCATGTTCACACAACGCTCCTTCTGTCAGCAGAGCACATCCACAGTTGGTGCGCTAGCATCAACAGTGAGTGCAGTGCATTGTGGGTAGCTATCCCACAGTGCTACTTGCCACCTTCTGCCGCTAGGAGTTGTGGGAAGTTGGAGTGGATGGCAGTGCATCATGGGTGCAGGATCAATGTCCCATGATGCAGTTTTTTCCATCCCATCATTCCATGGGCTTCTGACTGCATTTCATGGCATTTTTCAGAAGCCATCTCTGTCTGAAAGGATGGATCCCACACAGCTCTCTATTGTTGTGGTCACTGTTATGAACACATTATGGTCATGCAGTATATCATGAACTCCCAATCTGAACAAGAATCAGAGTTGCCTGCTCTGCTGTGTGTCATGGAAAGAAACAACACCAGATTACTTCTGGCATTCACAGAGCAACTGAACATGGTGGAGTGTCAGTTCTGGGCTCAGGAAACAAGCATTGAGTGGTGGGATCACATTGTTATGCAGGTCTGGGATGACAAGCAGTGGCTACAGAACTTTCAGATGGGGAAAGCCACCTTCCTGGAACTGTGTGCAGAGCTTACCCCAGCATGGTGGTGTAAGGACACCAAAATGAGAGCTGCCCTCTCAGTGGAGAAGTGCATGGTGATCGCTGTGTGGAATGTGGCGACTCAAGACTGCTACCGGTCAGTCACAAATCAGTTTGGAGTCCAGAAGTCCACCGTTGGGGCTGCGTTATCACAAGTGTGCAGGGGCATTAATTGCATCCTGCTATGAAGAACTGTGACTCTTGTCAATGTGCGTGAAATAGTGGATGACTTTGTGGCAATGGGATTCCCTAACTGCAGAGGGGCGATAGATGACACGCATATTCCAATTTTGGCCCTGGACCATCTTGCAGCAGAGTACATCATTAGAAAGGGGTACTTCTCCATGGTATTGCAGGCGCTTCTGGATCACTGTGGGTGTTTCACTGACATCAATGCAGAGTGGTCCAGGAAGGAGCATATGACACTCATTTTCAGGAACACTGGGCTGTACAGAAAGCTGCAAGCAGGGACTTTCTTTCCAGACCATAAGATTCCAGTGGGGAATGTTGAAATCCTCATAGTGATCCTGGGAGACCCAGTGTACCCCTTACTCCCATGGCTCATGAAGCCTTACGTGGGAAACCTGGACAGAAGTAAGGAGCACTTCAACAATAGACTGAGCAGGTGCAGAATGACCGTAGAATGTGCTTTTGGCAGATTAAAAACATGCTGGCGCTGCCTTTATGGCATTCCTAAATGAGGAAAATATTCCCATCGTCATAGCAGCCTGCTGTGCACTCCATAATATTTGTGAGGCTCAGGGTGAAAAGTTTCCCCCGGGTTGGAGCGTGGAGGTGGATCGCCTGGCAGCAGATTTTGAGCAGCCAGATACCAGGGCTATTAAAGGGGCACAAAGGGGGGCTATTTGAATCAGGGAAGCTTTGTGGCAACATTTTGACAATGAGCACCAGGAATGTGCCATGCTTCGTTAACTTGCCGCCTTGCATGAAAATTGTGATTATTTCTGACTGGGATTTGTGGTCAGCAAATGATCAAATTGCCACTATGTATTACTACCAGCAGCAACCACCATTTCTAGGAGACAAATAAAAGTTGGTTATCTTTCAGATCTTTCAGCCCAGGGGGCTCCGAGAAGCTAAGTTGCTCAGGCTTTGGCTTCAGCCCTGGGTAGCGGGGCTTGGGACCCTGGGCTTCAGCCTATGCGGTGAGGCTTTGTCTTTCTGTCCTGGGCCCCAGCAACTCTAATGCCGGCCCTGCTTATGGCCCCCAGGGGGCTGCAGACCCCTGGTTGAGAACAACTGCTTTACAATGCACTCCTTGCTCTCCATTCTGTCCTGCCTGTCTATTTAAAATTTTTCCTTCAAGGTCTCTCTCCACTCCGTGTTCTCTTTTTTCAGCCTCTGAGGATTGGAACACCTCTTGAAACATGTCCTTTTTGCTCTACCTTGGTCTCTTCCTTATCTGGCTGAGGTGCTCCGCCAGTGTTTAGGGGGTTCCCCCAAAGACCACATCTGCAGAAGTGCAAGAAACAATAAACAAAAGCATGATTGTTAGTTCACACACAGCATTGAATCATTAAAGTAAAATACACCTTTTTTGACATATGAATCACTTTCTCACTGTCCTTTGGCAAGCACACATCTTGGCGAACATCCTAAATGTGGGGAGTGGCCCACGGGGGGAGGAAGGTTGTGTGCTCAAGATGGGACAAAGTGTCTAGTGGTTTTTTTAAGGGGATCAGTGAAGGCGACTAAGGACAATAATGTAAATTCTGCCACTATTTTCCACAGGTGGGGGGTCATTGAAGCTGATATCTCACTCCTGAGGGCAAGCAAGGATGCAAGGGTGCATCTCCTGCATGAATGCAGCTTCTGACCTGGTCCCTATACTGCTCACCTGTGTGCCGCTTCAGTGATTGCCAATTGGCACAGGAAAGTTTCCTACAATGGGTGAAGGAACAAAGCAGCTCTGCCAAGGAACCTTCAGCAGAGGATTGGTGAATACCTCCAGGAAAGTTTCCTAGAGATGTCTCTGGAGGATTCCTGTTAAATCTCAGTGTGCATCAACACACTGTTCTGCCACACTGCTTAGCTGTACAGGGGAATGTGAAGCACACGCAAACACAGTTAGTCTTGTACATTTCTATCCCTTCACCCACTTCTAGAATATACAGAGCAAAGGTAGAGGTGGTATTGCTGTCGAGGATGGTGTCCAGCTCTTTATAGAAGTGGCAGGTCTTCAGTGCAACACCAAAGCAACGGTTTGCCTCCCTTGCCTTCTGGTACCTGCCTCAGCTCCTTTATCCTGTTCATAGCCCTTATCCAACATGCCATGAGAAATCTGACCATAGGTACTGAAGTTCCTATGGCTGGAGTGGAGCTGGGATTGCACAGCCCCCTCTCCCACAGTGCCAGCAGATCCAAAAACTCAGGTGTGCTCCAAGTGGGGGAGCATTTGGTGCATGGAGCTGCCATGGTCAGCTGGGAAGATGTGATGTGAGCTGTCATAGATACTAGGACTGGAAGGGACCTCGAGAGGTCATCGAGTCCAGTCCCCTGCCCTCATGGCAGGACCAAATATTGTCTAGACCATCCCTGATAGACATTTATCTAACCTACTCTTAAATATCTCCAGAGATGGAGATTTTACAACCTCCCTAGGCAATTTATTCCAGTGTTTAACCACCCTGACAGTTAGGAACTTTTTCCTAATGTCCAACCTAAACCTCCCTTGTTGCAGTTTAAGCCCATTGCTTCTTGTTCTATCCTTAGAGGCTAAGCTGAACAAGTTTTCTCCCTCCTCCTTATGACACCCTTTTAGATACCTGAAAACTGCTATAATGTCCCCTCTCAGTCTTCTCTTTTCCAAACTAAACAAACACAATTCTTTCAGCCTTCCTTCATAGGTCATGTTCTCTAGACCTTTAATCATTCTTGTTGCTCTTCTCTGGACCCTCTCCAATTTGTCAGATCATTTTGAATTATGACTCTATCCTCCAAAGCAGCTGCAATCCCTCCCAGTTTGTTATCATCTGCAAACTTAATAAGCATACTTTCTATGCCAATATCTAAGTCGTTGATGAAGATATTGAACAGAGCCCTGCGGAACCCCACTTGTTATACCTTTCCAGCAGGATTGGGAACCATTAATAACTACTCTCTGAGTACGGTTATCCAGTCAGTTATGCACCCACCTTATAGTAGCCCCATCTAAGTTGTATTTGCCTAGTTTATTGGTGCAATTAAATGAATAAACTCAGTGTCTTTATGAAGACAGAACAGAGGAAGGCAAGCTTGATGAGTATTAATTAAAAGAATATTGAAGCAGTGATGGTGGGTTGGGGACAGCAGTTGAAAGATGAGTATAGTACCCCTGGATGAGACCATCCACCATTTGTACCCCAAATTCAGTTTTGGAACTGTATGATTCAGAGCTGCTTTTGGAATTTTAACTAACAGCTGTAGCTAAACAGGTCTTTTCCAAGAATCTGGATCTAGTTAGAGTGAGATTTTGTTTCTGTTACAGACCTTGCTATAATCACTCACTTCTTTACCACCTTGAGACAAGACTGGTATAATGAGCACTACAGGGGGTTGCAAAGAGACTATTCAGAAACTGGAGCTAGTGCACAATACAGATGGCCATATGATGAGCCAGCCATAATGTAGCAGCATATAACATCAATACTTCCAGGAGCAGCACTGCTTCCTGATAAGTTTGTCCATGCCAAGCAAACAGGAAGTGGAATTTCAAAAATTCCTGGGCCTTTAAAGGGGGAGGGACAGATGCCTGTGTACCTGGGTGCAGGGCAGCGAAGTTTTAATTGCTGACCAGAGTGGTCAGGATGGGCATTGTGGGACAGCTCCTGGAGGCCATTTACAGCAATATAACCAAGCACAGCATCTACACTACCACTTTGCCAGAAAAAGCTTTATGCCTCTTGTCAAGGTGGTTTTATTTTGTTGGGAAAGTTGGAGAGTTTTGTCAGCAGAAGGAGCATTGCGGTGTGTACACCTCCACTGTTTTTTGACGAAACCTGACTTTTGTGGACAAAACTGAGTAGTGTAGACAAGGCCTAATAGTGAGTGTTTGTGTCTGATCCACTGCAGACTAGTCTTATCTCTGCACTGAAGAGATCCTTTCCATTCCTAGAAGGGAGATGCCAGGTTGGTGGTAAGCCAGAAACATTCTGTTAAAATCTAGGCAAAGAAGGCTTATATACCTATTCTCAAAAAACAAGTGTTACTATTAAAACTGGCTTAGCAAAACAAATAGTTAATAGATAGGTGCCAATAGATGATGCTCATGAAGATGCAGTGTTATTTCTGGGTTTTGAATGATCAATACAACTTCTTGTTGTGTCCAGGACTGCAAAAAGAATAAAGAAACAAGAACCGGGCAACTGCTCTCAAAAGTTCATAAGTGTCACATGAAACTGCACAAAACTGTAAGGCATTTTAACTGTACTGTCCATGGGTCAGATCCTTGTAGGTTTCACTCAGGCAAAACTCCCACTAAGTCAGTCTTAGTTTGCCTGAGTAAACACTGCAGAATCAGATTCTGTATCTTGAGTTTGTGTGTTCTCTGTTCTGTATAGTATACTTTACTTATTCATACAGTTAGATCTTCCAGGTATGGATATGTTATGGATATATATCTCATATATGATATGACAGTTTTTGCACACACACCATGTTACAGATCACCATTGCACAGCTGATTAATTTTGTGCAGCTCCATGTGCCATTATTTGTGAATATGTAAATAAGTGCAGGAAATAATGCATATATTTGCAAATAATTTGCATATGGCCACAAAGTTCAGCCTAAGGTCCATACACCTTGTCCTAGGAAGCAACAAGAGTAAGACCTGGAGCTGCACAAACCTTAGTAGCTGTGGGAGGTGGGTGGATGCTAACGAGTGTCTGGGGAGTTAGCGTGTGCTGGGCTGTCAAAGAGGGGAAGCTTTGTTTCTGGGAGTGTCTGGATGATAGATAGGTGTGGCTGGGGAGCTACTGGAAGGACTAAATGGGTGGAGGTGGCTGGGAGAAGTTGGACAAAAGGTAATGGAAGTTGATTTTGTGGGAGTGTCCAAGAGAAAGATGGGGATGACTTTGTGGGAGTTTGAGGGGGTGTTTTGGAAAAGATGGAGGCAGTTGAGTGGGGTGATGGGCAATTAGGAATTAGGAGAAAGCCTTGGGCCAGTACTAAGCCCCCCCCCCTCCCTTTCTGTCTAATGCCTCCACTGCTTGCTTTTCCAGCAGGAGAAGCAATGAAACAGAGGCCACTTGTCCATCTACTCAGCAGGCACCACAGTGGCTTCTGATGGCCAGGGCCACCGAGAGCGGGTTCGGGCCCCGGTGAAATCTCCCTGGTCATTCTATTACAGATTTAAAAGTCACTATCATTGAACAAAAAAACTTCAGAAACAGACTTCAAAGAGAAACAGCAGAACTAAAATTCATTTGCAAATTTAACACCATTAATCTGGGCTTGAATAGGGACTGGGAGTGGCTGGCTCATTCCAGAAGCAGCTTTTCCTCTCCTGGAATTGACACCTCCTCATCCATTATTGGGAGTGGACTACATCCACCCTGATTGAATTGGCCCTGTCAACACTGGTTCTCCACTTGCGAAGTAACTCCCTGCTCTCCATGTGTCAGTATATAATGCCTGCATCTGTAACTTTCACTCTATGCATCTGAAGAAGTGAGGTTTTTACCCACGAAAGCTTATGCCCAAATAAATCTGTTAGTCTTTAAGGTGCCACCAGACTCCTTGTTGTTTTTGTAGATACAGACTAACACGGCTACCCCCTGATACAATCTATGCCTACTTTGCTACAGGGGCTTATTTTTTCTCTGCCACCAACATGGGCTGTTTTGCTCAATTTGGCCTATATGTTTGGCATATGCAACAAGCCTTAATAGCTTCCTGAATGTCACTGTTCATTTGAGGCAAGTGTAATATGTCTCTGGCCCGTCTCTGAGATTTTTCAGTCTCTAAATAACCTTTGTACGTTGTTACCATACTTTTCTGTAACACCTTTGGATTTTTCTGCAACTGCATTTTTATTTTATATTTTCTATATTTTAGTTATAATGCCTAAATACCTTTGTGAATATAGCCCTCAATGCCTCTGGTCAACTACAAAGAAGAAATAAAGCAGTAAAAATACTTTTACTTCTGGCACTATGTTATGCAAACAAGAAATGATTTGCCATGAACAATAACAAGAAATGTTATTAGTTCTACCAAACCCAAGAACAATACTGAATCTTCATGAGTGTCATCTACTGGTTCCATATCTGTCAACTAACTACTTACAACATTATGGTGGAGTGGTAACACCAAAGCCATAGTTAAGGAATTGTGTATAACAGAGGATAAAAATGGAAATATCTGCTAAATCTTTTACTTTAGAGAAAAATAAAAAACAGCAGTAGTATTAGAAAAGATAGCCCTGTGGTCATTAGAGGTTATCATTCCCAGATTGACACATGCAAAGGAGGAACAGGTGACAAATCCCAGAATGGAGGGAGCTATGGGGCACTGAGTCAGCTGTTTTGCTGGAGACAGTCTCAGACAAGCAACAATTGCATCACATTGAGATAACTGAGTCCCAGAACATGGAATAACCAGAACAAGTAGATTTGCCACCTCCTGACAGCAGTAGTGCTGATGCTCCTGAGAAGCCCCACAGATCCAAATGATAGTGCAAGGCACCTCAAAAACAAATTGATTATTTTTAATAAGCTTAGCTATTAGGTTGATAATAAGTATTTGTGTGTGTCATATTAATTTTTTTTATTAAATTTTGTGTTGGAAGGGAAGACTGTGGCTTTAAGGGCTGAGCTTTTCAGACAGGGAGTCTGGGCAAGGTGCTATGAAGCTCTTGTTGCTATACACAGCCAGCTGGAATCTGACTCAGAATAAAGAAATGTCCTTGCAAGCACCTTAAGTGCTGTGTGATAATAACTGAACACCATAGGACATGAGTTATTCCCTGAGATTCTCAGCTTTACTTATTTAAAAAAAAAAAATTTCTAGCCCCTTATGATTGTAGAGAAAAGTTTGACAATGCGAATCCGAAGCATGCCAACATTAGAAGGCAACTAAAGAAATGCCAACATTTCATTTTTAAATCTCATTTTAAGGCAATATCATGATTTTTTTAAGGGCTTGAGTCATGATTTTTGAACGCTGGGGTTTGCTATAGTGCATGCAAGCTACCCCTCATGCATTTCTGCAGACCTTAACGTCAGGTGATCAGCAGGACTGCGGAAATGACCTGCAATTGCAGTTCATAGCCACCAGAGGCCGCTGTGTTTCCTGCAGACCAGGCAGCCCACTAGTCTCCAGAGCACTCATTTTTGGTTTGAAACAACCTTTTGTTTAGAAATTTAAGCTAATTATAGTAAAAAATTAAAAATTATATAAAGTCAAAATCTAAACAAAATATTTCAATCAACTTGAATCAAAAAAGTTTTTGGATTGTTAGTTTGTGGAATTTTTTGAGATTTTAACTTTAGTTTCAGTTCAGACTAGTACAATTTTTCAAAATCTCAAACATTTTTCTGAGCTCAAAGCAGGACCAACCCCAACTAAATCATCCCAGCCAGGGCTTTGTCAAGCCAGGCCTTAAAAACCTCTAAGGAAGGAGATTCCACCACCTCCCTAGGTAACCCACTCCAGTGCTTCACCACCCTCCTAGTGATAGGGCTGGTCCACACTAACCCCCCAGTTCGAACTAAGATACGCAACTTCAGCTACGTGAATAACGTAGCTGAAGTCGAAGTATCTTAGTTCGAACTATAAAGTACTTACCGCGGGTCCACACGAGGCAGGCAGGCTCCCCCATCGACTCCGCGTACTCCTCTTGCGGAGCAGGAGTACCGGCGTCGACGGCGAGCACTTCCGGGATCGATCCCAGAAGATCGCTTGCTTACCGCCGAACCCGGAGGTAAGTATAGACGTACCTATATAGTGTTTCCTAATATCCAACCTAGACCTCCCCAACTGCAACTTGAGACCATTGCTCCTTGTTCTGTCATCTGCCACCACTGAGAACAGCCTAGTTCCATCCTCTTTGGAACCTCCCTTCAGGTAGTTGAAGGCTGATATCAAATCCCCCCACATTCTTCTCTTCTGCAGACTAAATAACCCCAGTTCCCGCAGCCTCTCCTCGTAAATCATGTGCCCCTAATCATTTCTTTGGGGGGACTTCATGGGGATGTGTGTGTGTGGGGGGGCGATTGGCAGTAGCTCTGTGACCTTTGCCGACCTGCTTTGTGAGCCTGAGGCACCTTGTGGGTGGCAGGGGTGGAAACAGCCGGCGGCACCAGTCACCATTGGAAGAAGCGGGGGAGGGATAGCTCAGTGGTTTGAGTATTGGCCTGCTAAACCCAGGGTTGTGAGTTCAATCCTTGAGGGGGCCATTTAGGGATCTGGGGTAAAAATCTGTCTGGGGATTGGTCCTGCTTTGAGCAGGGGGTTGGACTAGATGATCTCCTGAGGTCCCTTCCAATCCTGATATGCTATGATTCTGTAAGCAGAGTCAGGATGAGCTCTACCCTGACATCTGGTGGTGAATTATGGCGAGTGTGGAAAAGAACTCCAGGGGCTGATCTTGTTTGCATAGGCACACCCACTCGCCTGGCATGAAACACAGCAACTGAAAGTGGTTACTTTGGCTGGTGTGGGATCCCCAGTTTCTCTATTATTGGGGCAGGAAGAATAAAGTTTTGTTACCCTGATTTTGTGAATCAAGGCCAGTGGAACTGTTGTATGACAGAAGGACTGAGTGAGTCCTTCACCATTACCTAAGTAGCACTTGCTTGACAAGGGGCATGGATTACAAAACCCAGTGAATTGAGAGAGGATGGTGATGGGTATTTGTACCTGATGGTATGGGCCCCCTCTGAGGGTTTGAAACACCAATTGCACTGTCTCCTCTCTCCACTGTTGAATATCAGAGTGAACTTTGATTCCCTTAGGAGTTTAGTTACAGGCTACTGAGCTGAATTCACTTTGGGCCAATGGTGCACCAGCACTGGGGCTCCCCTACTATACTATGAGCTGAAATTGCTAAGAGCTGAAATCACAAAAGAGCGGACGTTATTAAGAGCTGAGATCACTGAGGCTGTGTTAACTAGTGGGGGAGCCTGAAGCTATATTGCTCAGCAGCTGGCGGAGCAATTTGTGGGGACGACTGGAGGAGCAGCGAGCGGCGTGGAGCCTTGCGGGGCCGGTTGGAGTGGCCCAAGGAACGGCGAGCGGAGCTGTTTGTGGGGACGGCTGGAACGGCTTGCAGGTCGGTGAGCGGAGCGGAGTGGAGCGGAGCAGCTTGTAGAGCGGAGCAGTTCGTGGGATGGCAGGAAAGTGGACTGGCTCGTGGTAAAGGCTGCGGCGGAACCCCCACGGAGAAACAGACGGTTGGCCAGCCTCGGATCACGTAAGGTGCCCCTTAACACCCTGCGTGCCCCCCCCCCCTTTTACTCTGGGGCTGCACTGACCAGGGACAGAGACTTTGGGGGTTGTTGGACTTTTGGGACTTTGGGTGGTTGCTGGACCCAAGAGACTTTGGGGATGTTGGACTTTGGGGACTCTGGGTGATTTTTGGGTTGCTGGATTCAAGAACCAAAGGGAAAGGACACAGCCCAATTTGCTGGGGTGGGTTTTGCTCATGGTTTGTGTTATGAATCCTGTTTGTGGTGTTTTTCCAATTTTATGCTGATGTCGTTTACCTCATGTTATTTAACATTTTCTGCTACACTCAGACTCCGTGCTTGCGAGAGGGGAAGTATTGCCTCTTAGAGGTACCCAGGGGGGTGGTAGGTAAAATTGTCCCAGGTCACTGGGTGGGGGTTCGAGCCGGTTTTGCATTGTGTTATTGAAACGGAACCCCTAGATACAGAACCCGGCCCTTGTTGCTGCCAACTTAGATGGGCAGAAGGGTTACAATTCTATGATCAGCCTCAGGACAATGACACGGCCGAATCCCAGCGCGCTGCGCTCACCTGCTGCTATTCCGACCCCCAGCGAGGTTCCTGCAGCTGGTGCGTGGCCGCACAGAAGCGGCGCGCTGCATTCTGGGAAGCTAGTCCTCTCGGCCCGGACATTCCCTGCGGCCGTCTCATGCGGCTCTTGTGGGGTGGGGTTGGTTGGTACCCGAGCTCCGCACCGGGCGGCCTGGGGACTCCCCACCTGGAAGGACTCTATCTCCCAGGGGGCCGTGCGGCGGGGCCGGAAGCTACGCGTAGGAAGGAGCGGACACCCGCGCACAAGCGCAGTGAACGCTGCTGCGGCCAGCTCGGGGCAGGCGGGAGGGAGGGGCGCCGCGCGCCTCGGGCCCGAGAGGCGAGACCGCGGGCTGGGCCGGGCAGAAGGTAATTGAGCGGGGGGGGCGTTGGTCCGGAGGGGGGACAAGGCACCGTGGCTGCGACCCTGGCGGGGCTGGAACGGGGAGCGACGGGCGCGTGAGGGGATCCTGGGGCGGGGCAGCCGTTGGGTGAGCCAGGAAGCGGGGCCTGTACTGGGGGGCGGCGGGGCTGGGATGCCGCGGGCAGGTGGGGGCGGGCAGGTCGGGGCAGGGGCGCTGGAAGGATTTGTGTAGTGGGAGGAGCTAAGAGCCTTTGCACCAAACTGTAAACCCTGCATAAGATGGGAACCACTTCACCCCCCGCACGCTATGGGTTGGGGGGGTGATAAGGGGATTGACGCCACCTCGTTTGTAACGGGGACTTGCTGTGATGGCCCGGTGGGAACCAGCCGCTAAAGACTGGGTAGGCTGTCAGTGCTTAACTTACGCCCCTTTCAGGTACAGCGTGCACTAGTAATGGTTCTGTCAGGTGGGATGTGTGTGTGGTGTCATAATAAATGGGGGAGACAATAGTTGAGGTTGCAGCAATATTCTATGGTAAACTTCGTGTTTAGCTGCCACATAATTTTGGCTTGGGAAACTGTTAAGGATATAACATTGCCAGATTTATATTTAAGTTTGAGAAGACTTTTGCTAAATTTGAAGAAGGTTGCTTTAACTACTTTTCAGTTACAGGCCATTAGATTTTTTTTACCATAGGGTTGGATACTGAAGGATGGCTTTCAATTCCTTGCTGCCATTTAATTCCAAAACTCCAGTTTTTCACTTTAAAATTGTTTAGTTTAACTTTGAAAAGCTGAATTATTTTGGTGAAGGAAATTGACTAAATGTTTTTTCAGCTTAAAATTTGCAACTTTTTTTGAAATGGAATATGTAAAAAAAAATGTTTTGGTCCATATATCTGGTGACATGTTCAAACTCTACTTTCTAGATTAAGAAAAATAGCCACCATAACTGTCTCACATTAGGGTGGTTTGAAGGATCACACACCTAGCAAAAGAGCCCACCACATTCATAATTCACATTTCAAAGTTAAGTTTGAGTGTGAGTTTCAGAGAAACTCAAGGTTGCATGGAGAATTTTAAGCACAACCAATAATGCATTGAATGAATTTAGGAACTCTAAGATGAAAGGTAAGTGTATGCCATAGAATGGAAATATTTGGCTCAATATTCTGCAGATTTCACAGCTGGTACAGGAGGATTGGGGTCCATGGTCTCCCTTACTTTCTTTGCTAAAACTTCAGTTTCCTGGCAACTTTCATAATGAGCAGCACTTCTCTTGCTTTGGTCTTTGTTGTTAATCATAGAATCATAGAATATAAGGGTTGGAAGGGACCTCAAGAGGTCATCTAGTCCAACCCCCTGCTCAAAGCAGGACCAATTCCCAACTAAATCATCCCAGCCAGGGCTTTGTCAAGCCGGGCCTTAAAAACCTCCAAGGAAGGAGACTCCACCACCTCCCTAGGTAATGCATTCCAGTGCTTCACCACCCTCCTAGTGAAATAGTGTTTCCTAATATCCAACCTGGACCGCCCCCACTGCAACTTGAGACCATTGCTCCTTGTTCTGTCATCTGCCACCACTGAGAACAGCCGAGCTCCATCCTCTTTGGAACCCCCCTTCAGGTAGTTGAAGGCTGCTATCAAATCCTCCCTCATTCTTCTCTTCTGGAGACTAAACAATCCCAGTTCCCTCAGCCTCTCCTCATAAGTCATGTGCTCCAGACCCCTAATAATTTTTGTTGCCCTCCTCTGGACTCTTTCCAATTTTTCCACATCCTTCTTGTAGTGTGGGGCCCAAAACTGGACACAGTATTCCAGATGAGGCCTCACCAATGTCAAATAAAGGGGAACGATCACGTCCCTCGATCTGCTGGCAATGCCCCTACTTATACAGCCCAAAATGCCGTTAGCCTTCTTGGCAACAAGAGCACACTGTTGACTCATATCCAGCTTCTCGTCCACTGTGACCCCTAGGTCCTTTTCTGCAGAACTGCTACCTAGCCATTCGGTCCCTAGTCATGCGAAGCACCTTAGGAAGTTAGACATTGGGAGGCTGCAGTAGCAGGACCCATAATACCATAGAAGAAGCCTCAAGTTGAGTATCTCCCCAGAGGTGGATATCTTCATTCTTGCCATATCTTTTCATAAAGATTCAATAATAGCTCCATTTCCTAATGGAAAGCAATAGCCATCTCTAGGGATTAAGGGGAGCATCTGTTTTCCATTTATTTAGACCTAGTATCTTTTTCTTATTCCAGCAAATTATCTCTAGAATCATAGAATATCAGGGTTGGAAGGGACCTCAGAAGGTCATCTAGTCCAACCCACTGTTCAAAGCAGGAGCTATCCCCAAATCCCTAAATGGCCCCCTTAAGGATTGAGCTCACAACCCTGGGTTTAGCAGGCCAATGCTCAAACCACTGAGCTATCCCTCCCCCTCTATTACCAATCCTGTTTAATATGAAGTGCCTTTTCTTTCCACTAACTATCTACATGTCTTCCATTTGTATTTTGTTGTTACTGCTCTCTTTGTAGATGTATTCATGCTCAACCATGTATATTAGTTGGTGTCTGCTACAGACCACCAAATCACGATAGGGAACCAGGATAACCTCCTCCTTATGCACCTATCTATAATATGCAGGAAATAAAAACTGTCTGATTATGGGGGTCTTGAATTTGAGTGACACATGGTGGAGTCTCATGCTGCCAGAACTAGCATATCCTTGGAGTTTCTAAACCAGGGGTCAGCAACCATTCAGAAGTTTTTATCAATGACCTGGAAGAAAACATAAAATCATACTGAAAATTTGTAGATGACACAAAAATTGAGGAAGTGGTAAATAATGAAAGGGACAGTTTACTGATTCAGAGTGATCTGGGTTGCTTGGTATATTGGATGCAAGCAAAAATATGTGTTTGAATATGGCTTAAATGTATATACCTAGGAACAAAGAATGTAGGCCGTACTTTCAAGATGGGGGAACGTTATCCTGGGAATCAGTGACTCTGAAAAAGGTTTTGGGGTTTTGGTGGATAATCAGCTGATCATGAGCTCCCGTTGAGACACTGTGGTCAAAAGAGCTAATGTGATCCTGGAATGCACAAACAGGGAAATCTCAAGTAGGAGTAGAGAGGTTATTTTACTTCTGTATTTGGCACTCACGCAACAGTGCTGGAATACTGTGTCCAGTTCTGTTGTCAACATTTCAAGAAGGATGTTGATAAATTGGAGAGGGTTCAGAGAAGTGCCACGAGACTGATTAAAGGATTAGAAAATATATATTATAGTGATAGACTCAAGGAGCTCAATCTATTTAGCTTAACAAAGAGATAAGGGGTGACTTGATTACTTTCTATAAGTACCTGCATGAGTAACAAATATTTAATGATGGGCTCTTCAGTCTAGCAGAGAAAGCTATAACAGGATCAAATGGCTGGAAGTTGGACCAATTCAGACAGGGAATAAAGCATACATTAACAATAAAGGTAATTAGCCATTGGAACAATTTTCCAAAGGTTGTGGTAGATTCTCCATCAGTGACAATTTTTAAATCAAGATTGGATGTTTTTCTAAAAGCTCTATTCTATGAATGATTTTTAGGAAGTCCTATTGCTTTTGTTATACAAGAGGTAAGGCTAGACACTAGATGATCACAATGGTCTCTTCTGGCCTTGGAATCTATGAACTCTGTTTGGGTGGTCTTGTCTATTGAGCTCTGTTGTTTTTTCTTAGATAACTGAGGGATTGTCTACACTGGCCCACTGTTCAGACTATTTCGTGTGTGAATGGCGGTGCACACCAAACTGCTGCACTGTAACTTCCCTGTGTGGAAGCTGCAGGTACGAACAAAAAGGTTCCTAGTTTGCGTTAATGTAGTCCTTGGCAAAAAGCTTAGGTAACACAGAGATAAGGATGCCTGGTGATATCTCGTGCCCTTTCAGAAAGTCGAGTTCAGCAAAACTCAGACGTCTGAAAACCAGGAAATACAGAGTGAAGGTAAACGCCCATACAGTCTTAACTCTCCCCTCTTTGAGTGATGCCCCACAATGCCCATATCACCCAGTCTAGCATTCTGCCTTTTCACTGAAATGGACAGGTGCCACCTGCATTAGACCTGTGCTCAAACACTAAGCCTACTTCCCCAACAGAATACCACACTTGTAAAATTTAATAACCATTTCATACCCTTTTACGACTTCTTCATATTTGCACCCAGGTTACCACTTAGCCCTTTGCTATCCCCTGCTCATCATTAAATCCACAGACTTATCTCATATCATACCTCTCTACTGACAATATCTATTTCAAGAGGATTCCAGTGCCCTGCTACTGACACACCCTTCACAATTCTGAATTGAAATGATCCAGACTGGAACCTCAAGGTATACAAGCACTTCTTTCTTTTCATAACATGCTGGGCGGGCAGGGGTAGGGAGGGAGAGCCTTGGACCCAGATTTCCTCATAACACAATCACAGTTCTTCCAAGCTGCTTCAACTTACTTCTCCATCATTCAGTACAGCTACACGTAACACAATGAATGTAGCTGGAATGCATGCAAATAATTCCGAGTGGGTATTGCCACCTCCAGGGTGGGTAAGTTAAGATTGTGTGGGTGTTTACTTTAACGCTGTATTTCCTGGTTTTCAGAAGTCTGTTATGCTGAACTTGGTGTTCTGAAAGGACATGCGCTATCACTGGGCCACCATAACTCTGCATTAATGAAGCTTTTTCAATTTAATGTAAATACTAAGCCCTCAACTAGGATATTGTGTGCAGTTCTAGTTGCCCCAGCTGTAAAAGATATAATAGAAATAGAAGTGGGTCCAGAGACAGATGAGTAGTGACTGACGAGATTGAGACTGCTTAGAAGGAAGGCTATTAAAAGGAATATGATAAAGGAATTTAAAATTGGGTGGCCATATTTACCCTTTGTCAAAATACAAGAAAAAGGTGGAATTCAATGAAATTGAAAAGCAACACATTTAAAATTGAGATAGAGGGAAATACTTCTTTACACAATTAATAATATACTCATAGAACTTGGAGTCACAAGAGAGGGAGACCAAGCACCTTGTAAGATTCAAATAACAGGATTAGACGTTTATTCAGAATAAGATTGTCATGGAAGTCACGGTTTCTGTGACTTTGAGAGACCTCTGTGACATTTTCTGCTTCAGCCCTGGGGTGACGGGGCTGGAGCTGTCAGTCGTCAGGGACCCTGGAGCTGTCTGGTGGTGGTGGGCTTGAGGCATGGTGGGGGTGCTGACCCCCTTCTCCCTCTCCCGCTCCCCCCTCAGCTTTCTTCTCCCTGCTCAGGCTTCAGTCATCCCTCATCAGCCCCTTCCCCCCTTCCCCCCCATTATTTTTAGTAAAAGTCAGACAGGTCATGGCTTCTGTGAATTTTTGTTTATGTCCATGACTTTTACCTGAAAGTAACTGTGACAAAGTCTTAAGCCTTAACATTTATAGAGAGGTTTATACAGATTGTTTATATTTATCTATGTTTTTAAGTATGCCCTGAATGTAAGGAGATTTTGCTGACTTCTAACTGCTAAGAGTTCTCCTATGAGCAGGTTATTTTATAATTGTCTTTCCCTTTCCTCTGAAACACCTGGTACTGACCAGTACCAGAGACAAGATATTGACTAGGTGGACCCCTGGGCAGTCCTGGTATTGGAATTCCTATGTTCCTGTTACCAAACACTGGTTAGGTGTTTCAGTCAAAGGTCAATGCTACTCCTTTTAGTGGCTTATTGCTACATCAGTGAATATACTTCCTGAATTTTTTTTTCCATTCAGAAAAGCTCAGCATGAAGCTGAGACACTGGCTATAGCTGGTGAAGTAAGCAGGCTCTAGCTGGATATGGATACACAATGAATCACTTCTGAAACAGCTTCTTGTCAATGCATAAGACCTTTCTAATTCAAGAGATTGGGAGCTTCCCAGATTCATAAATTCCAAGGCCAGAAGGGACCACTGTGGTCATATAGTCTGACCTGTATAACACGGGCGATGGAACTTCTCCAAAATAATTCCTAGAGGATATCTTTCAGATTTAGAAATTGCCCGCAATGGAGAATCCACCACGACGCTTTGTGAATTGTTCCAATGTTAATTACTCTCACTGTTACACTGGAAATAAGAGGGCTTAAATATTTATTTCTGAATTTGTCTAGCTTTAACTTCCAGCCACTGGATTGTGTTCTACCGTTCTTTACTAGGAAGGCAGCATATCATCCTGTTGTCCACCTCTCTGTTGCAGAATATTCTTTCAATTCTTCTGAGTATTGAATCTTTAACAAGGATTGTCTGTCTTCCTTGGATAGTTGGAGAATTCTTTGTGGGCAAGCTTGATTTTCTTACAAATTGGGCTGAGCTGCCATCCATGTATGTGTCCTGTACATCCCTCCGTTCCCTTGGACCTGCTGGATCTTGAGAGGTATCTTCCAGAGTTTCCCCATTGAATACTTGGTATTGATTTGAAACTTCTAGCTGTGTGGAATTCCTTCTAGTCCTCTTCTCTTTGGTAGCCACAGCCTGTCCATCCTCTTCTGTCTCCAACTGGGTAGAAAGCTGCTGTGACTTCCTGCCTCTGGTGGTTACAAACCACCAGGCTCTGTCTGATTTCCTCTCTCTCTGATTTCTGAGTGGTCAGCTCCATTCTTCCTTGAACCTGGGGTACTGTTTTTTCCCCAACCTGGCTGTCTAGGAACTCCTCAGGTTGATTCTCAGTAGCATGCCAATTTGCCCCTCCAATCCAAGAATCTTGTCCTCCAGCACATCCACCAGCTTGCACTTCATACATATGAAATCTTTTCTGTCTTCAGGCAGGAAAGAAAACATGGTGCATCCATTGCAGGTTACCCCGACTGGCCATTTTGATATCACACCTAGTGCTGAACCTGGAAGGAAAGCACCACTCATCAAGTCCCACTACCTTCAAGCACAGAGTCTGCTGCTGCACCCTCTGAAACTCCTATTAGCTGCCTCTGTTCACAACTCTCTTTCTCCATGCCTCTACCTACATGTACGCTGGTAACAATAAATGAAGCGATGCATCTTTTTCCACTAAAAAATCAAGAGGCCTGGTATCCCTAAGAGGCCTGCCTACACAAACATTTTAGAGCTCAGAGCCATATGCCTGGTGTGCAGGGCTTTCCTACTCTTCATGTCTCAACAATGAAGTTACTGACAGACAACATCACAGTGATACACTACATCAGCAGGTGGGAGTAAGATCTTTTCCCGTCTGCCAAGAAGCCATATATCAGTGGGAATGGTGCATCTGACCTCTCATCACACCAGTAGTTTGCCACCTGCCCAGTTTCCAGAACACCCTAGAAGATTATATCAGGAAGGATTTTTCCAAAAACCACATGGGGTCTTTCAAAGACTCCGTTTTGCAGAGGTTCTTTTATGTATAGGGACTACCAAAAGTAGAACTTCTTGCACATGTCACAACACCTATCAGACATTCTGCTCTAGAGGGGGCACAGTGCCAGGTTCCCTGATGGGCACATTCCTTATCCCATGGACACTGATTAATGTATGCCTATCCACTTATATCTTGCTACCCAGAGTACTATGGGAACTGAGACAAGATGCAGGTTGCATGATCGTGGTTTGATATTCAGATCTGCTGAATCTCAGTGCAACCATTGATCACCTTACCCATTCTACCTGACACAGTCTCCCAGATCCTGCACCCAGACCCAGAAACCCTGCACCTGACATCCTGAATTGTATGAATCCCAGCTGAGGTTCAGAACATTCTCCTCCAGACAGGAAACCTTTGATTAGACTTATCTACAGAGCTAAATGGAGAAGAAGTTCACTGTCTGGACATTTCAGCCCATTTTCTCCACTGGCAGCTCCAGCCTCAGTAGTTATAGACTATATCTTCTAGCCCTGAAACAGTGGAGATTTTCCGTCCATTCAGTAAGAGTCCACCTGGCAGCAATATCTGCAAATCACCCTCTTATTCAGGGCCAAACAGTGTTTTTTAACCTTACAGTAGCAAAATTCATCAAAGGACCCCTCCCCCAATTAGGGAGCCCCTTGTTTCTGGGACCTTAATATAATTCTAGTTGGATTATGGGACCTCTGGGAGCTCTTGCTCCCTTTATCACTTATCAATTAAAAAAAGCTTTTTTGTTGGCCATTAAATCAACTAGGAGAGTGTAATGGATTTACAGAGGCACTGTCTCCTGGCAGTCAGGCCTAGTGGTTAGAGCAGAGATTGCCGTTGGATGTAGGGTCAGGACTGGGCCAAGGGTGGCACTTGAATCGAGATCTGGTGTCAGAGCTGATCAGTCTGTAGACAAACCAGAATCGGTACATAGCTGGAGTATAGGTGCAAGCCGGGGTCAAAGCTTGGTGGTCAGAGTCTAGGGACAAGCCATATCAGTACTGTAACTGGAATCCAGATACAGGCCAAAGGTCGAAGCTGGGTAGTCCGAGGATCTGGGGAGGGTCAGGAAGTGGAAGCAAGGCTGGGGCTTGTCAGTAACAGGACTGGAGGGAGGTCAGAGTAGGGCAAGGACAAGACTGGAACAGGAATCAGGCAAGGCTGGGACAGGAACAGGAATGGGATCAAGAGCAGGCTGGGAGTCTCAAGAGTCTGATATGTTGCAAGGCAGCAGGAGGGTTCGGCCAGGTAGTGCTGTTGCACAGACTGATCTGCAGCTTTGGCAGGGTTGGGGAGATACCTGAGCCTGGGGGTCATCTGACCCAGGTTCGGCTTAGGGTTAGGCTGCTGCCACATGCATGCAAGCTCTGTTGGAAGGGTAAGTCAGTGCAGCTGGGTTGTTGCTGCATGTTTGAGTGATGATTCACTGCAGCTCTTTTGGAGGGGCACCTGTGTGAGCAGTCCTGGTTTGGTTGCAGGGTTGCCTGACACAGCCTTTAATGTGCTGGACCCCAGTGGTCCATACTCTTCTGAAAGGGCAGGCATGTGGCCTCAACCACTCTGAGATTGGGACTTGGGGCTCCAGTACTCCTGTTTTCCCACCATGAGGTCCTATAGCGAGTCCACCTTATTTCAGTCTCCTATGTAGACTATCTTTTTAGGGAGGAATGCCACCCAGTAAGTATTTACAGTGCTACAGGGCAGCCTTTTCAAAGCAAGTAGCATTCATTAGTCATCTGGAATATACTGCATGAGAAAGCCCTTAGTTTAGCATGGAATAGACGTGCTTAAGATCAAGTCCATATTGGTAGAAGTAATGGTTTTGCCATGCCTTGAGTTTGTGGTCCATCTGTACTCTTTCTGTCCCTGTCTCTCTCCCCTTGTATTCTCGGCAGCACACTTGAAACACTGTCTGTTCACACCCTTGGGCCTTTGTTCTTCAAACTCAGCCATGCTGTGTTCATATGTCCAGCCTGTTTGGGCTTCTCTGTAGTTGAGTGTTAATGGTTTGGTCCTTGGCTCTTTCATTTTTGACACAAGGTCTTCTGTACATGTGTATAGACTCAGCCAGTTTTTGTTAAGCCGTTTGGGTTGGAACCAGACAGCTTATGTGACTCAAACCCTTAGCCCTTACGTCCGGGAGGAATAATAACTTTCCTACCAATGAGTAGCAATACAAAATTGGTAGGGACCCTGAGTTATTTATTTTATATCTACCTATCTAGCTCATAAAATATTACAGAAAGCTACCATGTTCATCATAAAGGATAGGTGAAAAACAAGCTCATGTGGTTGGTTCCACATACCTGGTGTTTCACAAGGACAGTGTTACTCTTGGATCTTATCCAAAGTCCTGCTTCAGTTTGTTTCAGAATTCCATATAAATCAGTCCAATCTCCTCCTGGTTTGCTCTCCCAATCCATATTCTAATCTGGGGGAAGTGAGGCTTCACATGGCAGATGTAGTAAGAGCATTCTAAATAAATTGATATAACCTAGGTGCGTTCCTGAAAGATTTTATGCTATTTGTAGTATTTGCCAAAAGACTTAAGGGAAAACGTATATCCTCTCAGAGGTTATCCAAATGGGTTTCTGATTGCATAAATTCTTATTAGCTAGCCAAGAAAGATCTCCCTGGTCATATTAACAAATGCATTTCAGTATGGCTGGGCAGCTTCTGCTGCCTGTTTGGATAAAATCCCCCTACCTGTAATATGTAAAACAACTACATGGAGCTCGATCCACACAATTAGCACTCGCTATTCCCTAGTGCAGGCTTCCAGATTGGATGCTAATTTCGATAGGGCTGTCCTGCGATCACTATTCAAGTAGGACATCTCTTACTTACCTCTGAGCAATTAGACAACTACTTATTAGTCACCAAGAGTGGAATCTGTGTGGACAGTATATTTCAAAGATTCAGTTTCTGTAGAGTATCCATTCTTTTCTGTCAGCACCGCCAACTACAGTGCTCTGGGTAAACTTGATCCAAGCAGTTGAAGACTTCTTTGACAATTTGGTTTGGAAATTATTGCCACCGAAGTTGTAAAGGGAAAAGGAACAGGAAAGAGTAGAAACTAAAGAACAGACATTTGTGACTTACAGAGGAAAGAGAACCAGGCGGCATTCAACCTGGCTAGTAGTATCTAATCGCTACCAGGCATTTAGCGAGGCACTTATAGAGAGTGTCTCTGAATGTTCATGCAGAGGAACAGAACAGTGAGTTACTAGGGACAGCGAGTGAGAGTAGCTACTTGCTTTGTACTACAGGGATGTGCGAGAGAGTTTTCCCCAACCATTTAAACAAGTCCTGTAGTCCTTATCAGCATATGAAGTGGCCAGAGATTTCAGTAAGGGATGCAAGGACAGCAGAATGGTGTGCTACCCCCCAGTGAAGATCCAAGATGTAACTGCAAGATTGGATGGGATTCTGAAGTCAGCTGGCAAGTCTCCATTGATTCATAGAGTTTTTAAGACTGAAAAGGATCATTAGATCATCTAGTCTGACGTCCTGTGTATTTTAGGCCATTTAATTTTATTCTGTTACTCCTGTATTGAGCCCAATCATTTGTTTTGTTAAAGCATATTCCAGAAAGGCATATTTTTCATTTGAAGGCATCAAGAGATGGATAATCCACCATTTGGGTAGTTTGTTCCAGTGATTAATCACCCTCACTGTTTAAATTAGGCATGAATTTTTAATTTGAATTTGTCTGGCTTCAGCTTCTAACTATATTATGCTTTTTTGTGCTAGATTAAGGAGCCTTTTTCGTTATCAGTATTTTCTCCCCGTGCAGGTACTCATACACAGTAATCAAATCACCAGTTGATTTTTTTTGAGAAGCTAAATAAAGTTTAACTTTAAGACTTGTTCTCTACCCTAGAATAACTTTTGTGGCTCTTTTGAGAGATTCCAAGCGCAGAAGGGACCATTGTGATCATCTTGTCCAATCTCTTGTATAACACAGGCCATAGACAACCCCAAACTAATTCGTTTTGAATTAGAGCATATCTTAAATGAATATTGGATTTCTTTTAATTGCCAGTGATGGAAAATACACCATGACACTGGGTAAATTGTCACAATGATTAATTACACTCACTTTTAAGAATTTACACCTTATATTCAGTCTGAATTTGTCTAGCTTCAACTTCCAGTCATACATAGTACCATATCTCTAGATTGAAGAGACCATTATTAAATATTTATTCCCCAGGTAGGTACTTACAGACTATGATCAAATCACTCCTTATCCTTCTCTTGGTTAAGTTAAATCAGTGGTTTTCTCCTTTTTTAAAATTTTTGGACCCCCTAAAAAATTTCATTTGGAGGTACAGACCCCTTTGGAAATCTTAGACATAGTCTGCGGACCTCAGGTTGAAAACCACTGTTATATGGCAACGACAACCTTTCACAGACCCCTTAGACATAGGCCTGGTCTACACTGGGGGGGCGGATCGATCTAAGTTAAGCAACTTCAGCTACGTGAATAACGGAGCTGAAGTCGACGTACTTAGACCTACTCACTGCGGTGAGTCGACTGCTGCCATTCCCCCGTCGACTCTGCCTGCGCCTCTCGCGGGGGTGGAGTATAGGAGTCGATGGGAGAGCGCTCGGGGGTCGATTGCTGCCCGCTGATCCGGCGGGTATTGTAGACATACCCATAGTCTACAGACCCCCAGAGGTCTGCTGACCACAGGTTGAAAGCCACTGAGCTAAATAGACTGAGCTCCTTGAGTCTGTTACTATATGGTATGCTTTCTAATCCTTTAATCATTCTTATGGCTCTTTTCTGCATCAAAACTTGACTTTGGTGGGGCTCAACCCACAACCTTTGAATTGCCCTGATTTCTCTAGAATTCCAGTGCACGATTCATTGTGCTACAGAGACAAGTACTCTGTGTCAGAATTTGGCAGCATGGAAATTTCAGAGATTTATTTTAATTCACATGGAGAATTTATTTACAAAATTGGTGAAGGAAAGAAATGTTTCCAAGGGTATCACAAGAAACAATGTAATTTAAAAAAAAAAAAAAGCATTTTAAAGTTTTATTCATATTTTTAAGACTTCAACATTTTGTATGGAAACAATGTTGAAGTTTCTGAATGATCTGTTTGTGGAACTTGTATTTTAAAAAATAAAATTCCCTGAGGAATGTGAGCAGAGTGAGGTGGGAGTCTAGTCATTAATGGTTGTAAATTCAGGTCTTATGCTAAATTCAGTCCAATTTATGACTGACTAATCTTGAATACAGCAGCTCTGGGTGACATTTCTTAGTGAATATTTGTACCTTAATTGCACTCTCTCAGCCTGGAATTCACTCAGAATAATACATATAATGGGCCTGAAATGTCTGCGACATGTAAGCTATCAGGGACCCACAGTTGAACCCAGATGCAGCTCATTGTCCTCAGCTGATTCAGCTAATGCACCTGGTCCCCTGATTGGCTGAAGACTCCAGCAGCCTGGGATCTCTAGCCACTGAATAGCATTCCATGCCTGCAGCTGTGTTTCTGGTCCTGGGCATGCTCTCAGCTCCTTCCTTGCTCCTGCCTCGAGCTACTTGTTCCAGGCTCCCACCTGTGGTTTCCTCCCCCCGGTTCCTAGTTTCCTGCCCCTGCTCTGGCTGATACTCTTAACTCTGACCTTTCACTTCTGATTCCTGGCTCCAGTTCGCCCCCTGGACTTAGTAACTGGGCTTCTGATTCGGGCTGTGGCCACTAAGCCTAGTCACCCCTGCTCCAGCCAGTAGACCAGCCTCCTGCCATGACCATTAGGCATAGCGACCCATGACCTGGTCCTTAACAGAAGCCACTTCTGGTCTCTGGAATTTGTTTAGCATCATTACCAAAAATATTACCAGGTGTTTTTCACTAGAGCCCCTTAAGTTACTGAGAGCTGCCTTAATCTGTTTTTAATCAGGTTATGTTAACATCCTCATTGTTAACTGAAACAACCAAAGGTGAGAGTAGACTTACTACTGGCTGGATAATATTTGTTATGTGCTGAAGTGAAAAATGAACTTGTCTTGCACAGGGATGGGAGATTTTCAGAACCTACACATAACATTATACTCTTATTTCTCCATTTTAATTCAGTCAACAGCCTGCAATATCTGTGCTTGTGAAACTTTTTGGGAACATATTTGCCACAACAGATTAGGCCACTGGACAATAACTAGCGCTTCAGAGAAGCTTTATAAGCTCCCTATAATAAGGGCCAGTGTACTGTGTAACATGAGAACTAAATTCAGCAGTAAAGCTACCTGAATTCTGCAGTATAATGCTGTTGAAATCTGTGGCATACTGGAAAATTTGCATCTGTATGAGAGGCATAGAAACGTTCAGAAAATGAGAATTTTATGTTTACCATCTCAAGATTTTAAGTGAAATGTTAGAGAGGACAGCAATGCAGATATAAGATCTGATTCACAGCACAATTTTTTAAATAGAGTCTCTCCACTGACTTCAGGATTTTGGGTCAGGCTCAGTAACCCCACAGTTCAGCAAATATATATGAAACTCCAATAAACAATGACCACCGCCAGACTGATACCATTACTATTGGTCTTCTCAATTACCCAAGAAGAGAAGATGTATATGTGCTTTGATATCATAAACTATAAACTTCAAAGCTACTCACTGGTGTTTTAGTGAAAATACAGCTTTATTTCTTCCTAGCTTCTTTCCTACAAACTGTATCCCCAAAACTTTAGAGTGTAACTGCAGACTGAGAGAAGGGAAAAGAGATGAAATTCAGATGAAATTTGAAAAGTTGGAGAATTGATTAAATGGAGAGAAATGGGAAAGCTGCCTTAAAGAGCAAGGTTTACAGAAGAGAAGGCATTTGTGCTGTGAGTGGGGAGATTGTGTAGAGAGACAGATGTGACAAAGAAATTAATGTAAGTTTTGTGTGGTTAGCTGGGGCAAGTCCTTTGATGGTTTTTAAAAAGGGGGGAGGACAAACTGTTTTTTTAAACTGAGAGAGAATTTCAAATAAACTATCTTTTTAATCCATTAACTGCTGTGTAACAGAGTTCTAAAATATTAGTACTGTTTAAGTAAGCAGCTACTAAAAACCCAAATAAACTAGTCTTAAGTATCCGCTTTAACCTGCACCCAAAAGTAAGACAATCCTGTATTTTAGTATTAGCCTGGAGTATTTCAAGCATCCCCTGTACTAGTACTTTCATGCTGTTGAGAGTCTGAGAGTGACATATGAAGTCTATGCAAGTCCTGTGAACTATTTCTGCCTTCACTTAATAGTCTCTCTTTCTCCCAGAAGCACTAGTCAGGGTGGGGACAGTGCCTGGAGGTATAGCTAGCTACAGCAGTAATAAAGGAAGAACTGGAAGCAGTGTGTTCCTGAAAAGAAATCTCTTGATATGACCCACCTCTTTTTAATTGCAGTATTCTAGAAATCATGACAACCTCAGGAAAAGAGAACTTCCGATTGAAGAGCTACAAGAACAAGTCTCTGAATCCTGATGAAATGCGTCGTAGGCGAGAGGAAGAGGGCCTTCAGCTACGGAAGCAGAAAAGGGAGGAACAGGTATTGCAGAACTCTTCTCTTGTAACTATAGCCAGTTCTCAAAAGAAGGCTTTTCTTTAAAATGTCTGCCCCCCTGGTTATCCCTGACCTGATAAATTCATTCATGCTAGCATACCGGTGATTATAGAGCAGACTTCTTTGAGAGTTGCTCCTTGATCTACTGAAATCACACCTGTGTGCTAGAGCCCTGGTTCTGCCATGATTATGATGATGTAAGTTCACACTCTAACCCTGCTCATTAGACTGATATGTTGAATAGGGAGTTTAAAGTTTTTTGTGTCCCCAACTGATTGAGAATCAAGAGAGATGCTGAAAACAACCACTGGACTAGTGGTTTCCTGTTACCTAAGGAGAAGGCAGCCTGGGAGCAGGAACAGTGCTGAGGACCTTTTCTTACCACATTTTGCTATAATTAATAGTTTTTCAGGTTCTTTTAGAAAATTCTGTTTCTGAGGGGTTCATAATTGAAATGTAAAAATTTCTGCTGGGCCAAAACTCATCTCAAAGCCTTCACCCAAGAAAAGCCTAACTCAGAAACCTGCACAGAATTCTTCCCCATAAATCTTAAGAGCAAAGTGGTGTTACGCATTTCTATACTATTTCCCCCCATTTTTTTTGACCCAGGGCTATATCAGTAAACAAAAATAAAAATCTTTATTGATCTCTGAAACATTTTTGTTCTCTTAGAATTTTCCTATTTATTAAAATCCAGTGTGATATGTTTTTCCGACATTAATCAAAATCCTGTGTGTTACTAACATCTTAAGCCTGGTCTACACTACAAATATAGGTCAATGCAGGGCAGCTTATGTCGACCTAGTTGAGCATATGTCCACA
Organism: Terrapene triunguis; assembly: GCF_002925995.2. Lineage (NCBI taxonomy): Eukaryota > Metazoa > Chordata > Testudines > Emydidae > Terrapene > Terrapene triunguis. Next base: position 4,540,329 of record NW_020665091.1, read on the forward strand.
TTTAAATTTGGCTCCCACCAACATAAGTGCCATTTTTGAAACTAATTTTCCTGATTGCCCGGCTTGATGAGCACATCTACCAGCTCTCCATTGTTGAATGCAACTGCCCAGCTGACTATGGAGTAGACAGGAGATATTGGCCTCTGGGTAGAAGAGGCTGTGCAGGCACTGCTTCGAACCAGCCATAGAAACAGCAACATCCTGAGCAATCTGCTCATAGGGATGCAGGAGAAGGGATATGACAGGGACCAGCAGCAACATATGTGAAAGCTGAGGAGCTGCAGCAGGCGTACCAGAAGGCCAGGGAGGCCATCAATTGATCCGGCCCCGAGCTGCAGACCTACTGCTTTTACGCAGAGCCACATGCCATACTCAGTGGAAATCACACCGCCACCTGCCACAGCACCCTGGATAGTTCCAAGGAGCCCAAGTCACCAGCCTCTGCTGCGAACAGCAGTGAGGAGGTGGTGAACAAGGAAGAGGAGGAATATGTTGGATAGGTGACCAGGGAATCCAGCTGTGCAGCGAGCCAGTACCTCTTTTTACTCCACTGCAGTCTAACCAGTCCTACCAGATGAGCATGGGTGAGCTCAGGTGAGTGTGTCGTTTAATTTTAAATTACAGGGATGGCATCCCCAAAGTAGCAGGACACTCTTGAGTTATCATTAATTTACTCATTGTAGAAGAGGTAGTGTTACGGCTGAGAGAGAGTTGCTATCTGCTTTTCATTCCCCTCTAGAGTTAGGCGGGATGCGGGGGAGGAGGGCTGCAGAGCAATTTGTTTATGTTCACGGGGATGTTCGAATCCTCCTGAGCGATCTTGATTAAACTTTTATGGAAGTACTCTGTAATCCTCTGCTGAAGGTTTCTAGGGATGGCAGCCTTACTTCTTCCTCTGCAATAGAACACTTTCCCATGCTAGTCAGTAATAATTTCAGCAGGCACCATTGCAATACACAGCCCAGCAGCATATAGTCCTGGGCTGCTTTGTGACACCCACAGCAGCTGTTCTCTTTGTGTCTTTGTAACCCTCAGGAGTGAGATATCAGCTAAAATCACCACCGCCTTTTGAAAACAGTGTCAGTATTCAGTGGCATTGCCCTATACTTAAGTCCCTTCCTTTTCAGTTTAAACTGATTTTTACTGAAAATTTTCCAGGTTTTACAAAAAGTATTATTCATTTTTTTTTCTGATTTTTCACCCTACTTTTGTATCATTCAAATATATAAAAAATAACTTTTTATTAGGAAAATACAATACATTGCGTGAGATCTATGTATTACGATAATACATTAGTCTGTATGTAAAGCTGCCTGTTGAAGTAAGGCTATGTATTAGTCTAGAAGCTACACACAAGAAACAAACAAGTTCTGAAGTGCATGTGCATCTGAACATATTGATGAATCTCACCCCAGGTATGCATTTCAAGCTGTGAGCAGCTTTAAACCATAACTGTTTAAAGATTTGACACCCTAAAATGAGAAGAAAACGAAAATCTGTATCAGAATATATTTCACAACACAAGGAAGCATTCGAAAGTTTAAAAACAAAAATAGGAGAAAAGGATGAAGTTGAGTGTATGTGTTGCAAATGGTGTGGCCCAATTATTAAATGTAAATATTTATAGACTAATAGTTCTAAGTCTACAACAGTAAACTTTATTCAAATGAAAAATTTTATTTGGGGATTAGAGATATATTGTTTTCTTAAACTCAGAAGTGGCATTGTGTTTTGAGTAGGGCTGTCAAGTGATTAAAAAAATTAATCGTGATTAATTGTGCGATTAAACAATAATAGAATAGCATTTATTTAAATATTTTTGGATGTTTTCTACATTTTCGAATATCTTTATTTCAGTTACAACATAGAATGAAAAATGTACAGGGCTCACTTTATATTTATTTTTTATTACAATTATAAAATGCTGTAAAAAACCAAAAGAAATAGTATTTTTCAATTCCCCCATTACAAGTACTGTAGTGCAATCTCTTTATCATGAAAGTTGAACTTACAAATGTAGAATTATGTACAAAAAAGCCTGCATTCAAAAATAAAACGATCTAAAACTTTAGAGTCTACAAGCCCACTGTTATAGCCGGTATTGCAAGATATTTACATGCTGGATGTGCTAAAGATTCATATGTCCCTTCATGCTTCAACCACCATTCCAGAGGACATGCGTCCATGCTGATGACGGGTTCTGCTTGATAACGTTTCAAAGCAGTGCGGACTGATGCATGTTCATTTTCATCATCTGAGTCAGATGCCACCAGCAGAAGGTTGATTTTCTTTTTTGGTGGTTTGGGTTCTGTAGTTTCCGCATTGGAATGTTGCTCTTTTAAGACATTTGAAAGCATGCTCCATACCTTGTCTCGCTCAGATTTTGGAAGGCACTTCAGATTCGTAAACCTTGGGTCGAGTGCTGTATCTTTCCTTCGAAATCTGACTTTGGTACCTTCTTTGTGTTTTGTCAAATCTTCAGTGAAAGTGTTCTTAAAATGAACAGCATGTGCTGGGTCATCACCCAAGACTGCTATAACATGAAATATATGGCAGAATGCAGGTAAAACAGAGCAGGAGGCATACAATTCTCCGCCAAGAAGTTCAGTCACAAATTTAATTAAACGCATTATTTTTTTTAATAAGCGTCATCAGCATGGAAGCGTGTCCTCTTATCGAAGCATGAAGGGACATACAAATGTTTAGCATATCTGGCACTTAAATACCTTGCAACGCCAGCTACAAGAGTGCCATGTGAATGCCTGTTCTCACTTTCAGGTGACGTAAATAAGAAGCAGGCAGCATGATTGCCCGTAAATATAAACAAACTTGTTTGTCTTAGCGGTTGGCTGAATTCGAGTGGATTTGTAGGCTCTAAAGTTTTACCCAGTTTTGTTTTTGAGTGCAGTTATGTAACAGAAGAAAAATCTACATTTGTAAATTGCATTTTCATGATAGAGATTGCACTACCGTACTTGTATGAGGTGGATAGAAAACTGGCTAGATCGTCGGGCTCATTGGGTAGTGATCAATGGCTCCAGGTCTAGTTGGCAGCCGGTATCAAGCGGAGTGCCCCAAGGGTCGGTCTTGGGGCCAGTAGATATGCTGGAGGGTAGGGAGTAGGATACGGAGGGACCTAGACAAATTATAGGATTGAGCCAAAAGAAATCTAATGAGGTTCAACAAGGACAAGTGCAGAGTCCTGCATTTAGGATGGAAGAATCCCATGCACTGCTACAGACTAGGGACCGAGTGGCTAGGCAGCACTTCTGCAGAAAAGGGCCTAGGGGTTACAGTGGACGAGAAGCTGGATATGAGTCAACAGTGTGCCCTTGTTGCCAAGAAGGCTAACGGCATTTTGGGCTGTATAAGTAAGGGCATTGCCAGCAGATCGAGGGACGTGATCGTTCCCCTCTATTTGACATTGGTGAGGCCTCATTGGGAGTACTGTGTCCAGTTTTGGGCCCCACACTACAAGAAGGATGTGAAAAAATTGGAAAGAGTCCAGCGGAGGGCAACACAAATGATTAGGGGGCTGGAGAACATGATTTATGAGAAGAGGCTGAGGGAACTGGGATTATTTATTCTGCAGAAGAGAAGAATATGGGGGGATTTGATAGTTGCTTTCAACTACCTGAAAGGGGGTTACAAAGAGGATTGGTCTAGACTGTTCTCAGTGGTAGTAGATGACAGAACAAGGAGTAATGGTCTCAAGTTGCAGTGGGGGAGATTTAGGTTGGATATTGGGAAAAACTTTTTCGCGAGGAGGGTGGTGAAGCACTGGAATGAGTTACCTAGGGAGGTGGTGGAATCTCCTTCCTTAGAGGTTTTTAAGGTCAGGCTTGACAAAGCCCTGGCTGGGATGATTTAGGTGGGGATTGGTCCTGCTTTGAGCAGGGGGTTGGACTAGATGATGATCTATAATTCTATGAATTGAAAAATACTATTTCTTCTGTTTATCATTTTTACAGTGCAAATATTTGTAATAAAAAATAATATAAAGTGACCACTATATACTTTGTATTATGGGTTGTAATTGAAGTCAATATATTAAAATGTGGAAAAACATCCAAAAATATTTAATACATTTCAATTGGGATTCTATTGTTTAACAGTGAGATTAAAATTGCAATTAATCACGATTAATTTTTTTGAGTTAATCGTGTGCGTAAACTGTGAGTCATCGACAACCCTAGTTTTGAGTTCTGTTTTGTTCTTCAGCAAACCACAGTGATGAATGAAATTGAAAGCATTAATCTATTGAATATTTCCCCCCGTCTTTCTGTCCGCCAAAATAAACCCCGATATTTACCCAGAAATTTTTTTTTAACTGATTTTCACCTGCTTTTGTTGTTGTGGTAATAAACATTGATAAATTCTTGGGAAAAATAAAATAAAATAAAAACTGAAAATGAAGGGCCCAACCTATACTTTAAGAATCATGCAACTGAACAGTTCCTTCCCATTTTCCCCAACCCCCAGCGGGCCATACTAACTACGACTGGGGCTGGGGCTGGCACTGTGCACAGGCAACCCCAAGCAGAAGTGAGAATGTAGTTGGTGCTTAAAACTTTACCGGAGGAAGGGGACTGAGTTAAGCATTTTGAGTTTCACTTTCCATAGTGAGTACACTGACAATAGTACCTCTTTGTGTTTTATCTGCAAGTGCTGCCATTGCAGCCTTCACGGTCTCTCTCTGCACACCCACAGAATGCCCGAGCCAGATAAGGAGGAGAAAGAACAGGACTCGTGATCTCGTTCCAGGAGATCCTGCAAGCCAGTGCTGCAACGGACAGTGAGCACAGGGCCTGCAGGATGAACACTGGGGGGACAACCTGAAGAAGCAAAGAGTGGAGAGGAGAAAGGAGCAGGAAAAGGAGAGGGAGATGCATCAGGATATAATAGGGATTCTCAGGCAGCAAACACAGATACTGCAGACTTTTGTGGACTTGTGGGTTCAACAATCCCATGCTCACCTCCCTCTGCAGCCCATTGAGAACTCAATATCAGAACCTCCCATGCCCCCCTCACCCCAACATTCCATATAACATTAGGGGCTGCTGCACTACTGCTCTCCCACCCCCACCCCAGGGGACATTAAAGACAATCACAGCTTCACTTACACCGACCTGTGAAAGCCACGATTGCTGTAGGTGTAGCTGAGATGGACAAGAATGTTCTTTCCCCCTCATTAGTTCTGTTAATTTATTAGGTTTTTTTAATTAAGTTTTTAATGTACCATATATACTCATTCATAAGCCGAATTTTTTTAGTAAAAAAGGGAAGTACCAGAGAAGGGGGTCGGCTTATGAACGGGTATAGAGAGGGAGAGGTGGGACACAGCCCCTCCCCCCAACAGAGGGAGCAAGGAGAGGCAGCACAGCCAGCAGAACCAGAAGGGAAGAGGCAGGGCCAGAGTCTCTCCGCTTCTGGCCACGCTGCTCTCTCCCCAGCCTCCGAAGCAGCTGCAGCTCCGGAGCTAGCAGGCTGCAGCCGTGCTGCTCGGCCATGCCTCCCAGAGCAGGTTGTGGCTGCGCCGCCCGGCCCACCTAAGCATGACCGGCCCAGCCCGCCGGAGCAGGCTGCGGCTGCGCTACCCAGCCTGCCGGAGCAGCTCCAGCCAGGCCAGAGACATCCTCCCCTGGCCCACCCCAGATAAGGTGGGAAGGAATGGGATGGGGAGAGTGTGGGGGTCCCGGGCTAGGGGTGGGGTTATGTGGGGGGTGGTCACAGGGGTTACTCCCCTGACCCCCAACTTCTTCCCCCTCCCCAAAATTTCCCCACCAGTTGCTGTCCCGGCCCGTCAGGATAAGCAGCTGGCATGCCGGGACACTTTGTTTACTTAGGTTTACCTCTGTGCTTGCGGCTGCTCAAGGTAAACAAACCATCTTGGTCCACCAGTGGCTTATCCTGATGGCCCAGGAGCCAAAGTTTGCTGACCCCTGAATTATAGGGTCGGCTTATGAACAGGTCACAAAAAATTTCCTTTTTTACTTACCCATCTTGGGGGGGTCGGCTTATAAACGAACTGGCTTATGATCAACGAGTATATACGGTATGTGTTTTTAAATTACCCGAGGTTTGTTTTAGGTTTTATTTTCAATGATTTTGTTATAGAATAAAATTATTTGAAACATAATTCGTCTTTATTACTTCACAACATATGCTGGCTGGTGCTCAGCTGTTCTGAAAATGACCAATTACCTGTTTCTGCACAGTGTCATGCAACTCAAGATCATTCACAAACAAAATGAATAGGTGCGTTGACAATGTTATATGCCTACGTGTACAGCAATCAACACACAATTCATATCAGGCTGCAAAAAAGAGCATGGCCAGATAGAGCACACAACAACAACTTACGCTACTCTGGCTCACTATTAAAATGGTCTTTCAAAGACTCCCTGAGCTGTGGCTACACATTGAGCTCTTCTAGTAGCCCTTGTATTTGGCTGTTCAAATTCAGCAGAGAGCTGCTCCACCTCCACCTGGGTCGACACTTTCCCCCTTTGCTTCACAGATATTATGCAGAACACAGCAGGCAGCTATAACCATTGGGATATTTTTCTCACTGAGATCCAATCTTGTGAGTAAACAATGCCAGCGTCCCTTCAAATGACCAAAGCCACATTCAGCTGTCATTTTGCACTTGCTGAGCCAGTAGTAAAGCATTCCTTGGTGGTGTTGAGGTGGCTGGAACACTTCAGCATTGCCAATGGTAACTTGCTGGTCAGGAAGAAAAGTCCCTGCTTGCAGCTTTTGAACAGTCCTGTGTTCTTAAAGATGTGAGCATTGTGCATCTTCCCTGAGCAGCTCACATTGATGTCAGTGAAGCATTCCTTGGGATCCACCATCACTTGCATAACCATAGAAAAGTGGGCCCTTTCTGATCATGTCAAAAATAGGGATATGAATGTCATCTATTGATCCACCTCAGTTTGGGAACTCCATTGCTGCAAATCCATCTGCTATATTCTGCACATTGCTGAGAGTCACCATCCTGTACAGTAGGAGATGATTAATGGCCCTGCACACTTGCGTGACAAAGGTCCCCCCACAGTGGATTTCCTGACTCCAAATTTATTCTGGACTGACCAGTAACAATCTGGCGTTGCAAGTTTCCACAGTGCTATCATCACTTACTTCTCCACTGTCAGTGCCGCTCTCATTTTGGTGTCCCTGCTCTGGAGGGCTGGGGCAAGCTTGGCACACCAATCTAGGAATGTAGATTGTCACCAATGCTCGTCATCCCAAACCTGCAGTATGATGCAAGCCCACCAGCTAGTGTCTGTTTCTTGGGCCCAGAAGTGGTGCACCACCATCTGCAGCTGCTCTGTGAATTCCACCCACAACTTTGAGTTCGTTCTCACGATGGTCTACAACAATCTGTCCTCCAAGAAATCGTCATGTTCCCTGTGGCTCTCCTTGAGACTCTGCAAATACTTACAGCATCGTGCACACTGTGCTTGCAGCACTCATGACAGTGGTGCAGACCTGTGCAGGCTTCGTGCTTCTCTTGGAGCTTGGGGACAGCGAGGACAGTCATGCGGGATTGTGGGATTTTAAAGATGCAAAAATTATGGGATACAGATTACATTATGGGTTGGAGACAGTTGCAAACTGGGAAGCTGACCGTATACTCCCGGTCACGCCTGCACAATTAGTTTCAGCCCCATCATGCATTGCCAGAGCTTCCCAAAAGACAGTGCTCTGGATGTTGGCAAATTGCATGCTGGGATACCCACCCATGGTGCACCACATTGCATCAGTAAAAGTGCTCCTGGTGAGTAGGAGCACTGCTGACACAAGGCACCAAGTATGCATGTCCACAAGTGATGTACTAACTGTGGCAGCTGTATGCTGCCATAACTTGAGTCGACATAAGTTTGTAACATAGACAAGGCTTTAGATTAGTCAGATGAATAAAAGTTTAGAATGTAATCTGCTCATCATAATGTGCTTATTTTCTTTTGCATTTGACTTTTTGTTTCTGGTCAGTTTCTGATGAGAACAGTTAGTTCTTTTCTGTTACAGCCATGCTGTTGGCTTTGTGTTTCCAGCACCTTCAGGGGAAGGTGTTTTTTTTTTTTTTTTTTTATTTAAATGAAAGTGTGTTTAGACTTTTCTTACTAGGTTTTGTTAAATCCTTTTAAATCTACTACTAAACTTTGGTTTTAAATTGAGTTTGACTATTTCCTCTAATCACTCAGAAGTCCATTGACTTACTTGATTCCAGTGTTCTTTTGGAACCACAACTTTTAGCAAATATATTTGTCTCAGTTCCTGAGTTAATTGTACCTCTGTCCCCCTTATGATCTCCATGAGGGCATCCTTCTTAGTCTTGGGTCTGTAGTTCTTACCTTTCTTGGGCCAGAATCCCATGATCCTCTCCTTCCAGACTGGAGTTTAGGCTGCAAACTCTTGCAATTATCTGTGATCACCTCAGCAGATCTGACTTCAGTTCAGCATTTGCAGTTATGTTCTCCCAGGGGGCATTGACCAACCAGCTGTCATATATCAAAATACTGTTTGTTCAGAACAAAAGCATTTTAGAGAAAACATCTTAAAAACAAACAGTTTATATGCATGCCTTGTTTACTAGATGACAATCCATCTTCCATATGGAGATTCTGGGAGATTTAAAGTGCTCCAGGTCTTTTCCACAGGGCCTGCCTTTCTTGGTCACACTCTCATGTTAGTTCTTGGATCAGGTATGAGCGAACAAGTCCTCTGGTCAGGGCTGATATTTTATGAAGGTTCAAGTCCGTTATCTGTTAAGACCAGGCCGTGTTAATCTGTGTGTTCTTTCCACCGGGGGGCGGGTGAAGCTTCATAATTCTTGTTACCTGTATTGATTCAGCATTAAGGTTTTGCATTAATTACCCCTTAGTGCTTTTAGTTCCTGTAGAAAGCATCCTTGAGCTCACTCATTGAACCAGGAATACAACTGGTGGCAAGCCCATAAAAGTACATATATCATTTATAAATTTAACATAATGTCTTTGGATATTCTAGGGTTCCATAGCATCTGTCACATCTCAATATAATAGTCTTGGAATATTCCATGTGCACCTGTCACAACTTGTTTCTGCACAGTGATTAGGTGATCATGGATGTCAGTGCTATTGCAGCCTAATGTGCTATTCTGAATGTAAGCTAGCCTTGGTTTCTGTACTGCTGATACTAACTTCAAGTCTTTTCCTCTAGTTATTTAAGCGCAGAAATGTTGCTACAGCCGAGGAAGAAGCAGAGGAGGAAGTGATGTCAGATGGAGGCTTTCATGAAGCTCAACTGAACAACATGGAGATGACTTCTGTAAGTGAGCATGATGCTTTCAGAATTTCTGCATGCATATTCTCTCTCTGTGTAAATAAAATGGTTGGTAGGTAGGTGGATAGTGGTAGATAGTGCCATAGGCAGGATTGGCACTAATCCCAAAGAGCTTATATTCTAAAATGGACAGATACAACATACATGGTAATGGATCAGATTGTGCCAGAGAAACATGGTGGAAAGACTGGTTGGTTGGTTTGTTTTCCAAGAAAACGCTGGGTAAAATGTGCTGTCTGAAACAACTCTTTATGGATTTTGTTCTTGAGGCTGAGTAATGCAGAGAAACTTGCCAATATGTAGTAGTAGGAAGAAGGCCTGAAACTTAAGCCCTTCTATCAGAGGCCTGGGCTAAAGTAGCGTTCAAAACTTTGCTGCTATAAAGTTAAGTTGTGAGCAAGAAGTAGGCCCTGCTCTCAAAATCTGGCAAGAATAGGGCTGATATTGCAGAAACACACATTCCTAAGAAGTGCTAGGCACAAAATACACATGCAAACACATTCCAGAAGGGTGGTACCAGAATACCCCATACCAAGAATGGTACAAACACTTTCCCCAAAGATAATAGGAACACACTGACTCCTCCTAAAGATAAGGTCAGGATGACAGTGTCATTGATAAAGATGTACAAGGTCATGGGTGGTAACGGACTATGTTAATAGATGTTAACTATGTCAGAGGGACAATATGTAATTTGTTTGTACTCATGAATAAAATGGAGTCTCAGAGGGAGTGTCTTTGGCCAGTTTAGAGGGCAGTGGGAAGTCCTGCCACTGACTGAGCTGCGTCCATTGTTACGGGCATACATATATTAGTGGTCCAGTACAGTCTTCAGGATACTAGTACCATGTTTTGTCGACAATAAACCTGCCTGGGTGCCTTCGTACCTTAACAGATCTTGTGGACATTGGGTGGTTCGCTTGAGGTCTGCTGTGCCAACTGTCTCCGCAGAACTGGGACGGCACACAGGGACAGCACTCATGCAGCCAAACATCTAACCACATATGTGATTAAAAATTATGCTTTGTTTAGTTTGGTACAGAACCCACTAGTCGCTAATATCATTGTGAAATGTGTGTACACATACAATGTAAGGAGTTATGTATGTCTACTGAAAATATGCTTTAAAGTATGTATCAAGGCAGAGTTGACAAACAGGTTTTCTGTCAGACAAAAGATGTTTATTCACCTGTCTCTGTCAGCATGTAAGTTAAGCATTGTAAGCTAACACAATGGAGAGTCATTTGCATATGAAGTCGTCAGGGGGTTGTGAAATCAACAGGGAGGCAGCATACTGGAAAATAAGCCACGGGGGTGTGTGGGGTGTTATCCTGATTCTGGGTACAGACAGTGAACTCTGAAGGATATATGGAGAATAAGGAAGATGCTCTCTCATCCCGCATTAAGAAGTAATCGGGCAGTGCAATGTACATTCATGAAAATGGGATTACAACTAGCCTTGGTTAAAATGATGCAGAGGACGTTTGGGGTGAGATAAATTTCTTAAGACAGAAGGTTAGCCTGTTCAGTTTAGTCTCTAGAAATCGTGTTATGATTTTGTTGTATGTGTAACCTTTTTGTTTTCATTATTCTTACTCACTATTTCTTGAATCTTTGATAATAAACTTGTTTTCACTATAAATATATGTAAGTGTCTGTTATTAAACTAGGGGCTGATCCTGAGTTGAATCATACAAGCTGGTGTGTTCACTGGCCCCTTAGAAACGACAGACCTGGTTTTTCTGTGAATGTTCAATGGATAAGGGGCTGGACACTACAGGGGAATGCTTCAAAGGGGCTCAGGGACTGGGAGTACACCTACTGTTAACCTCAAAGGCAACGTAAGGGCTGGCATAGCCCAGAGTAGGGTGCTTGAGTGGCTCTCAGACTGGTAGTGTCGGGGAGCTGAAACACAGTTGAGCACAAGCAAGTCTTTCTCACGCTGGATACGGGGGGGTATTAAGGTGACTCAGTCTTGGAACCCTGAGAAGAGTCACTTTGATTTTCTAATTTTCACCAGAATCACTAGGGATCTGCCCATTGATGTTAAGAACGTTCTCTGACATTTTGGAATTCAGTGGTTGTAGTTTTCAAAAGTTATTGCATTACATACAGAGAAATACCATTGAAATGAGTGTGCAGATTTGCTTTGCTCTGCCAAAAACTCATTAACGGAGTAACCTGGATGGCTCAGTGGATCCCTAACGAGATATAAAGACTCACATAGCTAGCTCTCCTAAAATTTATCCCAGGTCAGTAGTGATAGAAAGCTGTAACCATTTGTTTTAAAGCTTATGTGAAATGGACCTGGAGAAAAGTATGGGAGGGTGTTTCAGTCTAAATGGGACAGGTGCTAATTTTAAAAACTACAATTGCAAATATCTCAAATTAGCATCCATGAAAATCTCAGAGAGAGAGGGGACGCTTGAAATTTAACTCCCCTCTTCTCCTAAATTACCTATCTTGCAAAATATAGACCAGTAATTCTTCACTAATGGAAGTGGAAGTGCAGAGAAAGCTCAGGTATTTTTATCTGTTTCATCTATAACCCTCCTAGAGTAGGATTTGATGACTTGGTGGTCAGAAGATCTGAGCCCTTTCTACACTACTCCTTCCACCAGTGGACCTGCATGTGTGCTGAACTGTGCATCCTTTTTTTCCTGCTGTAGACAAAGTCTCCAGGTCAAAGTTGAAGGACACTGGTCAGAGTAGTGTAGGAAAGCTAGCACTGCTGCTGTGATGTTCATGCTCAGGAATTCAGTCATCAGGGTTGTCTGTCTTTCACCAGAACTAAAACCATTTATACTTTTTTAAAATTACAGGTTGTGTGAATTGAGGTGCTACAAAAGTGGCTTGAAGCAAACATAATGGACAGGTCTAGACAATAACTTATCCTAGCCACAAACACCCATATATCAATAACTTTACTATTTCAATCCTCATCTTCCTTCTCCTGATAAGATACTGCCAGTTATATGGTGGTTTTGTGATGTGGAAAATGTCTGCTAATTTTGCTCATATACCTTAAAACAAAATTTGGATTCTAGAGATGAAAGGTTCACAAATTAGCGTGCGACCATCTAAAGCCCTTTGAACGATCACACTAACAGTCAATAATATCACTTTTGTTTTCTAGCTTCTTACATAGTAATAAACTCAATAGCACAGTTTGGCAAATGTTATTGTAATCTTTTCCCTCTGAATTCAATCCAAAATTTACTAGTTTGCTTTCCCTATGTAATCCCAGAGTGCCATCATCACCTCTGATATGATTGAGATGATTTTCTCCAATAACCCAGAGCAGCAGCTCTCAGCCACTCAGAAATTCCGGAAGCTACTTTCAAAAGGTGAGTACTGAAGCTACTTAGAGTTGTAATGTTGAGGTGGGGGGATATGTTTTATATTCCAGCTATTATAATAGAATCATAGAAGATTAGGGTTGGAAGAGACCTCACGAGTTCATCTAGTCCAACCCCCTGCTCAAAGCAGGACCAACCCCAACTAATGATCCCAGCCAGGGCTTTGTCAAGCTGGGCCTTAAAAACCTCTAAGGATGGAGATTCCACCATCCCCGTAGGGAACCCATTTCAGTGCTTCACCACCCTGCTAGTGAAATAGTTTTTCCTAATATCCAACCTAGACCTCCCCCACTGCAACTTGAGACCATTGCTCCTTTTCTGTCATCTGCCACCACTGAGAACAGCCTAGTTCCATTCTCTTTGGAACGCCCCCCCTTCAGGTAGTTGAATGTTGCTGTCAAATCCCCCCCTCACTCACTCTTCTAGTAACGGGGTAGTGAACTGTCTTTGTGACATGAAAGATATCTTAGCACCATACTCTTCAAACCCCTGCCAGTCTCACTAGATATTCTAGCATCAGGGCAGTAATTCCTTCAGTGTGACAGGTTAAAGTATCTGTGGGTCTGACTGTTCCTGTCTTGGCTGCTGTCTCCTCTGGTTTGGACTCTATAATCCTCTCCCATCCTCCTTTTATTTCATTTGTTATGCTAATTTTTTATTACTTTAAAAGAGAGTTTTTTTTTTTTTTTTTTAAATTTCTAGTTCCTCCTTGTGTGGCTTGCTCTGTTTCCTGGCACTACTGTTATGGATCCCCACTGTAACCAGTGTTGTGTGCTTTTTGGACACTAACCCACTTTAGGGTCACAGTCAGCTTCATAGCTACTGATACCTCCACTTGAGTGGCTTCCCACCTCTGGGACTGCAGAGTCCCACAGGAAGTTGGGCTTTAAATCTTGTGCCTCTTATAAGACTAAAATATTGATCAACTGGTATGCCTTTGACACTTGACTAGATCACTCCTTGAGGCGGAACTCCATCTGTGCAAGCTTTATCCTTTCAGCCAGAAGAAAAAGATATTCACTTCAAAGCACTCCTTAGTATACTTGCATTCCTCAGATCCAAATAGTTTAGATTATCATGGGTTTCTTATGCTTTGAGGCTTATGGTACCCTGGCTGAAGCAGAGGAATAGAGAGTATTGTCAAGAATGGATAACCTTATCGTTCAACTTGTGGGAATGCCACAGGCTTTCTTGTGTAATTTATGGTCAGATCCCTCAATCTGCGTCTTGAGTCCCCATCTGTAAAATAGGGATAATACTTCCCTACCCTGTGAGGGTAGATCATTCATTTATTATTGTGGTATCACCTAGAAACTCTGATTAGGCCATTAGACTAGGCACATGTGACAGAACAATCCCTGACCCAAAGAGTTTATAATCTAAGATAGAGAACAAGTGAATAAAATCAAGAAATGGAGTTGGGGAGGCAAGGTAAAAGGTGAAACAATCACATTTAGTCACAATATTCACTAATGTTTGTGGGGACCTCAGCTATGATGGTTTTGGAGGCCATATGAATATCCTAGAATAATAGGTTTTTAGGAGAAGGAACTGTTGTGATCTAGTCTAATTCCTTGTATAACATAGGCCATATAATTTCACTTCGTAATTTCTGTGTTAAACTCAATGTCCTCTAGTTGAATTAGAGCCTGTCTTTTAGAAAGACATATTTTCTTGATTTAAATATTTCAAATAGAGAATTGTAAATGGTTTCACTTAATCTGCACCTTATTTCCAATTTGAATTTGCCAAGCTTTAACGTCTAACCATTGACTCTTGTTATGCCTTTGTCAGGTAGATTAAAGATCCCTCTACTCTCAGATATTTTCTCCTCAATTATAGTCCATGATGATATCACTTCTTACATTTCTTCAATAAACTAGGTAGCGGTCACTGATGGAGCTGTCTAAGAGATACCATAGGCAACACAGGTTCTTCTTCGAGTGATTGCTCAGGTGTATTCCACTATAGGTGTGAGTGCTCACCACGTGCACTGGTGCTGGAAGTTTTTCCCTTAGCAGTATCCGTAGTGGGGGAGCACTGCTGCGACCCCTGGAGTGGCGACGATATATCGCGCCATAAAGGGGGCTGCGTGCTCCCCCTATCCTCAGTTCCTTCTTGCCGCCAGTGGAGGTAGTCGGAACTTGCTCCAGCCTTGGCTGCAGCGTTTATAGCCTTAGTGGTATCTAGTTCACTGAACTGTTTCTTTGCTGGACTTTTCTTTCTTTAGTGTCTGGCTCGGAGCATGCCGCGTGGCCCAGGCTTCAAGTCGTATGACTCTTGTCGCAACTCTATGCCCAGAAGCGATCCACACATTCAGTGTCTTCGCTGTCTGGGCGAGGCTCACATTAGTGAGCATTGTAAGATTTGCCGCTCCTTCAAGCCTCAGACAAAGCGGGAGTGTGAGATCCGACTCCGTGCTTTGCTAATGGAGTCGGCACTGGCCCTGGCACCAGCGCGTCGACCCGACTCCGCGCCCGGCACCACGTCTTTGGTGCGCAGCGAGGCACCGTTGTCGATTAGGCACTGCTCTCCCAGTAAGAAGCAAGGGAAGACTCAGCGGCGCCGAGAGAAGGAGAGGGGTGAGGCCAGACCCGAGTTGGGCAGCCTACGATCCCCCATCGGAACAGAGACCTCCGACTCGCGCTGAGCGGAGTAGTCCGGTCCCGTCCGCGCGAGCCTCGCTTGAAGTGCGCATGCCTTTGACGCCAGAGGCAGTTCAGGCCGCGTGTGACATCCTAGCCCTTCCAGTGCCGGGAGCGCCGCCTCAGTTGGGCCCCCGGTCCCTTGAAAAGCCGCCTTTGGGCGCCCATCAGCCCTCCCCAGAGGTATCGGAGGTCAAGATACCTTCCAGGGTCGAGGTGCTGAGCAGAGGCCCGTGTTGTACGTCAACTCCGTGTGCCGGCTCTTCTGCGAGCGAGTCCCACTCCTCCGGTCTCGAGCGCCGTAGAGGAGGTGACAAGAAGCGACGCTGTTCCTCCTTGAGTCAGTCTGAGAGGAACAGCTCCCGACGCCGTCGGCACCGGCGCTCATATTCCAGCGCCCGTCGTCACAGAGGCCGTGCTCCGAGTCGGTCCCGAGAGTCCCTGGCACTGAGGCGCCGTGGCCACAGACGCTGCAGGGAATCCAGAGACAGCTACTTGGACAGCTACCTCTCGACTTCATCCAGGTCGAAGTCTCGGGGCAGGAACCGTCACAACAGAGACTGCTCCAGTCGTTCCTACGGCACCGTGCGCTCCTCCAGGACTTTGGCGTCGGCGCACAGCCGTCTCTCCCCGGGCCGCACTGCACCGCAGGAGCAACCAGCTCTGTCTGTGCCCCAGGCGTCCCAGTTCCATGCCGTGCCCTGGCAAGGACAATGGTGCCAGTGGGCACCGTGGCCTCAGGCACCCTCGCAGCCGGGACCTCGCTCCGTGGCAGGAGCCTCTCAAGACCGCCCTGCATCACCTCCCCGGGACCGGGATGGCGCCGCGGACGCCGAACAACCGGCACCGACCCTGGGACACGACCCGGATATCGAGCTTACGATGCTGTTGGTGGCTGAGGGCACCGCACCATCTACCTCTTCGGCGCCGGGTGATTCAGTTGCGGTACCGCCTCCCTCTTCTCAAGAGGACTTCAAGGCGCACCAAGAGCTGCTTAGGAGGGTGGCAGCAAATCTCGAGCTCCGGGCCGAGGAGATGGAGGAGCCCTCTGACACCTTGTTTAATGTCCTCGCCTCCTCGGTACCGGGGTGGGTGGCCCTCCCATTCCATCAGGGGGTGGTCAACATCACCACCGGCCTCTGGCAGACCCCGGCCTCTCTTAGCCCCATTTCCAAGAAGGCCGAAAGGAAGTATTTCGTCCCCGCAAGGGGTCACGAGTACCTATACACCCACCCGGCTCTGAATTCTTTGGTGGTAGAGTCGGTCCACCACCGTGAGCGGAACGGCCAGGCGGCGCCCACACCAAAGGACAAGGACGCTCGGAGACTTGACACCTTTGGGAAAAAGGTTTATTCGTCTGCCAGTTTCCAGCTCAGAGTGGCCAACCACCAGGCACTGCTGAGCTGTTATGAGTTTAATCTCTGGGGATCCCTCCCCAAGTTCGAACCCCTTCTTCAAGACAAGGACAAGAAGGCATTCTGGGCTCTGGTTGAAGAGGGTGCGTCGGCGGCTAAAGTAGCTCTCCAGGCGGCTTCGGACGCAGTGGACACAGCCGCTCGGTCAATGGCTTCGGCGGTCTCCATGAGAAGGGCGTCGTGGCTCTCGCTTTCGGGGCTGTCCGTGTAGTCCCAGTCGATAATGCAGGACCTGCCGTTTGATGGCAAAGCGTTATTTGCGGACCAGACAGATACCCATCTGCATGGGATGAAGGACTCCCGCACCACCCTACAGACGCTGGGCCTCTATGTCCCACCTTCTAAGGACAAGCCCAGGCCTCAAACCTCTGCTCCTCCGGCTCAGGGCAGATACGAACCCCTGCCTAAGTGGCAGAGAGACCAAAGGCGTCGGGCCCAACGCCAATCCCGTTCGGCCCCAAGGCCCGGGCCCTCGAAGGCCAAGAGGCCGGGGAAACGGCGTTTTTGACTCGTTGAGGGGGATCACCAGGCCTGTTGCCAGTGTACCCCCCACCCCCCAGTTAATACAGTTGCGTTTTATCAACCGTTTATCGGCTTTCCGACTGCAATGGTCCTGTATAACGTCGGACCAATGGGTCCTCAGCACCATCTCCCAAGGGTACAGGTTGCAGTTTGTTTCAAACCTCCCCCCCCCCCCAACCATCCCCCGTCCCGGGAGCTGTCCGGGGACCTGGAGCATACCCTCCTCCTCCGCCAGGAGGTAGACCGCCTCCTCTCCCTGGGAGCTGTGGAGAGAGTACCTGGGGAATTCCAGGGCAAGGGATTTTACTCCAGGTATTTTCTCATCCCGAAGGCGAAGGGCAGGCTTTGGCCCATCCTCGACCTGCGGAATCTCAACCAGTTCCTGGTTCGTTGCAAATTCCGCATGGTGTCCCTGGCCTCTATTATTCCATCCCTAGACCAGGGGGATTGGTTTGCGGCACTGGACCTCCAGGATGCGTACTTGCACATCCACATTTTCGAGGGTCACAGGCGTTTCCTGGTGGGTCAGGATCACTTCCAGTTTACGGTCCTCTCCTTTGGCCTCTCTACTGCCCCCCCGAGTATTTACGAAGTGTATGGCGGTGGTGGCGGCCCACCTCAGGAGAAAAGGGCTGCAGATCTTCCCCTACCTCGATGACTGGCTGCTCAAGGGTCGGTCTCGGTCTTTGGTGCAGCAGCAGATGAATTTCCTGTTGGACACCTGCGCAGCTCTAGGCCTACTGGTAAACGAGGAGAAATCCACGTTAATCCCAGTTCAGCGCATAAGCTTTATAGGGGCGCTGTTAGATTCCTGGGTGGCCACGGCCTCCCTCCCACGGGACAGATTCGAGACGCTCAGGGCTCTCAGCGCCTCAGTCATGGCCTTCCCGGTAACCACGGCACAGGTGTGCCTTCAAATCCTAGGCCACATGGCAGCATGCACTTATGTGGTGTGACATGCCAGGCTCCGGATGAGGCCCCTTCAGCTTTGGCTGGCCTCCCGGTACTCCCAGGCCAGGGACGGCCTGGACAAGGTCGTCACGGTGCCGCCAACGGTAGTGACAGACCTCCAATGGTGGTCCCTCCCAAGCAACATGCTCCGGGGTATCCCCATCCAAGAGTCCCCTCCCTCACTAGATCCATTGTCCGATGCCTCGGACCTGGGTTGGGGAGCCCACGTGGGGGACTTCAGGACCCAGGGTATGTGGTCACCCGAGGAACTGACCCGGCACATAAACGTCAGGGAGCTCAGGGCTGTATGCCTGGCGTGCGTGGCCTTTTGCCACCACATACAGGGGAAGGTGGTCAGAGTCCTCACAGACATCACGACCGCCATGTATTATGTCAACAAGCAGGGGGGCACGCGTTCCCGGGCTTTATGCCAGGAAGCCCAGCTCCTGTGGGAATTCTGTATAGCCCACGACATACTCCTGCAGGCCTTTTACCTGCCCGGCAAGAGCAACACGCTTGCGGACCGCCTAAGCAGGGTGTTCTCCCAACATCACGAGTGGTCCCTGCACAAGGAGGTGGCCAGGTGGATCTTCCTACAGTGGGGCACTCCCCAGGTAGACCTGTTCGCCACCGCCCAGAATCGCTTGTGCCCATGATTCTGCTCCAGGGCGGGAGAGGGCGATGGGGCGATATCGGACGCGTTCCTGATCCCATGGTCGGGGCCCCTGGTTTACAGCTTCCCGCCCTTCCCCCTAATTGGCAGGGTCCTACAGAAGGTGAAGTCAGACGGGGCAAGGGTTATCTTCATAGCCCCGGATTGGGCCCGTCAACATTGGTATGGGACCCTACTGCAACTCTTAGCGGGCCCCCCTCGCAGACTGCTGCTCCGCCTGGACCTCCTCTCCCAGGAGGACGGTCGTCTCCTCCATCCCAACCTAGCCGCGCTCCACCTGACAGCGTGGCTGCTCCATGGTTAAATGAGGAAGGGAGGTGTTCTGAGGATGTGAGAAGGGTCCTGCTGGAAAGTAGGAAGCCCTCCACGCGTCGAAGCTACCTGGCTAAGTGGTATAGATTCTCTAGGTGGGGAAGGGATAGAGGTTCCTCTCCCTCTTCCGCGTCTATCCATCTTGTCCTCGATTACCTCCTGTCCCTTAGGACCCAAGGGCTGGCACCCTCCTCCATCAGGGTGCACCTGGCAGCCATTTCGGCTTTCCATCCCCCGGTGCAGGGCCTGTCTGTGTTTTCACATGACATGGCGGCCTGGTTTCTGAAAGGGTTAGATCGGGCATTCCCTTACGCCAGGCCCCCGGTCCCGCTCTGGGACCTGAACCTAGTGCTCTCCCGCCTCACAGGGCCTCCTTTTGAGCCATTAGCCACGTGTTCGTGGTCCCACTTGTCGTGGAAGTTGACGTTCTTAGTGGCTATCACCTCAGCCCGTCGGGTTTCGTATCTCAGGGCCCTGACCTCTGAGACGCCGTATACGGTCTTCCATAAGGACAAGGTGCAGCTCCGCTCTCACCCTGCCTTTTTGCCGAAGGTAGTCTCGGCTTTTCATATGGATCAGGACATTTTCCTCCCGGTCCTTTGCCCTAAGCCCCATTCCTCCAATGAGGAACACCGCCTGCACATGTTAGACATGTGCAGAGCGCTGGCCTTCTACCTGGACAGAACCAGACCATTTAGGAAGTCTCCCCAGCTGTTCATTGCGTCGGCCGAGCGCATGAGGGGACGACCGGTGTCCACTCAGTGGATTTCCCGCTGGATCACGTCGTGCATTCGCACCCGTTACGACCTGGCAGGGATTCCCCCGCCTCCTATTGTGAAGGCTCATTTGACGAGAGCCCAGGCCTTGTCAGAGGCCTATGTGGCTCATGACCCTATTCAGGACATCTGTAGGGCTGCTACGTGGTCCTCTGTCCACACCTTTTCACCGCACTATGCGATCGTCTCCCAAACGAGGGATGACGCCGGGTTTGGTAGGGCGGTGCTCCACCCGGGTAACCCTTAAAACTTTACACTTAAACTTCTACCCGCCTCCATCAGGTATAGCTTGGAGTCACCTATAGTGGAATACACATGAGCAATCACTCGAAGAAGAAAGGGCAGTTAACTGTTTCGTAACTGGCGTTCTTTGAGATGTGTTGCTCAGGTGTATTCCACGTCCCACCCTCCTTCCCCTCTGTCGGAGTTGTCTGGCAAGAAGGAACTGAGGGTGGGGGGAGCACACAGCCCCCTTTATGGCGCGATATATCAGCGCCACTCCAGGGGTCGCAGCGGTGCTCCCCCACTACAGATACTGCTAAGGGAAAAACTTCTGGCACCGGTGCATGTGGCGAGCACTCACACCTATAGTGGAATACACCTGAGCAACACATTTCAAAGAACGCCAGTTACGGAACAGGTAACTGTCCTTTTTGGGGATGTTTTGTAACTGTTGGGAAAGTCTGAACTTGGCACACGAATTGAAGTTCTGGTTTTGATTATAGTTCTGTTGGTTTTCAGCATAGAGCAGGGGTGGGCAAACTTTTTGGCCTGAGGGCCACACCGAGGATCCAAAACTGTTTGGAGGGCAGGGTAGGGAAGGCTGTGTCTCCCCAAACAGCCTGGTCCCTGCCCTCTATCCGCCCCTTCCACTTCCTGCCCCCTGACTGCCCCCCTCAGAACCCCTGACCCACCCAACCCCCCCCCCCCCCTCGTTCCCTGACTGCTCCCTCCTGGGAGAATGTGGGAATAAAGAATGTAGATCACCCTTAGAAGATGGTATCCTGGAATAAAGTGACAGTGAAAAGGACTTGGGGATAATGGTAGATAACCAGTTGAATATGAGCTCCGGATATGATGCTGTATCTACGAGGGCAAACGTGATCCTTGGATTTGTAAGAAGTAGAATGTCAAGTAGGAGTAGGGAAGTGTTATTACCTCTGTACGTGGCATTAGACTATTGCTGTAGAATAGTCTGTCCGCTTCTGGTGTCAACACTTCAAAATGGATGTTGAAAAATTGGAAAAGATTCAGAAGGTGCTACAGGAATGATCTGAGATCTGGAATACCTGCCTTATCATGAGAGACTTAAGAAACTTAATCTATTTTAGTTTATCCAAGAGAAAGTTAAATGACTTGACTATGGGCTAAAAGTGCCTCATGGAGAAGAGATTTCTGATAGTAGATGGCTCTTTATGCATTTTCTGCTAAATGAATAAGATCCAATGGTTGAAAACTAAAGCTAGACAAATTTAGTCTAGAAATAAGGTGCAAAATTTCAAATTAGGGTGATCAGCCATTGGAACAACTTTCTTATGGGTGTGGTGGATGCTCCATCACTTGAAGTCTTTTAATGAAAAGACCAGATATTGTCTAAAAGATAAACTAAAGGGCAAAAAGAAGTTATGGTCTTGACGCAGAAATTCCTGTGGGAGGTTTTATGGCCTGTATTATTCAGGAAGTCAGACTCAGTGATTGTAATGGTCCCTTGTGGCCTATAATCTATGACTATTAAATGAAGAAGAGATGGTTTGGGCTGTTTTATCCTCACAACAACAAACAACCTTTGGACCTAGGTGATGCTTGTGTGGCTCAAACATGCTGCTTTCTGGACAATTGTAAGACAGCTGCTCCACATGCACATGTGTCAAAATGGCTCTGCAGAGGCAGTAGTCTTTCTTTTTCATAAATGAGCCTGTTGGTTTTATGAATTGGCTTCTTTTCCTGTGTGTGTATGTGTGTATGTATGTATGTTTTCTCCCCCACCCATCCCCAGAATCATGGTGCTGGAATCCACTTTCTATGGCAGATGTAAATCCCTGTCCTTGATATGGGCAAAGTAATGTTGGTGTAAAATGTAATTTTCTTTGACAAAGAGAGAAATTAACATAATGGGATTTTGGTGTAGTCACTTGGGAATTTCTATGCAAAGAGATTCTTGTATCTAATTTCACATTCTATTTTAAACAGAGCCTAATCCACCAATAGATGAAGTGATCAGCACACCAGGAGTGGTGGCCAGGTTTGTGGAGTTCCTCAAACGAAAAGAAAATTGTACATTACAGGTGCACAATATTTCTCCCCCCCCCCCTATTTTATGAATGGAGTTGGTGATCATGAAAATTAATGTTGGGATGTTAGTAGCTAAAAGCAGGTACACATTAAGCAAGTCACCACCTTCCTCCCAGGCTATGACAATGAAACTGAATCTTAACTCAAAGGACTCCTGCGATTTCAGCTTTAGGCCTCGGAGAAGAGGCTGAGTATGTCAGGTCATAGTATGGTGGCTAGGATGGGATCACCACATTGACTTTCTTCTGTATCAGAAGCAGGATTTGAATGCCAGCCTGGAAAGGTGAAATACCAGTGAACTATCCCACATTGTCTTGTTTCTCCTTCGTGTGATTGCACATGTCCATTCCACTTCAGGTATGTGCATGCCCAATGCACCAGAGTTTCTTTGGTATGACCTGCCAAGGTGACTCATGCATCCTCTGCTGCCTTGTGTTGCTGCATAATCGTATACAGTGCGGAGCCACCCTAGGTCCCTCTGATTTCCTTCTTACCACCTGTGATCAGTAGTTGGAGCATGTCAGCTTGCTTCTGCAAGTTTTCATCCCTTACAGGGAATGTCTTATCCTTCTGTAAATAGCTAATGGTACTTGTTAGATAGTTAGAAAAATAACAAATGAAATTTATATTAATTTTTCTTTTCCTTTGGCATTGGTTCACTATTGTTACGGGGTGCCAGAGCCCAGTACCAAGATATGGCTTGGTCTCCAGTGTTTAAACCTTGTGCTGGCTGCAAAAAATTGAAGCTGGTGAGCATTTAGAGACTGCTGCCAAATTTGCAGAGACTTTAAGCCTTGGATGAACAAAAACAGAGGCAAGATTACACCACATCTTTATGAAGGCCTCCCTGCATCAGCCTTCTGAGTCTTCCCTCTTGGGGCTTGCACTGAGTACTTCAGCATAAGTTGAGAATTGCCCCACTGGACATTGCCTTGGAATGCTTGCACCAATCCCCTTCCCTGGTGACAAAGAAGCAGCACAAGAGGTTGGAATCACCCAAGGAGCTGAGACTTAGCTCCACTAAATGATTGAAGTCCCTGGTAAGTACTCAGGAGGACAGGGAGTAGTATGTCCTCTGGCAAGAGATGCTCTCTGGTACCAACCTCTTCGAATACTTCTGTGCAACAACATCAGCAGCAAGAAAGCCTCTTGGTACCGATGATACTGGAGGCCTACGCAGCAGCGCAAGATCTGCTCTGCCTTTCAGTACCAGACTGCCCCGTGGTACAGGAGATACTTTGGTACCAGGTGAGCTATCTTCAGGACCTGGGGATGGACTTACCTCAGGCTTGTGGTCAGTCCTTGGTACATTGAGCGTCCAGCGTTTTCTCAACCGGTGCCGTTTAGGAGTGAACCTACCCTGGTACTGATATCCCTGTTACTGCTATATCAGGAATGGCACCCATAGACGTTGGCACTGCTTGATGTAGCGCACTACCATGGTCAGCTGACTCAGGGTCGTCCTCAGAGTCGGAGTTAAATTCTTGTGCCCTTCCCTTCTGAGATAGATGATGACACTCCCCCTTTTCATTGAGGGAGTTTCGTTACTGGTGCCTATTGCATGTCCCAAGACAGTCCAGATTAAGGGAACCTTGGAGCGCTCATGGCTGGGGTCCTATGCCATACCCATAGCCCTACTGGAACCCTTGGGGCATGCCTCCTGCTTCCAGATCTTCCCTTTTTAGATCTACTGCCAGGCGGCATGCTAACTCACGTGATGAGGTCCAGGAGTATGTCTTCGGTACTGAGCAAAACCCTGTAAGCCTCTGAGCTATGAAACATCCACTCGCTATGGTGCAGGAGGATCAGCCTAAGCCTCCTTTGCATTTCTCTTTGTCATTGTCTGATGAGATTGTTGCTCCTGGAGATACATCACTAGTCTAAGATGACTACAGGGCTTAGCCAGACCTTTTAAAGAGAGTAGCTACCTCTCTTGATATCCCTGTTGAGGTAGTCCAGGAGAGTCCTCATGGACTTGTGGACATTCTGGAGTTAGCAGGGCATTCTAGAGTCTCTCTCCCTATCAACGAGGCCATCCTAGAGCCTATAAGATCCTTGTGGCATATGCCATCCTTGCTGCCTCCAACAGTCAAGAGAACAAAAAGAAGCTACTATGTCCTTTCTCAAGACTATGAGCATCCCTCGTCAGGTTCCTTGGTGTCTTGGCAGTAAATGAGTGTGTGTCAGGGTTGTCCCTCTTCTACCCCAAAGGACAAAGATGCAAACAAATTTGACATTTTTGGTAGGAAAATATATTCCATGTCTGGTCTACAATTTCACATTGCTAACCAACAAGCATTGTTGGCCAGATATGACTTCTCTGTCTGGGATAATATGCGGCAGTTCTTAGATAAGTTGTCAAAAGATGCGAGACAAGAATTCCAGGCTCTGTTAGACTAAGGGCAAGCTGGTGGCTCGGACCTCTCTGCAGGCATCCTTAGACAGGGCAGATTTAGTGGCTAAAGCCATGGCATCTACAGTATCTATGCACAGATGTTTATGGCTTCAGTCCTTGGGTTTTCCACAGGAGGTCCAGCAGAGGATACAGGCTTTCCCCTCTGAAGATCCTACATTCTTGTAGAAGCTAGATGAGATGCTCCACAGTCTTAAAATTTGAGGACCACATTGAAATTATTGGGAATTTACATACCCTTCCTTAAAAGAAAGCATTTCCACCCTCAGTTTCTACATAGATACCTGCCTTTCCCACTGAGACAGCCTGTCCAATCTAGAAAACAAAGAAAGAACCACGGGAGAAGACCAATTCCTTATCAGTTTTCTTCTTCGGCAGATTCTTCCAGACAATCAGGGAAACCCAAACTGTCTGTTGAATGGTCTTGTCAAGCACAGAGTACCAGATCACATCATTCAAGTTTCTCCTTTCTCTTATTTTTTCCAACAGGGTATCCTGCTTCCTATTTGCTTGTTCCCATATTACCACAGATGCTGGGTCCTAAGTAGTGAGGAATGGGGATACACCTGGCAGTATATTTCCATCTCTTCCTCCCTGACCCGTCCCTCTTTAGGGACCATTGTCATGAGGGTGTCCTCCTGTGAGAAATGCAGTCTCTTCTCTGTTGGGAGCTCTAGAAGAGGTTATCACCCTCCCCCCCACTGAGGGAAGGATTTTTAATCATATTACTTCCTGATTCCAAAGGCAAAAAGAGGTCTCAGCCGTCCTCCATGGGAAGTTTGAACAAATATATAAAGGAAATAAGGTTTTGCATGGTTGCCCTGGCCACCATCATCCCCTCCCTGGATCCTGGTGACTGGTACGCTGCCCTTGACTTGAAGGACTCATATTTCTATGTGGCAATCCATCCAAGCCTCCAGAAATTCCTAAGACTTCTGGTCAACAACATCTATTATCAGTTTACAGTCCTACGCTTTGACCTGTCTGCTGCCCTGCAAGTATTTACAAAATGCACAGCAGTGGTTGCAGGATTCCTAAGGAAACAAGGTGTGCAAATATTTCCTCACCTACATGACTAGCTGTTATGAGATCTATCCAGGGTCTGTTGCCTCTTTGGAGTTCGGATCTGTTGATTAATGAGGACTAGTCAGTCTTCTTCCCAGTTCAGAGAACGAATTATAGGAGCAATCCTGGATTCTGCAGTAGCCAGGGCATTCCTAATCTCAAGCCAGATTCCTGACAATGTTAAACATTTCCATAGATCTAAAAGCTCATCTGTTTACAACAGTAAAAAATTGCCTCAGTCTACTGGGACACATGACCTCCTGCATGTACGTGGTTCAACATGCCAGACTTCATCTCGAAGTTGCCAGGCTGGTTAAAGTCAGTTTGAGCTTGTCATGCAGTGACAATACCTGCAGGAGTACTCGCTCGCCATCTGAGGGCCTGGATGCTCCATGGGTAAGGCAGAGAGTTCAGGGAATGTGCAAAACACCCTCTACTAGATAAGCTTATATGTTGAAGTGGAAATGATTCTCCTATGGTCAAAACAGAAGGGTGTTTCTGCAGTCCTGGCCTCTAGCCAACATGTTTTGGACTGGTTTTTTTCCACATGAAACAACAAAGCCTATTGATTAGTTTAATCAGAATTCACCTGGCAGCTATTTTTACTTTCCACCTCCAATTGCAGGCTGTTCAGTATTTTCTGATTCTGCCAGTCTGATTCTTAAAGGGTCTGGTCAGGTTATATCCCCACGTCATAGATCCCATCTCTTCCTGGGACTTAAATGTGGTGCTAAGTCAGTTGATGCGTCCTTCCTTTGAACCCATGGCTATTTGCTGCATCTGTCTATGAAAGTAGTATTTTTTGGCAGCTATTACCACTGTGGAAAGAGTGATAGCTGAACCTCTTTGTGCAGATTTTTATAAGGAAAAGTTATACTTTCATCCACATCTGAAATTCCTGACTGAAGTAATATCGTAATTCCACCTCAATCAAGCCATATATTTACGAACTTTCTTTCCTAAGTCCTATTTTCATAAGGATGAGGAGAGACTGCATACCTTGGGTGCTAGAAGGGCGTTGGCTTTTTACTTAGAATGAGGTCTTTCAGATCTTCATCACAGTTGTTTGTCAGTTGCAGACAAGATGAAAGGCTTTACAGTCTCAATGCAGAGGATTTCATCCTGCATTACATATGTGCATTGACATTGCTGATATACCCTCTCCAAGCAGAGTGGTAGTGCCCACTACAAAATCTCAAGCAGCTTCTGGAGCTTTTTTGGCTCAAGTGCCTATAGCAGATATTTGTAGAGTTGCAACTTGGTCATCGGTACCTACCTTTACAACTCATTATGCTATATCTCAGCAGTCCAGAGATGTTGCCAAGTTCAGATGAGTAGTTCTTCAGTCCTCGTTCAGGTAGACTTTGAAACCTACCTCTAGATTGAACTACTTATGAGTCACCTGAAGTGGAATGGCATGTGCAATCACATGAAGACAATACGGTTACTGACCTGTTCTGTAGCTGTTGTTCTTCGAGATGTTGCACATATCCATTCCATGACCTACCCTCTCACCTCTATATCAGTGTCTGTCCGGTAAGAAGGAACTGGGGAGACAGGGTCTGTGATGGCTCCACCTGTTATACCATTGTGTAGCAGTATGAGGCAGCAGAGAGTGCATACGCCACCCCGACAGGTATCACTGATTGAAAAATCTCTGTCTCTGATGCACTGGGTGTGTGCACACCTGAAGTGAAATGGACATGGGCAACACATCTCGAAGATCAACAGAGCAGGTTAGTAACTGTTTTTATGCCAATCCAGAATGAAAAATTTAGACCTGAATATAGATCACTTCCAAGGTGACAAAGGTAGGAAATCTGTAACTTTTCTTGAGTTGGTTTTGGAAATGTGATTATGGTTTAGAATAGAAGTTAATCTCCTTGTCACAAGCCTATCCCTTGGGAATTCCTTTCACTTTCACTCTGGTTCATTGTAGCTGGAATTTTTTCCTGGCCAGTAGAAAATAGAGGGAAAGGAAGGCAATCTGGCCTAACCATACCAAATCTACACAGATTAGTGGTAGTTTAATTTAATAAAATAAGTGGGTTAGAATAAATGTTCTTTCAAAATTCATAAAATAACAGGTACTTTTTCAGTGCAGTGTGCAGGTTAAATGCTGCCTTATGGAGTTCTTCAGTACAGGCCAGTTCTTTCCTCTGTAATAGAAGGGTGTGATATATTAGGATCTCTTCACACAATACTCTTGCACTAGGTGGCCTCCACTGTAATGGGAAACACTGCTTCTTCTTTTAGTAGTATCCCGATGGATGCGCCACTGTAGGTGTATCTGCGTCCCTCTGCTGCTGATCAGAGAATTTTGGTAGCAGTGTCCATTTGACCTGTGCATGTGCTGTCTTTCGCCCTTCTCCCCTTCCCCCCCCTGTGGTCTGTCATGAGGCTAACCAGCATTGCGCATGTGAACTCTTCTCAGTTCCTTCTCAACTGCCCGTGGCTAGAGATGGAGCTTTAGCTGACTGTTAGTGGATCATTGCATTCTATAGAATTACTAATTGTTTCTCTAATCTTTTAGAGCTCCCTTTTCTTTTTTCACTTTTCACTTTTATTTATTTATATAGCTAAAAAAACACCTTTGTTAAACTTTTGTTTTTCTTTGCCCTCCCCCCTTTCATGGACAGGGTATGTCTGGTTCACTGGGCTTCAAGAAGTGTCTCATTTGCAAAGAATCTATCCCAGTGACTGACTGACATTCACAGTGTGTCTGCTGCCTGAGAGAGAACCACATCCCACAGAAGTGTGGGTTTTGCCAACAATTGAAACCCAGATCCAGAAGGGATAGAGAAATGAGACTCAAGCTTCTCCTAATGGAAGTGGCCCTCCAACCACCCTCGAAGCTGCGCCAAGACTCCGGATGGCGAGAATCCTCACCGCAACCCTCTACATCTAAGGGAGATGAGCTTAAAAAGTCAACCATGAGCCACTGTCACAAGACCTCTATGAAAAGGCCTGTGAGTCCCCACAGCAAGCCCTGACCGAGCCGAAAAGTATCTCTGGCTCCCTCGGTATCATCGGGACTGACCAAATTGAAGCCATCTAAATCTGGTACCAAGAGCTCACACAGTACTACCCTGACAGAACATGTTGGGCTACCTAAGGACGCGACAGGCACTAGCAAAGAATCATTGGTACTGCAAGAAAACTAGAGAATCCATCATAGGCAAGGCTCCTTCAGTGCAGACATCAACGTCGGTACCATTGTCGGCATGCCATGCACCAGTGGACCGTGCGATCAACTGCATCACCAACTCCTTCGGTGCATATGTCTCAGTACTGCCAAATGCTACTGGTACCGCTGACTGCAGCACTGTCGGACTTCGTGCACGCGACAGACCTTTTGTCTGACAAACTGGATTCACCTCTGGTTGGTACCAGGGCCCCGCTGCCAAGTCCACCCAGAGCTCCAGACTTGCCAGTGATATCATGCCATGCACCCCCATTTTTGAGTGCTGAGTCAGACAGTGAACAAGAGGACATAATCTCCCACCACGCCTCTCATCTACCCTACAGTACCCATTTCCAGCATGGACCTCAGCCGTACCACCCATCTGACCCCCAGCCTCCTTAGTATGGGCTGTCGTGGTACCAATCTCTCTGGGACCCTTCTAGGGTTGCCAACCCTTCTGGTTTTGCCAGGAGTCTCCTGGAATCAGGCCCTATCTCCCGGAGGCTACTGAAGCCAAACCGGGAGATTTTAGGTACTAAAAGTCCGGCAATGCAGCGGGGCTAAGGCAGGCTTCCTGCCTGCCCTGGCCCTGTGCCGCTCCCGGAAGTGGCCAGCATGTCCCTGCGGCCCCTGGAGAGGCCAGGGGACTTTGCGCGCTGCCCCCACCCTGAGCGCTGACTCCGCAGCTCCCATTGGCTGGGAACTGTGACTAATGGGAGCTGCGGGGGTGGCGCTTGCAGGAGCAGTGCGGGACCAGGGCAGGCAGGGAGCCTGCCTTAGCCCTGTTGTGCTGCCGCCCAAGGTAAGCGCCTCACAGACGGAGCCTGCACCCCGCACTCCCTTCTGCACCCCTACCCCAGCCCAGAGCCCCCTCCTGCACCCAAACTCCCTCCCAGAGCCCACACACCTTGCCCCCACCAACACGCCAAGCCCCTTGGCCCCAGCATGGTGAAAGTGAGATGAGGGTGGGGGAGAGCGAGCGACAGAGGGAGGGGGGATGGAGTGAGTGGGGTGGGGCCTCGGGGAACGGGGAGTGGCAAGGGTGTTTGGGTTTGTGTGATTAGACAGTTGGCATCCCTAGGCCCTTCCCACCCTCTCAGTGGCCTTACTGGGACCCTTGGCAGGCATATAGACACCGTGCCTCTCGTGGCTCTAGCTTGGCCTATCAGGAGCTCATGAGACCCCTCCTTCGGCTGCTGTGTCGAGGATGTCTGAGCCCCCTGGACAGTTAGGAGAGGAATAAGAGGCTGAAGTCGAGGAGGAGATTACCAAGCAGACCAACTTCTCATCTTCATCGCCAGATGAGAGAGTGATGCCCCCTCCTCTGTCTTTGGCAGATGACTTCAAGCTGTTCCAGGAGCTAGCTCAGAGGGTGGCAGATGGATTACAACTACCATTACAAGAGGTGACCAGGTCACACCAAAAGCCTATTGGACATTCTACACTCCTCTGCATTGTTCAGAGTAGCCCTTCCTAATAATGAGGCCTTCTTGGAACCTGCAAAACTCATATGGCAGACCCCAGCATCGGTGCTGCCAACATGTAAGCAGGACAATATAAATTATTACCTGCCAGCGAAAGATACGGACTTTCTCTTCTCTCAGCTGCGCGCCCCCCTCCCTCCCAATTTGATCATTGTGGATGTGGTGAATTCAAGAGGCTGTCAGCATCACCTGAAATCCACCTTCTATGACTGGGACTGGAAGCACCTTAATCTTTTTGGCAGAAAAATATTTTCAAGGTGGTCACTTTGGCGATGATTATTCCAATGTTAGAAAAAGGAGACTGGTTCATGGCCTTGACCTCCAAGATGCTTATTTCCACATTTCGATCATACTGTGTCACAGAAGATATTTCAGATTCACCCTAGGCCAGGACCACTACCAGTACAGGATACTCCCTTTTGGCCTCTCATTGCCCCCCCCCCCCCCCCCCCCCCCCCCCCCAAGTATTCTCCAAGGTCTTCTCTGTGATGGCAGCCCACCTACACTCCCAGGGCATTATGGTCTACCTTACCTGAATGATTGTCTCCTCAGGGGGCATTCCTTCGTCAAAGCCCAGCGAGTTATCCATACCACTCTGGATCTATTCAAGAATCTGGGCCTACAAATCCATGCACAAAAATCAACATTAATACCGATACAGAGACTAGAATTCATAGGAGCCGATCTCTACTCTGAGCGAGAGCGCTCCTCCCACAACACAGATTCCTCAGTCTCGCCACACTTATAAAGACAGTGCAATCCAGCCCTCAGATATCGGCCAGACATTGCCTTCAGCTTCTGGGGCACATCAGTGATAGCTCATGCCAGACTTTGCATGAAATGCCTCCAAGCATAGTTCAGTTCGGGTTGCAGACTGAACAAAGACAACATAGACAAACTCCTGTTGATGCTCACCAAAATCAAACCATTCATGGATTGGTGGAAAGACCCAATAAACGCCTGCACAGTGCTGCCTCGGCTCCACCCCAAGCCCCAGTTTGCAGCTCCCATTGGCTAGGAACCACAGCCAATAGGAGCTGCGGGGGTGGTGCCTGCGGGCGGAGGAAGCACATGGAGCTAGGAGCTGAGGGAGGGGAGCCCCTGTCGCCCTTCCAGGGAGGGCCTCCCCTGGTAAGCACTGCCCTACACCCCAGCCCTGAGCCCCCCTCCCAAACTCCTACTGCCGAGGGGCGGGGGGGGCCCAATACTGCCCCAGCAGCAGCCAGTGCGACTGGCCCAGGGGCTGCCTGAGCTGCTCAGGCGGCTCCCAGGCCATCTGGGCCGCGGCAGAAGTCACGGAAATCCACAGAATCTGTGACCTCTGTGACAAACATGGAGCTGTAGTCATGATGGACAATATAGCGTGCAAGTACAGGCGAGTCTCATCTTACGCTGGGGTTACGTTCCGCTGTCAGCGCGTAAAGCGAAAATCACGTATAGTCAGAATTACATTGAGTGTAATGGCGGACGGAATCGCCCGCACTATAGGTGCAGTATTTAAATTGTTCTTTTTCTCTTTTGCCGATCGCGCAAAGCTGAATTCGTGCATGTTAAATGCGCGTAAGATGAGACTCGCCTGTATTACATAAACCATCAAGGAGGCGCCAGGTTGCCCTCTCTTTGTATGGCAACACTAAAGTTCTGGAACTGGTGCATTTCCCACAATGTTACAATATGAGTGGCTTTCCTACCAGGAGTACTCAACACAACAGTGGACAGACTCAGCCACAAATTCCCACATGACCACGAGTGAGAGACTCAGTGATACTCCATGACTTACTCCGACAACGGGGGACACTGATAATAGACTTGTTTGCTACTTATCAGAACAAGAAATGTGCATAGTACTGCTCCAGAGCGGGCATCAGCCAGCAGTCCGTGGGGGATGCTCTCCTTCTCTCATAAGAGAAGGGCCTTATTTACGCCTTTCCCCCATTCCCTCTATTGCTGAAAGTCTTGTTGAAAATAAAAAGAGAAAAAGCAAACATCATGCCGATTGCTTCCACTTGGCCAAGATACTCATGGTACCCTTAGCTGGCACAACTGGTGCTGTGTCCACCAATGACTCTTCCAACCACTTCTTACCCCCTCTCCCAGAATGAGAGATGTACTCTCCATCCCAACCTACAGATATTATGGCTCAAAGCCTGGCTCTTTCATGGTTCCAGGACATAAACATCATGCTCTGAAGAGGTACAGGAAGTGATATTACACAACAGGAAAGTGACTACTCCTCGTACTTACCTTCAGATGTGGACTAGATTCTGGATCTGATGCCAGTCCAAAAGAGTCACCCTGGATACAGTCACTCTACCTGTAGTCCTAGACTATTTGCTGAATTTCAAGAAATCAGGATTGTCTTAGCTGGCTGAAAGTACACTTAGCAGCAATAGTGACCTTCCACCAGTAGGTAGAAGAGTACTCAATTTTTTCTCACCGACTATAAAGAGGTTTTTCAAGGCCATATCAAACTTCTTTCCACAATCTAGGCTTCCTACCCGACAATGGGATCCCAATCTACTATTAAAAGGACTGACTAGACCGCCCTTTGAACCCATGGCCACTTGTTCTTTAACTCACCTTTCCATGAAAATGGCATTCCTGATCGCCGTTACCTTGGCAAGAAGGATAGGGAGAGAGCGGCCCTGATGGCGCATTCCCCCTTCACAGTATTCTTTCCTTACAGTCACATTTAGACCACATCCGAAGTTCACCCCCAAAGTAACTTCCACTTTTCACGTGAACCAACTCATTCATTTTCCAACCTTTTATCCCAAACCTCACCAGGATAATAGGGAAGCCATCTTCCATATGCTCAAGGTAAGGAGAGTTTTGGCCTTTTATTTGAACAGGACAAGGGTTTTTGGAAAATCTCCAAGACTCTTCCTCTCCATCGTGGACAGGTCTAGAAGCCCACGATTTCAGCTGAAAGATTCTCTAAATGGGTCTTGGACTGTATCAAACTCTATCAGATTCGCAATTTAGCACTCCCATTTACAATCTGCACACATTCTATGAGATCTATCGCCTTCTCCAAGGGTATCCCTATATCAGAAATCTGCAGATCAGCTACCTGGGCATCTGCACATATATTTTGCAGAACACTGACATCCTGGGGGACTCTGCTGCAAATACCAGATTTGGTGCCACGGTACTGTCATCCATCACAGACTCGACTCCAAAGCCCGAGCCTTCAGTGGAGGATACTGCTTGGGAGTCACCTACAGTGGAGCATTCATAGGGACACTACTTGAAGAAGAGAAGAAGTTACTCACCCTGTGCAGTAACAATGATTCTTTGAGATGTGTGTCCCTATGGGTGCTCCATGACTCACCTTCCTCCCCTCTACTTCGGAGTTCTCATCATTCTCTACTGCAGAGTGTTGGAACTGAGGAGGGTTCGCCTGCACAATGCTGGTTAGCCTCGTGGCAGACCACAAGGGGGAGGCAGTGCATGCACGGGCTGAACGGGCGCTGCTACCAAAATTCTCCGATCAGCAGCGCAGGGACGCAGATACACCTACAGTGGAGCATCCATAGGGACACACATCTCGAAGAACCATCATTACTGCACAAGGTGAATAACTTCTTCAGATTGGAATTTGTAATCTCCATGGACCACTTTTCTGTATGTAAGATGAGAATAGGTGAAATAGTGCTTCATTTATGCATAGATGCAGTCCTCCACGTCCTGACACGTTGTCAATGCAGCCCTAAATTGGGCAAAATTTTGGCTCCTCTACTGTGCAAATTACATCTCCTGTGATTAAATCTATACTGAGCATTGAAGGGCAAAATGCAAACTAAATTAAGCCTATAAATGTGTCAAACATCCCATGAACTGGGCTGTAGAGGGTAGAGATACTTCTTTTCCCTGTGGGGCATCAGGTGCCTCATGCTCTGTTACACCTGGAAAAAGAACGAGGAGTACTTGTGGCACCTTAGAGACTAACTAACAAATTTATTTGAGCATAAGCTTTTGTGGGCTAAGCGAGGACTGGCCTGTCTCCCAGGATCTGAGAGTGAGGGATCATCCTTCAGGATAGGTTGTAGATCCTTGATGATGTGCTGGAGAGGTTTTATTGGGGGCTGAAGGTGACGGCTAGTGGCGTTCTGTTACTTTCTTTGTTGGGCCTGTCCTGTAGTAGGTGACTTCTGGCTCTGTCAATCTGTTTCTTCACTTCAGCAGGTGGGTATTGTGGTTGTAAGAACGCTTGATAGAGATTTTATAGATGTTTGTCATCAAGGATCTACAGCCTAGCCTGAAGAACGATCCCTCACTCTCACAGATCTTGGGAGACAGGCCAGTCCTCGCTTACAGACAGCCCCCCAACCTGAAGCAAATACTCACCAGCAACCACACAATAAAAACACTAACCCAGGAACCTATCCTTGCAACAAAGCCCGTTGCCAACTCTGTCCACATATCTATTCAGGGGACACTATCATAGGACCTAATCACATCAGCCACACTATCAGAGGCTCGTTCACCTGCACATCTACCAATGTGATATATGCCATCATGTGCCAGCAATGCCCCTCTGCCGTGTACATTGGCCAAACCGGACAGTCTCTATGCAAAAGAATAAATGGACACAAATCAGACATCAAGAATTATAACATTCAAAAACCAGTCTGAGAACACTTCAACCTCCCTGGTCACTGAATTACAGACCTAAAAGTCTCAATTACACTGCTCTACAATTTTTGAGAAGT
>NW_020665091.1:4585464-4663150 GCF_002925995.2 Terrapene triunguis
TGACTACATTTATTTCAGAAGCATTTTGGCTGTAGAGCAGTGTTATTCAACAACAAAACTTCAAAAACAGACTCCAACGAGAAACTGCAGAACTCGAATTAATTTGCAAATTGGACATCATTAAATTAGGCTTGAATAAAGACTGGGAGTAGATGAGTTATTACACAAACTAAAAACTATTTCCCCATGTTAATTCTCCCCCTACTGTTACTCACACCTTCTTGTCAACTGTTTGAAATGGGCCATCCTGATTATCACTGCGAAAGTTTTTTTTTTCTCCTGATGATAATAGCCCACCTTAATCAATTAGTCTCATTAGAGTTGGTATGGCAACACCCATTTTTTCATGTTCTCTGTATATCTATATCTATCTTCCTACTGTATTTTCCACTGCATGCATCTGATGAAGTGGGTTTTAGCCCACGAAAGCTTATGCTCAAATAAATTTGTTAGTCTCTAAGGTGCCACAAGTACTCCTCATTCTTTTTGCTGATACAAACTAACATGGCTACCACTCTGAAACCTATTACACCTGAGTTATTCCTCCTCCTTTTCTGAGCAAGGAGCTCTTTTCTTCCTCTCCTCCCCAGAAAAATAACCAAAAATACAGGAAGACTTCCCTCTAGCTTCACAATGTAGTTACTAGCAAGAGAAGCTGTTCAGATAAATGATTGCCTCACTTGAAGAAACAGGAGGTTTCGCTATGCCTCTCTGTCTCCAGGCAAGAGCTTTTTCCATTATTTTTATTTTTTTTCGTCTTCTTGATGCCCCCAGATGGCAGAGGGTTTTTGAGAACAGGAGTCTGCCAGACATTACCTGTTTTGTCCTCGTTCACAGTGTAGCAGACCCAGCTAAGATCAAAGGGGCTTCTGCTTGCAGCCCAGCTGTACAATAATGCACCGCCTCTCCCACTCTGCAGTAATGTGGCAGGCAAACTTTCAGCTGCTTGGAATAGAAATTTGGGACAGCTTTGCAGAATCTCCAAGCCAGTAGCTCCTTGTTACTCAGTGCCCTCTGCCAATGTGAAACCTGGCAACAAGGGCTGACTCAAACAGCAGCAACTTAGCAGGCAAGGCTTTAGTGCTTGGAGTGGAAATTAAGTAGCAGGAGCTGGTATTTTGAAAAAAAAAAACAATCTGGGATGAATTATGTTATCCAGGAGTTGTAAACCACTGTGCAGGATGACCTATCGATTTCAGCCTGCCATAGTAACCAGGTGTGTTGCCCCAGATGTTCCAGAAAGGGTATGTCTACACAGTAAAGAAAAACCCATGGCTGGCCTATGCCAGCTGACTTGGGCTGCGGGGCTGTTTCATTGCTGTGTGGAATTCCGGGCTCGGGCTGGAGCCCGAGCTCTTGGACCCTCCCATCCCGCAGGGTTCCAGAGCTCAGGTTCCAGCTAGAGCCCGGAAGTCTACACAGCAAAGAAACAGCCCCGCAGCCCAAGCCCTGCAAGCCCAAGTCGGCTGGCACAGGCCCACCATGGGTCTTTTTTTTTTGTTGTGTAGACATAGCCAAAGAGCCTTAGCTAGTCCTTGTTGTTAGTATCTTGAACTCTCTCCTCCAGTTTAAAAGAAACAAACAAACAAAAACAACCCCACACTCGAATGGCTCCAATATTTAGTACCAATTACCATTACATCAGGGAAGGCTGAGGGTTATGTGCACAGATATTTGTTCCCCAGACATCTCCTTCACAAGTGGGTTTATGCAGCATGGCCTAGCCTGCCATTTCTCCATATTTCAATCACTCCTCTCACTGGTTTTGACTCATTGAGTCAGCAGAGCAGTCTGGACTATACTGCCAGCCTGCTGGTGACAGTTAACCCTCTATTCCTCTGGCAACCTAATTGGGATGAGGAGGATGTATCTGTGTGGCCTAATCTAGTCCTCCATTTTACGATTGCTTTCTCTGTTTTTTATTTTTCATAATATGCAGCAAAGTGACCTAGCCCACACTGCTAATCTGTCAGTAAAAATAGATCTTTTGTTTTCTGTTTGGCCTCTCATAGGTCAGTGTAGTCTAATCCAGACTGCCTTCTTACCATACCTGCTGATTGCTTTTCTTAACAATCAGCCTAGCCAATACTGTCAGCCTGCATGTGCCAGTAGACCACCAAAAAAGTTGAACTCTTCAGGTTGAGGTGCATCTGCTTCCACTTCCCCTTCATGCCAGATCAGCCTACCCTGCCATCTTATTGAATCTGACAGCAGCTTTCATCGAAGTGCTATTGCTGAGTGTCTAGTTCTTACGCCATCAACTTGAGAGCTTCAGTGGACAAGTCAGAGGACTATGCATCTGCACTAAAATGTCAGCATCAAGGGAGGAGAGTGCACCATTTTGTTGCAAAATGTAAAACCAATTCAGCAAAGCTTTAAAGCACACACAGCATTACTTCACGAGATTCCAGCATGAATGCTCATGCCCAACTCTGGTCTTCAGCATTGCTATCATCCCCTACATTTTTTAAGATTTTTTTTTTTGCGAGGAGTAGGGTGGTGGTATGAGGGAGAGCATTCCTGTTTCTTCTGGAGGCAATAGATGTAGCTATCTACCAAATTCTTTTCTCTAGAAAGATGGAAAATCTTGGGATTCCCTCAAACTGGGTTCTGGCTTTGCTGTAAGTCTTTTCAATTTTGTTCTACAATAAGTGAATAAGTAAAAGTACTTTGCCAGGAGATTGCTTAATCATTCATAATGTTTATTAGTCAGGCCATATAACTTCTTTTCAGTTTATGCATTTGGTGGTGGAGTTGGAGAGGCTATCAGTGCTCTGAGCAGCTCCACTTGATGGCTGTACATTGTAAAGCTAGAGGGTGTGTGTGTGTCTTTGTTTTTTAAAAAAGAAGAGAGTCTGTGCTTGGAAGATGAAGAAAAATAACCCAATTATAATAGATCATGGAGCACCAGGTGCCCGCTTCAGAGAAGAAAAATTACAGGAATGTAAATAAACTTTAATCTTAACTGTCTCTTTTTAAAGAAATTATCCTCCCCTGTTCTGTGAACTCTTCTTGTTGCTTCCTAGTTCACTGAAGATATCTATTGCAGTCTGACATCACAAATACCAGAAGCCTAATTGCAGCCTATCCTGTTTGTTGTGTCACAGAACAATGAACATTTATATGAAAAAAGTTGCAAATGCAAATTATTAACATAAAGTTAAAAATTGCAGTTTGAAAACAGACCTTCCTCTTACTTGCTGAGCCCTGATTTTATCCCCTTAAGGTTCTGTGTATGCCTTTACTATATTTGATTTAATCATTAATTCCAATGTGCAGGTTAGTGACTGTTGCAGGATAGATATGTAGTCCTGAAGCCATGAATAGTAGTATTGGCAAGCAAATTAACCTTTTAAAGGGATATTGTTGAATAAAGAATAATTTATATATTTAAAAATTCATTACTAATGTTAAAATTGGAACAATTTATAACGTCTAGTTTACTTTTCAGCTATTGATCCTTTTTTGCATTTCAACTATAATTCTTTGGTTGTACTGTACATTGTTTTCTAGATAATCTTATTTTGACTCATGCGCTAGCACATTGTAGCAATATTTTCATATGACTTTGGGAATCAAATCAAATTGCGGTGGGTGGGACGTTTCCATTGACACAGTAAACATTTCTGATAAAATATGTTTTACCAAACCATACATTTTAACCTAAATAATGACATTGTTTTTATTTAAAATATTTGTAATTTTTAAATAATTATGTGGATTTTGTTAATTCAAGATCTTAATTTAACTAAAAGTGTGTGTGTGTGTGTGTGTGTGTGTGTGTGTGTGTGTTTAAATAAATACATCATGCACTAATAAATCCTAACAGTGATACAGAACACAGGGGTAACTAAAGAAATATTATACTCCTTATTGTAGAATAATATCAGGTCGTAATTAGAAGGAAACACCATGGAAAGAGGTTAGGAAAATCTTAATATTCGTTCCTAATAGATTCTAAAATGACACCCCTTTCTTCCATGTATCAATAAGCTTGTGTCAAGCAGACTATTTATCCATCTCTGGTTCTGAGTGCATGTTTGGGTAGACGGCTGACCAGTGCATTGGACGGGGAGACTTGAGAGGCTCTGAGAATTATCCCTGTGTGAAAACTCATATATAAGGATTCCATTCTTGCATATAGGTCCCTTTGGCAAAGAGGAAAGGGAATGGAACAAAGTAAAAGCTTCTGTGGTACTTCATAACAAAAATAAATGGTGGCTGAGATGCCATGGAAAATTTGATATTGTTTCTGTAAATCATCTCTCATATTAATATCTTTAAATTACATCCCTATTCTTGAAAATGTTTGCAAATTTAGCCCAGTTAATTCGTTTAGTTACACGATAATTTTCTGTAATGTTCATTTTTTATAGAAGATGTTTACACTTCCTGCTACTTGTGCATGCTACTGAATGCTGCTAGTGAATGTTGCCCCGTATTTTATGTTCTAGTTTGAAGCTGCTTGGGTGCTGACAAACATTGCCTCTGGAAATTCCCATCAGACTCGGATTGTGATTCAAGCAGGAGCTGTCCCTATCTTCATAGAGCTTCTCAGCTCAGAGTTTGAAGATGTACAGGAGCAGGTAAAAAACAACAGTGATATCTTCGAGTCTTCCTAGACAAAGGAGCAGGAGCTAACCTAGCAAGAGTATCAGATGTTTCTGGAGGGAGGGATGAATTGGGAGGAGAGTTCTGTATAATTGACTGTATCTGTGATAGATGTGGTAACTTGCTAGCATATGCAGTTGTAACTGCCCCCTCTTACTTTTTTAAAATGGTATATTTGACAGTCATATACCTGTTGTCAATGGGTGAATATATGTCATCTCTAAAAATGGATAACACTTTCCTATCTTTCAAGGAGGTAATATTGCTTTGTTTGTATTTAAATCGGTACTTTAGAAATGTACAGTATTGATCATTGTATTTCTCCTGTAGGAATGAGTAACATTAACCAATGTTTGCTGTGTATCTATTACATGTCTTAAGAGAAACGTTCTGAAACAGAATACAACTTTAAGGAGTTAGTAGTGCTCTTTGTAGGATGAGACTAAAATGGAATAATACAGCATTCAATCTTTATTCTGTACATGACAGTTAAGTATTCTCCAGACTAAATTAATATATTTAAAGTCTCTATAAAGGGCCATAATGATCATCTAGCTTGACATCATGCATAACGTCGGCCAAAAATTTCACTCAGTTATTTCTGCATCAAGCCCATAACTTGTGTTTGAGCTAGAGCATATATTTTAGAAAGACATCCAATCTTGATTTGAAGACTTCAGGTCATGGTGAATCCACCACATATCTTGATAGGTTGTGCCATTAGTTAATTACTCTATTTTAAAAATGTGCACCTTATCTCTAGACTGAATTTATCAAACTTCAGCTTCCAGACATTGGATGTTACTTCTTTGTCTTCTCAATTAAAGAGTCTTCTATCTTCCCATGTAGCTACTTATAGACAGTGATCAAGTAACCTCTTAACCATCTCTTGGGTAAGCTATATAGATCAAACTTTCCTAATTCTTTCACTATAGTGTATGTTTTCCCACCCTCAAATAATTTGTCCCTTTTCTGAACCTTTTCTAATTTTTTTAGATTCTTTGTGATTTGAGGTCACAAGATCTGGACATGATTGCAGTAATGGTCTCTCACCAATGCTGTATACAGAGGTGATACCACTTCCCTTCTTATACTCGATATTTCTTTGCTTATTATATCCAAGAATTGAATGAAACCTTTTAGCTACAGTATCTCACTGGGAGCTCATGTTCAGCTGATTATCCACCATGACCCATTGTTCTTTTCAGAGTCACAGTTTACCAGGATACAGTTCTCTATTGTGTAAGTGTCACCTACTTTCTGTGTTCCTAGATGTATGACACTGCATTTGGCTGTATTAAAATGCATGTTCAAATGAGCCCATTTGGTCAAGTGATACAGATCACTTTGTATAACTGACCTGTTCTTATTATAGATGGTGTTGGTAGTACTGCTTATAAGTAAGGTTGCCTAACACTTTCCATTAGAAGACCCTCTTTCCAGTTGCTTA
Organism: Terrapene triunguis; assembly: GCF_002925995.2. Lineage (NCBI taxonomy): Eukaryota > Metazoa > Chordata > Testudines > Emydidae > Terrapene > Terrapene triunguis. The sequence continues at coordinate 4,591,526 of NW_020665091.1, forward strand.
CAGCTTTGCCAGCCTTAAGCTGGACTAAAAAAATTTCATGCTAGAAGGCTATCTCCAGCTGAATTATTCTGGAAAGTTTCAGGTAAAACAATGTAGCTGATTCAGAGAACAAGATTAGGGAAAATGTTATGTTAAAAATCCTTATAACCATTTCATTGAAAAACTCTCGTGCCTCCTGTTTTTTGAGCAATGACTGGAAATTTGACAGGGAGTCCACCCTAATGTCAGGCCTGTGCCTTCTGTTGTCCCTGTGAAAATCCACCCAAATTTGGCTAAGTTGTAAGCCTTTGAAAATCAGTTTGCACATACTCAGAGGTTTGTTAGAGGCTAATGGCATTATTTTCCAAAATTCCATCTTCACTAGCATGCGCCACCCCCATAGAGCAGTTTAGCGTACTACATCCCAGACCTGTAGGCTGAGCAGGACCTTCCCTGCAATTGTTACTCGTGGTATTGAACGCAGGAACTTAGACTAGGGAGATTGTCTCCTATGCTTTCAGTGCCACCCCAGCTGGCACTCAGGCACCATGGAGGAAGAGAAATCAGTCTGATACATATGCAGAGAGATGAGTGGGGGTGATAGATGAGGATAGGGGGACCGGGCAGGAGTTAACGGAGTGTAGGGAGTACGGGGAGCAGAGAATGTCCCAGAAGTTGTTGGGGAAGTGGTGTTAGAGCAGAGAAGTATGGGGCAAAATGATTAATAGCCACTAGAGCAAACACCCATCCAGAACTTGGAATTGAACCAGGATTCTTGAGTTTCTACACTTCTCTGAACATAAGAACATAAAAACGGCCACACTGGGTCAGACCAATGGTCCAGTTAGCCCAGTATCCTGCCTTTAAACAGTGGCCATTGCCAGATACTTCAAAGAGAATGAACAGAACAGGACAATTATCGAGTGATCCATCCCCTGTCATCCATTCTAAGCATCTGGCAGTCAGAGGCTGAGGGATACCCAGAGCATGGGGTTGCATCCCTGACCATCTTGGCTAATAGGCATTGATGGACCTATCCTCCCTGAACTTAGCTCATTCTTTTTTTAATCCAGTTATAGTTTTGATCTTCACAACATCCCCAAGCAATGAGGTCCACACATTGACTGTGTGTTATGTAAAGAAGTATTTCCTTCTGTTTGATTTAAACCTGCTTGTAGTGAGCCGGTGTGGCGCCCCTCCGTCCCACATAGGGCCGAACTTCCCCTAACCCCAATGTGGGCGGAGCCACTGGGTCCGGTGCCCGCCCCTCCGAGGTCACGGCCCCGACCCGGAAGTATAAAAGCCCGCCGGCAGAGCTCAGTGGAGCCCAGGCCGGCAGAGAGAGCAGACGTCCCGGGCCGAGCTCCCGCTTGGGAAACAGCCGCAGGCCGCGAGCCGCCTGCTAACCCACCGCGCCGGTCAAGCCTGCCTCTCGCCAGGTACCCCGAGGAGGACTGGCCAAGCCTGCCCCGGACCAGGTACCCCGAGGAGGACTGGCCAAGCCTGCCCCGGACCAGCTACCCCGAGGAGGACTGGCCAAGCCTGCCCCGGACCACCTACCCCGAGGAGGACTGGCCAAGCCTGCCCCGGGCCAGCTACCCTTGCTGGAGAGCTGCCGGCCCGACCCCTAAGCCCCGCACCAGAGGAACCGATGCTGTTGGACTGGCACGAATCCGGCGTCGCCAACGAGGTAGGCCCCGAGGGGGAACACGGAAGTAGCCCGGGGGTAGCCGACCCCGGTCAGGCTGCAGACGCATGTGAGCCAATGTCAGTGTGTTTCGGTCAGGATACCCCACTGACCAGCAGCGGCAGTAACCGCTGCTAGGGCCCCGGGCTGGAACGCAGTGGAGTGGGTGGGCCTGCGTTCCCCCCTGCCACCCCCGCTCACGGGTGGCAGGGTTCCCCCTCACCCAACGCTCAGGTAGGAGCCTGGACGTACCCCAACTGATTGTCGCTCAGCCCCTGCACCAGAGGGCCTGAGCTACCTAACTGTTGCTTGTCTGCTCAGCCCCCTGCATCCCAGGTCCTGAGCTGTGACTGTTGGTGCCCCGCACTGATTAAGGGCCTGGGCCTCCCCAACTATTGTATTGTTGCTCAGCCCCTATACCAAAGGGCCGGAGCTCCCTGAACTGTTGATTATTGCTCAGCCCTGCCCCAAAGGGCCTGAGCTGTGACTGTTTATGCCCCGCCCTGATCCAGGGCCTGGGCCTGCTTAAACTGTTGACTGTTACTCAGCCCCTGCACAAAAGGGCCTGAGCTAGCTGAGTGTTTACTCAGCCCTGCCTGAGGGCCTGAGCTCCCTGAACTGTGGGTCGCCCAGCCCCTGTGTAAAGGGGCCTGAGCTTTGACTGTCTGTGCTTTAGTGAGCCGGTGTGGCGCCCCTCCGTCCCGGAGGGTAGAGCCCCGGTGCAACCCTACTACACATGGTACCAGAAGCAGGGATTTCTTGCCCAGAATGTGGGCACAAGCCCTAGACCCCTGTGAGAAGGGGTCCGGGGGGGAGCGGTCCCCCACAGGAGACATGGATTTAACGAAGCTTTTCACGCTCCTGACGGAGAGCCAGGAGCAACAGCAGGCGGCCCAGCTTCAGCAGCAACAGCAGCAGCAGGCCGCCCAACTCCAACAGCAGCAGCAGCTCGTCCAGCAGCTGGGAGCCCAGCAGCAGCAGCTGATACAGGACCTGATGGTGAAAAACCGGGAATTCCAGCAGCAGTGTCTACAGCAGTTGGCGGCCGCTCTGCCCTGGCCCGCGGGGCCCCAGCTAGGAGACCCGGACGGGGCTCCCCGTTCCACCCTGCCGGTGAGGCTGACTAAGATGGGACCACAGGATGACCCTGAGGCCTTCCTAGTGACTTTCGAAAGAGTCGCACACGTTGCCGGGTGGGCGCCGGACCAGTGGGCTACCCTCCTGACCCCATACCTGACGGGGACGGCACAAACCGTCTACCGGAGATTGTTCCGGGTAAAGACGGCGATATTAGACGCCTTAGACATTAGCCCCGAAACCTTCCGGCAACGGTTTCAGGCTCTGTCCTACACCTCGGTCGCCCGGCCTCGGTTGGTGGCCCAGGAGTTGAGGGACCTGTGCCAGCGGTGGCTACAACCCGAGAGGCGGAACCCCGAGGAGCTCACCGAGCAAATTCTCTTGGAACAGTTCATTCATATCCTCCCGTCCCGGGGGAGGGCTTGGGTCCTCCGCCACCGGCCTCCAACTGTAGCAGCTGCCGTCACCCTCATGGAGGACTTCCTGGCGGCAGAAACCCCGGTGGGGCCGGGTATGCAGGGCCACCCTCCAGCACTCGATCGCCCCAACCCTGAGAGACGGACGAACCCACGAATCGAACCATGGAATCCCCCGGGGGGTCAGGAGCCCCGGTATAAACGTCCCGAGGGTTCCCCTCAGCCTGCTCCCGTGGGACCCGAGAGCGGGACTGGCCGTGGCCCACGGAGTCCCCCTAGGCACCAAGTGCGGGGCTCAGCCCGACCCGGGCGATCAGAAATCGGACCCTTTTCTCCTGTGGGAAGCGTGGGCATCTCCAACACGACTGCACTGAGATGGACTGCAGCTTTGGGCACGTGTGCGCCGGGGAGAACCGTGCCCGACCCCCGCAGGCCGCCAAGGTCTCCGTGCCCGTCGTTGTTGGAGATTTCCAGACCCGAACCCTGGTTGACTCGGGCTGTGGACAGACCCTAGTCCGCCAAAGCCTGGGCTTCCCCGAAGACCCCCAGCTGGGGAACATTCTCCTGCAATGCATCCATGGGGATGTTCGCCCTTATGCCAGTGCCTGAGTCCCACTGACCGTTGACGGGGTCACGCGGACCATGGTGGTGGGCCTGGCCCCGCAACTCGCTTACCCCGTGATCTTGAGGCGAGACTGGCCAGAGTTCCCCAGCATCCTAGGCTCCCATGTGCAGGAGACTCCCGATATCACCCCCGCCTTGGAAGGGGATTGCCACGAGAACCCCCTGGAGGAGACTGACGAGATGGGACATCGGAGCCAGGAAGGAGAGCCTAAAGACCTCCCACTAATACCGGCAGATGACCCTCAGATCGCTACGGACTTCTGCCGAGATCAGAGGGAGGATCCCGCCCTGAGCAGGGCCTATGAACAGTTGACCGCGGTAGATGATGCGCTGATTGATCCCGCCTGGGCCAAGGGATGGCCCCGGTTCAAACTACGACGTGACCGCCTCTATCGGGTCGACCGAGATTCCTGCACCGGGGAGGTCCAGAGGCAACTGATGGTGCCCCGTTGCCACCGTCGAGCGGTGATGAAGCTCGCCCACGACGTCCCCGCGGCCGGGCACCTGGGTCAAGAGAAAACCCTCGCACGGATTCTGTCCCCGTTCTTCTGGCCGGGAGTGCACCAAGAGGTGCGAAACTATTGTACCTCCTGTCCGGAGTGCCAGCTGGCTGCTCCACCACGGACGGCCCCGGCCCCACTAGTCCCTATGCCCATTATGGAGACCCCGTTCGAGCGAGTGGCCATGGACTTGGTGGGACCCCTCCCGAGGAGCCGGGCCGGGTTTTTGTATATCCTGGTCATAGTGGACTACGCGACCCGTTTTTCCGAGGCTGTCCCGCTCCGGAGTATCACCGCAAGGGCCATTGCCGACGAACTCGTCAAGGTCTTTGCCCGCGTGGGCTTGCCCCGGGAGATCCTCACCGACCAGGGCACCAATTTCACCTCCCGGTTACTACGACAGGTCTGCCGGCTCCTTGGGATTAAACAGCTGCGCACCTCTGTATACCACCCGCAAACCAACGGCCTAGTCGAGTGGTTCAACCGCACCCTGAAGGAAATGCTGTGCAAGTTCTCCCCTGAGGACCTGTGCCGATGGGACTAGTTGATCCCGCCATTGCTCCTGGCCGTCCGTGACGTACCCCAAGCATCCACCAAATTCTCTCCCTTCGAGCTGTTATACGGCCGTCGGCCGAGGGGACTGCTGGATCTCATGAGAGAGACCTGGGAACAAGCCCTGTCACCCACTCAGGGCCTTCTCCAATATGTCCTCCAGCTGCAGGAACGCCTAGCACAAGCTGGAACTCTCGCTCGAGAGAATCTGAAGGTCGCACAGGAAGCCCAGGCCCAAACATATAACCGAGAGGCCCGAGTCCGCGAGTTCCAGCCGGGCGACCGGGTTCTCCTTCTCTTACCCTCCAGTGAGTCCAAACTATTGGCGCGGTGGCAGGGGCCATATGCGGTGATCCGGAAGGTTGGGCCGGTCACCTATGAGATCAACCAGCCCGACCACCGAAAAAAAGTCCAACGGTATCACATCAACCTCTTGAAACCCTGGAGGGAACGGGAAGGCCTCCTGATTAATCCCTGTCCACCCGAGCCCGAGTTAGGGCCTCGGGTTACACCGGCCGAGGACCTTGGCGTGCCGCAGCTCGGAGAGTCCTTGACTGTGGAGCAGCGGAAACAGACTGAGTGCCTCCTGCGGGCGTTCCGCGGGACGTTCACCGACCAGCCAGGCTACACGACCCTCGTGTACCATAACATTCAGACGGAGCCGGGGGTAGTGATCCGAGAGTCAACGAGACCCCTTCCCTATCATATGCGGCAGGTCGTCGAGGAGGAAGTACGAGTGATGCTAGAGCTGGGCGTCACTGAACCGTCCCAGAGCGAGTGGCGCAGCCCAGTTGTCCTGGTTCCCAAACCGGACGGCACACAGCGCTTTTGCATCGATTTCCGCCGGGTTAATTCCATCTCGAAGTTCGATGCCTACCCCATGCCCCGGGTAGATGAGCTGCTGGACCGGTTAGGCAAGGCCCGCTTCCTCACGACCCTGGATCTATGCAAAGGGTATTGGCAGATTCCCCTTGACCCCACGTCACAGGAGAAAACTGCTTTTGCCACCGCCACGGGCCTCTACCAGTTCACCCGGATGCCCTTCGGTCTCCATGGTGCCCCTGCGACGTTCCAGCGACTCATGGACCACCTCCTGCTTCCTCATCGGGAATACGCGGCCGCATACCTGGACGATGTAGTCATTTATAGTGACCGCTGGAAGAGCCACCTGGAGCGGGTAGCGGCTGTCCTGAGGTCCCTAAGAGCTGCCGGGTTAACCGCCAACCCAAAGAAATGCCGTATCGGGTGGCAGGAGACCACCTACCTAGGATACACGATTGGAGGAGGACAAGTGAAGCCGCTTGTCGGGAAGGTTCAAGCCCTAGCAGCATGCCTACCACCCATGACGAAGCACGATGTACGCCAATTTCTGGGACTGGCGGGCTATTACCGGAGGTTTATCCCTGATTTTGCCTCCATTGCGGCCCCCTTAACAGAGCTCCTCACCAAAACCAGTCCCAGACGGGTGGAATGGACCCTGGAGTGTGACAGCGCCTTCCGGGCCCTCAAAGACTGTCTCTGCCGCGAACCCGTCCTGTACAGCCCCGACTTTGACCGAGGGTTCATCCTCCAGACCGACGCCTCGGAGGTAGGACTAGTGGCGGTCCTGTCTCAGCAGGTGGATGGGGAGGAGCACCCTGTTATATATATCAGCTGAAAATTATTCCCGCGAGAAAGACACTACGCGGTAATAGAGAAGGAGGCCCTGGCGGTAAAATGGGCCTGTGACGCCCTACGTTTTTACATCCTGGGGCCCGTTCATACTAGTCACGGACCATGCCACGCTTCGGTGGTTGGCCCGAATGAAGAACAATAATATGCGGTTAACGCGGTGGTACCTGGCGTTACAGCCCTATGCTTATACAATCCGCCATAGGGCCGGAAAGGACCACGCGAACGCGGACTTTCTGTCCCGCATGGGAGAGTTAGACGGGTCCGGCCCCAAGGGGGGGGGGGGGTATGTAGTGAGCCGGTGTGGCGCCCCTCCGTCCCACATAGGGCCGAACTTCCCCTAACCCCAATGTGGGCGGAGCCATCGGGTCCAGTGCCCGCCCCTCCAAGGTCACGGCCCCGACCCGGAAGTATAAAAGCCCGCTGGCAGAGCTCAGTGGAGCCCAGGCCGGCAGAGAGAGCAGACATCCCGGGCCGAGCTCCCGCTTGGGAAACAGCCGCAGGCCGCGAGCCGCCTGCTAACCCACCGCGCCGGTCACGCCTACCTCTCGCCAGCTACCCCGAGGAGGACTGGCCAAGCCTGCCCCGGACCAGGTACCCCGAGGAGGACTGGCCAAGCCTGCCCCGGACCAGGTACCCCGAGGAGGACTGGCCAAGCCTGCCCCGGACCAGGTACCCCGAGGAGGACTGGCCAAGCCTGCCCCGGGCCCGATACCCCGAGGAGGACTGGCCAAGCCTGCCCCGGGCCCGCTACCCTGCTGGAGAGCTGCCGGCCCCGCACCAGAGGAACCGATGCTGTTGGACTGGCCCGAACCCGGCGTCGCCAACGAGGTAGGCCCCGAGGGGGAACACGGAAGTAGCCCGGGGGTAGCCGACCCCGGTCAGGCTGCAGACGCATGTGAGCCAATGTCAGTGTGTTTCGGTCAGGATACCCCACTGACCAGCAGCGGCAGTAACCGCTGCTAGGGCCCCGGGCTGGAACGCAGTGGAGTGGGTGGGCCTGCGTTCCCCCCTGACAGCCCCGCTCACGGGTGGCAGGGTTCCCCCTCACCCAACGCTCAGGTAGGAGCCTGGACGTACCCCAACTGATTGTCGCTCAGCCCCTGCACCAGAGGGCCTGAGCTACCTAACTGTTGCTTGTCTCCTCAGCCCCCTGCATCCAAGGGCCTGAGCTGTGACTGTTGGTGCCCCGCCCTGATTCAGGGCCTGGGCCTCCCCAACTATTATATTGTTGCTCAGCCCCTATACCAAAGGGCCGGAGCTCCCTGAACTGTTGATTATTGCTCAGCCCTGCCCCAAAGGGCCTGAGCTGTGACTGTTTATGCCCCGCCCTGATCCAGGGCCTGGGCCTGCTTAAACTGTTGACTGTTACTCAGCCCCTGCACAAAAGGGCCTGAGCTAGCTGAGTGTTTACTCAGCCCTGCCTGAGGGCCTGAGCTCCCTGAACTGTGGGTCGCCCAGCCCCTGTGTAAAGGGGCCTGAGCTTTGACTGTCTGTGCTTTAGTGAGCCGGTGTGGCGCCCCTCCGTCCCGGAGGGTAGAGCCCCGGCGCAACCCTACTACACTGCTACTTATTAATTTCATTGGATGACCCCTGGTTCGTGTGTTACATGAAGGGGTAAATAACACTTCCCTATTCACTTTCTCCACATCGTTCATAATTGTATAAACCTCTATCATATCCCCCTTAATAATCTCTTCTATAAATTGAACAGTCTCAATCTATTTAATCTCTCCTCATACGGAAGCTGTTCCATACCCTTAATCATTTTTGTTCCTCTTCTTTGTACTTTTTCCAATTCTAATGTATCTTTTTTTGAGATGAGGTAACGAGAACTGCACGCAGTATTGAAGATGTGGGTGTACCATGGATTTATATAGTGTCATTATAATATTTTTTGTCTTATTATCTATCCCTTTCCTAATGGTTCTAACATTGTTTTTTTTGAATGCCACTGCACGTTGAATGGATGTTTTCAGAGAATTATCCACAATGACGGCAACATCTCTTTTTTTGAGTGGTAATAGCTAATTTAGACCCCATCACTTTGTATGTACAGTTGGGATTATGTTTTCCAATGTGCATTATTTTGCATTTATCAACATTGAATTTCATCTACTATTTTGTTGTTCAGTCACGCAGTTTTTTGAAATCCCTTTGTAACTCTTCACAGTCTGCTTTGGATTTAACTATCTTGAGAAATTTTACATCATTTGCAAACTTTGCCACCTCACTATTTACCCCTTTTTCCAGATCATTTATGAGTATGTTGAACAGCACAGGTCCCAGTACAGATCCCTGGGGGACACCACTATTTACCTCTTTCCATTCTGGAACTGAACGACAGGGGATGGAGCTTATGTTATATTATGTTATTAGCAGGTATCTGTGAGACCCTTTGGTAAAGCCTCTCATATCCGTCTCTTGTGGCTGGTGAGAACAGCCTACTAGTGTTACCACTTATTCTGTTAGCTCAAATGATACAGATCTGTGCTGTGGATCTAAAGGTCCTAACCCTGCTGATGACCTGAGCAGAAATCATTGTTTCAGCATAGTGGAACTTTTGGTGGTGGTGGGGTTCAGTTTACTTAAAAAACAACATCCCCTAAACAACCACCCCACACACACACTAAGGAAACTACCAACCAAAAACTGGACACCATATTCCAGTAACAGCTGCACTAGTGCCAAATACAGAAGTAATATAATCTTTCTACTCAAGAGTCATCTATTTATCCATCCAAGCATTGTATTTGCCTTTTTGGCTACAGCATCACTCTTCCAAATCATTGACTGTTAAATAGTGTAGAATGAAGATCCGATCTCTGAGCGACCCCACTAAAAAGCACATGTGCTTCTAGATGATTTCCCAGTTACAGTTACACTTTGAAACCTATCAGTTAGCTAGTTTTCATCCACACTGACTTTGTATTGTTCTAGTTTTTTAATCAGAATGCTGTGTGGTACCAAGTCAGCTGCCTTACAAAAAACTGCTGCATGGACACCAGGGTGTATTTGATTTAAATCATGATTTAAATCACTAGTCAGGAAGACTAGATTTAATCATGGATTTCTAGATAAAAGTGCATGCTTGTTGGTTGTTATAACCTTAATACATATTCTTCACAACTCAGAAGTAGATGTAGGTTTCATTTTTAGAAGGTACACACTATACATTTTTAAAGTGATTTATTTTGGAAACTTTTCAGATTAGTTTTACAGCTATACCAGAAAATGAATCATTGTTTGGTTATTTCATTTACAAAAGGTAATTGAAGCAGATAGTTCACCTCCCAATGACTTCGTAAATATCTCCAATTCGCTAATCATTAATATTTGGAGGATTTTCTTGCCATGCTGTGTTAGGAGGAGAACATCACCAGACAGACATTTAAATTTTTTTTTTTTTTTTAACTAAAACAACATTTCAGCAACTATGGGGTTGGCAGAGTAAAGGCATATATGTTAAGAGCGCTTATTTTGGCATTGCTGAAAGGGCAGTGTTAAGTTTGCATAGGCAATCTTAACTGTGCATTTCCTGGTTTTCAGAAATTTGAGTTTTGCTCGATTCAATGTTCTGCACAGAGATGACATACTACCAAACAAAAAATCGGATTTTTTTGATAAATGCTTTTTGAGGGAAAAACTAAGACACATTATAGCTCAAAGATATCTCATTATGGAATAGGGATTATAAATTCTAATTCTATAGTATGAGAATATATTCATGTAATGTTTAAGAAAAGTTTTGTAAATGAGTTCCAATAGTTCATGGAATAGGGACCCAATCTTATGGGGTTCCAGGGGCTTCTGTAGAGATTATTTAGGTTAATCTTTCTATCTACCCAATGGGTAGAAGTGCTCAGTTTAGAAGAGAACATCAGAGATGCTTAGTTTTGCAGTTCTCAAACTGTGGATTTGTGTCTCCAGAGATAACATGCTTGTTAACAGCAAAAATGTTTTTAAATAAATAAATAATATATAGAGGTGAGAGATAACAGACCTCAACCCTGTTGTCCCTCTGCAAATTTGTGTACACAGAGTCAATCTCTTACCTCTCTCTAAAAGTGCAAAGTTTCAAAACGTTCAATGAATAGAAGATTGTTGTGGGTGGAATAGATCTGGACAAGGAGAAGAAATCTGGAGATAAATGTGAGAAGGGAGGGACAGGCAGTAGAAACAAAAGTGAAACTGTTTGAGCAGTATATTCCAGAAGTCTTGAGGTCTTTCTGAATGTAGCCTTCATTGATTTCAGATCTACCATACCATTCTCTCACTAGAAGGGAAAACTTATAATGGCAGCAGGCCATAAAAGAGACCCAGTTTAGGAATAAGAACCATTTAAGAAATATAGGTTTCCTGATGATGTTTTAAAGAGAGTCACACCAGTGAACTGGTGGAAGTCACTTAAGCACTTGGATTCAGAGAGACTGTTGAAGTGATGATCTCACTTTTAACAGCAGTAGTTTCTTCTGCCAGTGTAGAAAGAATATTTTCTTCCTTTGCAACCCATTTACTCTCACCTACAGGGTTCTATCTGTCACTATTAAAGGAGAAAAGGGGTGTGTGTGTGGGGGGGAGATTTATAACAGACAACTTGTAGCAAGCAACATGAATTACATCTATAGTTATATACATAACATGTCTTGTATCTCTGCAGATCCTAGCTCAAATGGCCCAAAGCCTACCCTACCTACACCCTCCTGAGGCGCACCAAATTTCAAAAGAATCTGACACAGCATGTCAGTCTGAGGACTTAGGTTGACCTAGAGACAGCAGTTGTGATGGAACCTTACCTATAGTGGTGCAGCTGTGACACTGTAATAATAGCAGAGACATCTCAGCCCCAGAGAGCTCACAGTCTAAGGGCTTGTCTACACTACCGCGGTAGTTCGACGGCTGGCAATCGAACTTCCGGGTTCGATTTATCGCGTCTGGTGTGGACGCGATAATTCGAACCAGGAAGTGCTCGCCGTCGACTGCGGTACTCCACGTCAGCGAGAGGAGTACCGCGGAGTCGACGGGGGAGCCTGCCTGCCGTGTGTGGACCGCGTCTGAACCGCGGTAAATTCGAACTAAGGTATGTCGACTTCAGCTACGTTATTCACGTAGCTGAAGTTGCGTACCTTAGATCGAATTGGGGTGTTAGTGTAGACCAGGCCTAAGTGAATTGGTGCATGTGTGCAGGGTTTGTGTATGAATTGGGATGTACTGGCAGCACTGGGGCTGCTGGGGATTTCGGATGCACTGACAGAGATATGGGGTACAGGAAGGTGGGGATGCAGGGTGATTAGGGTGCATTGGAAGAGCTGTGGAATTCAGGGGGCTTGGGTGCACTGGCAGAGCTGGGGGTGACAAGCCTCCCTCACCTACGACCCCAGCCTCTCTCCCCTTCCCTACCACCCCATCCCCATTTATCTCCGTCTCCATAAACGTCCCTTATCTTGCTGCAGCCCCAAATCCACTTCCCCCAGTACCTCTCCCTTCCCAGGAAGCATTCACATGTCTTAATTATTTCCCCAAATACTTGGATTTCATCCCTGCACAAAATAAAATTGACACACACGACTCATAAATTGTGACAACCTCCAGCCACTTAGTCCAAAACTCCTTTTGTTTTAGGTGGGGGCTTGTAATTAACTTATTCTTAGTTATGTTAATTGAAAGGAGATTTCACAGCCATCCATCTCAATGAGATCAGTAATTCATCCAATCATTAATACCTATCAGTTTAACAGTACAAGGGAGCGGAAGGAAACCGGTTTTAGGGGGGAGGAGCTGTAATCCATGGTCAAATGACCCCAGATTTAGATCACTTATGCCACCCCACACTTGTGAGGAACACCAAATTTCAGAACAATCTGCGTAACTGTTTGGATTTTAGAGCACTTACAAGAATCACCTTTAAAGCATATAAAATGGCAGGAATGGAAACGCTCTAGCTGTTTTTCTGTATTAGCACATGTACACTGTGAAAATGGACATTTTCTTAAACACCATTCTCAGTGTGGGTCCCCCAAAGATTTAGCAGGCGCCATGTATTATCTTGGGTAAACCTCAACAGGTTTGAGACCATTTTGCCCTGCATCACATTAATAGTTGGATCTCTACCTCTGCACAAAAAACCCCACATAGAAACTTTTGGAAAATGGCTGAGGGAGAGGGGGGCCGTATATCTCTGCAACCCCAAACTCAAATGACCCCAAATTTGGGTCACTAACCCTACCCTTCACTTGTCTGAGGCACACCAAAATTCAAAGGAAACCGACCAAGCATGTCAATTAGAGGACTTAGAAAGGGCAACCTTTAAACAGAGATCATGATGCAACATTAACTATAGTGGCAGGACAACCTGTGTAATTATAGGCAGGCCTGTTTTCCATTATTAAATATTGGCACAATATTAGCATTCTTCTAGTCCTTTGGAATTTCCCCAGTATTCCAAAATTTAATGAAAATCAACATCCATGGTCCAGAGAGCTCTTTGGTAACTCTTAAAACTTTTCAACATAAGTTATCCAGACTTGCTGATTTAAAAACATCTAGCTTTAGTAGCTGCTGTTTCACTTCCTTCTGAGTTACTGTGGGAATGGAAAGTATTTAATCATCATAATCTGATATGACTATCTGTTTTTTTCCTAAATACAGAACAGAAGTGTCTATTGTTTCCATCTAGTAATAGACCAGTACCATTGTTGGGATTCCTTTTGTTCCACAGTGAGGATAGTTAATCATTGGAACAATATAGAAATTTAAGGGTTGTGGTAGATTCTTCATCGCTGGCAATTTTTTAATGACGATTGGATGTTTTGCTAAAAGATATGCACTAGTGTAAACAGGAATTATTTTGCGGCAGTTCTATGGCCAGTGTTATGCAGAACGTCAGAAGAGATGATCATAGTGGTTCCTACTGACCTTAGAATCTATTAATGTAATACACTTAAATGCCTTACTGTGCTTAATCCTGCTGGTCATATATTTCTCCCTGTGTCCTTTTGCTTCCATTACCAATTCCTACGATCCCTCTGATTTATATTCATTGTTATCAACTTCCCCTTCATTCCATTTTTTATTTTTATATATATCTTTTATATATAAAAGTCAGGTTTTCTTTTTTGTAACCACTCTGGCCTTCTTCAATTTTGGGATTGGCTTTTGGGGCATCTAGTAAAACTGTTCTTAAACAGTTCCCAATTATCATTCACTTTTTTCTGTTTCAGTTCTTTCTCCCAACTCATTTGGCTCAATTGTTTTCAGCTTTGTAAAATTGGCCCTTTAAAAAACACTAAGTTTGTATATTACTGTACTGGTTTGGACTTTATTCTGTTTGCACATAACAAATATGATCAAGTCATGGTCACTTGCACTACTACCACTAATTTTTAGTACTGCGATGAATTCCTCCTTATCTGTCAAGATGGCATCTAATACAGAAATCCCCTTGCTGGATGCAACACTTCTTGACTTAGAAAACTGTTGTCCGTAATGTTTAGAAATTTCAAGGACCCTTCAGTACTGAGAGCATGAGACCTCCAGCATATGCCATTTCAACTGAAGTCCCCCATTTTCCTACACATTATATAGTAGTTTAAGGAGCTGGTTACCCTATTCTCTAGTGTGATTTGGTGGTCTATAGGTGACACCTACTGGTACACCATCTTGAACTTTATCTGTTAAAACACTGATTCATAAACATTGAAGACCATCATCTTCTGAGTTGTCAGTGACTTAGAAACAGGTACTGCCATTTTTGGCATAGAGTGCCACTCCCGCTTCCAATTTTGACCACTCGATCCTTCCTAAATAATATCCTAATGTGTGAATCCTCCTACCAGGTTTCAGTAATACCAACTAGATTAAATTTAATGTTCATAAGTGAAGATTTCCAATTCTTCTAGTTTATTGTCCTTCTAGCATTGGTGTATTGGCAATTAAAGAATTTCTTCTCTCCACATTCTTTGGTTTCTTGATTAATTTTGTTCTCAACATCTTTATTTTGTGCTAAACAAGTGCTCATATATTCCCACTTTTCACCCTCCCCTTTTGTTATTAAGGTCCTGACACATCAACTTCTTCTGTTCTGGACAGAGCAAAAATTCCTATCTCTATCTGCACTGCCCATCACATGGGAGATGAACACCAAGACTTACATGGCAGAAATTGGATTAAGCAGAGTGGAACACCCAGAAGTGGCCTCATACATTGTTCGTCAATTTGATGGGCTGGTGATCTGGAAACAGCAGTAATGTGTCCTGCGGCTTTTCCTTGTGTCAGGACCCAGGATGTGTGGTGGAGAATGACCTCTTGCAAAATTGGGCAATCTCTCTGCTATATGCCATCCAGCTTTTGTATGGTTGTGGGGAGCAGTGGAAAAGACAGGAACAAGAGATGGCAGGAATATTGTTACAGCCTTCCTAGATGAAGATGCTATGACTCTCAAACCTGATGAATCTGTCCTTCAAGTGTATGTGTCTCACAGAAGAGGTCTCCTATTGCAAAATCCAGTCCTCCATCCAGGACCAGAATGATTCAAAATGGATACTTGAATGATGTGATTATCACTCTCATGGACCCTAAAAAGAAGATAACAAATAGAACGTATTCTGTTGGACGAAGCAAAGTCCATGGAGAGAACCAAAACTACCATATTTAACAAATGAATCATAGCCGTGAATTCCTGGAGGAGAGCCTTAATGTTGGATGTATAAGCATTTCCAAGCAAAATGTCAAGTCTTTGCAGTGTAATATTATCAGTATGTTCAAGAAAAGGAAGTTAGGTACAAATCTCATCGTTAAATTTTTTCTTGAAGAAGCAACCCTTATATCAATCCCAAAAGATCATAGAACACAACATTGGAACCTCATTGTTGTTCTTCATTAGTATAGCAGCAGCATCTAAGACCCCCTGTCGTGGATTGGACACTGGAACCATTGTATTAGGCACTGTACAAATGCAGAACATTCTGCTTCTTACAGCCCTACCCATATTGAACCCTTGCAAAAGGTGTCCTTATCCTTCCTGTCCATTAAAGTAGACCTCCCAATAGCTACTATATCCAGTCAGATGAGTTTATGAAGTTGGGAGCTTTCTTGGATGAGACCCAGTATTGTGCTTGTAATTTAGACAAGTGATCCTCACAACTGTGATAGCATCATTCCAAAAGAAATTAAAAAAAAAAAAAAAAGGACAGAGAAGTCTCATCTCAGGACAGAGAAGTCACATCTCCTTTATTGACATTTGCTAATGACCACACAGAATCAGAAATATAGGGCTGGAAGAGACCTCAAGAAATCATCTAGTCCATCCACCCACCCATGCTGTGGCAGGATTAAATATATCTAGACCATGCCGGAAAGGTGTTTGTCTAAACTTAAAAACCTCCGATGATGGGGATTCCACAACTTCCTTAGGTAATCTGTGCTAGTGCTTAACTATCCATATAATTAATAAATTATTCCTAATATTTATCCTGAATCTTCCTAGCTGCAAACTAAGCTGATTATTTCTCATCCTACCCTTGGTAGATATGGAGAACATTGATCACCAACCATCCTTTTTATAGCATTTTATGTATTTGAAAACTATGCCCCCCTCCACCTTTTCTTCTCTAAACTAAATGAGACCTGTGCTTTCAAACTTTCCTTAGAAGCCATATTTTCCAAACCTCTTATCATTTCTGTTCTCTTCTGGACTGTCTCTAATTTGTTCACTTTTTTCTTAATGCACGGTACTCAGAACTGGGGCACAGTACTCCAGCTGAGGTCTCTTCAGTGCCGAGTAGAGCAGAACAATTACCCCGTCTGCCTTCCCTTCAACATTTTTGTTAACACATCCAAGAATGACATTCACCTTTGTCTCCTCAGTCTCATACTGTTCAAATATATTCAATTTGTGATAAACTATAACTCAGATCCTTCTCTTCAGTATGACTGCCTAGCCAGTTATTTCCCAGTTTGTATTAGTACATTTGATTTTTTTTTCTTCCTAAGTGTAATACTTTGCACTTCTCTTTATTGAATTTCAACATATTAATTTCAGACCATTTCTCCAATTTATCAAGATAAGTTTGAATTCTAATGCAGTCCTTCAGAGTGGTTGCAACTCCTTCCAGTTTGGGTGTCATCCTCAAATTTTATAAGCATACTGTACACTCCAATATCCAAGTCATTAATGAAAATATTGAATAGTACTGAACCTAGAACAGACCCTGTGGCACCCCACTTGATACATCCACCTAGTTTCAGAGTGAACCACTGATAAGCACTCTTTGGGCATGGCCTTTCAACGAGTTGTGCAGCCACCTTAGTCATTTGGTCTAGGCCAAATTTCCTAGTTTGCTTATGAAGATGTCACATGGGAGTTTCAAAAGACTCACTACATTCCAGATATATCATGTCTGCTTCTCTCTCTCTCCCCTCCCCCCCATCCACTAGGATGGTTACCCTGTCGAAGAAGGCGATTAGGTCTGATTTGTTCTTGACAAATCTATATTTGCTATTACTCCAGGACTGAACAAATTGTTTGTTTAATAATTTGTTCAAGGATCTTTTCAGGTATCAAGTTAGGCTGACTGGTCTATAATTCCTCAGGTCCCCTTTTCCGCCTTTTTTGATGATAGGTATTATGTTGTCCTTTCTCCATTCCTCTGGGATCTCACCCATTCTCCATGACTTTCAAATATAATCTCTAATGGTTCAGAGATTGCTTTGGCTAATTTAAGTACTAGGGTGAATTTAATTGGGGCCTGCCAACTTGAATACATCTAACTTATCTAAGTATTCTTTAACCTGTTCTGTTCTTTCCCTATTGTTAATATTATTTTAAGCATCTGGTCTCAATTAACTTTTGAAGTATAAAAGGAACACTTCAGCCTTCTCTGGCATCCATTATTTGTTCTCCTACTCTAAGTAATGAACCTACACTTTCCTACATTGCTCTCTTACTTCTAATGTATTTATAGAACCTGTTCTTACATCCCTTGCTAGTTGTAATTCATTTTGTGCTTCTGCCTTTCTGTTTTTGTCTATTCTTTTATACTCATCCTTAGCAATTTGGTCTTTGTTTCCACTTTTTGCATGATTCATTTTTGATTTTTAGTTCCTTAAAAAGAGTACCTGACACAGCCATATTGGTCTCTTACTTCTCTTCCCACCTTTCTTCCAGATCAGGTTAGTTTGCTGTTGTGCCTTTAATATTGTATTTTTAGAAACTATCAGCTCTCCTTAACTCCCATTTCCCTAAGATTTCCTTCCCTTGGAATCATAATTAGGAGTTCCTTGAGTGTGTTGACGTCTGCTTTTTTGAAGTCTGTCTTTATTTTGCTCCTCTCACTCCTGCCTTTCCTTAGAATCAGGACCTCTATAATTTCATTGTCACTTTCACCCAAGTTGCCTTCCACTTTCAGATTCGCAAGAGTTCCCTCCCTATAAGTCAGAATCAAATCTAAAATAGCCACCTCCCATAGTTACATCCTCCACCTTCTGAAACAAAAAGTTGTCCCAAGTACATTCTAAGAGCTTGTTGGACAGTCTGTCCTGATTTTCCTACCATATATGTCCAGTGTGCAGCTTGTAGGCAGTATTTGGGTTCTGCTTCACCTGGCTTTCTTTCCAAGAGTATATGCCGAGGGACTTATACGTTTCTTGAGGCTTGATCTCTGAATATTGGTTTGGCTATGCATTTGGGTCTTGATTCTTTTCTCCCACTGTTCCTAATATGGTTGTGTAGAGAATGCATCCCCTTGTAACGTTCAGGAAATGCTATTACTGTTTTGGCCCTTGTTATTGAGAACATCCCTTTGTTGGTATTTCCAGATGAGCCAGTTAGTGAGCCTGGCTGTATATCCATACCTCACAACTGGAATATATTTTCCCTCTGTAAATTAGCTAGGATGTCAGCATTAGCACAGAATATCTCTTATTCCTACACGTACACTATAAAGGAAAACCTTGCTTGAGTCAAAAAAATAAAAGCAGGGTGTTTTGTTTGTTCTTTCTTCACAGGCAGTATGGGCACTTGGCAATATTGCTGGAGACAGTACCATGTGCAGAGACTATGTGTTGGACTGCCAAATCCTACCCACTCTATTGCAGTAAGTCTGTTTTGATTTACTTTGTATCTTGTTCAAGATACTGGCAATAGTACTGAAGGACCTACAATGGCCAGACATGACAGGACAACCCTGACAATTATATATAATATGTGGTATGTGTAACCTTGCAGTTACACATAGTAAGTTTAGACCTTGATATAGGTAGACATAATTTAAAGTTTAATTCTATATAGGTTTATTTTTAAAGAAAAAAATTATTTAAATAAAACCATTTCATTTAAGTAAAAAATCAGATTTTTATTTAAAAAAAAAATATTTTTATCCATCTTGGTACCAGAAGGTAGGTCCAGCTTCTGTGAATGTTCTTGTGTGTCTTCTCTGTTGGTCAGCAGTTCTTATTACAGTGGATTGCAGGAATGAGATTTGGAACTGAATTGTATTTGATGGGCAGCCAGTACAGAGACCAGAGATATACCTATAGCATAGAACTTGAAGGGACCCCGAAAAGTCATCGAGTCCAGCCCCCTGCCTTCACTAGCAGGACCAAGTACTGATTTTGCCCCAGATCCCTAAGTGGGCCCCCTCAAGGATTGAACTCACAACCCTGGGTTTAGCAGGCCAATGCTCAAACCACTGAGCTATCCTTTCCCCCTTGTATTTTCTACCCACATGCTGCTGTATTTTCTACCAGTTGAAGCTTTTTCCAATCTCCCTCTCCAGAGAGGGGACAGAATGCCTCTACTAGACTCACCCCTCTCAAAGTCTTAAAGTGGAGTCCCATACCAGTGCTATGGTACTGAAATCCAAGTCAGTACAGACTGTCTCTTCTCAATCCAAGAACAGCACTGCATCCAGTACTTCTAGGAAGATGTCATCTTCTGCACCAGTCATGCTGGTACCAAGCATTTTGGCACCAGGAGTCATGGCACTGAATGCCCTCACACAAAGATCCATAGCACCAACCTTCTTCTCAGCGCTGTTGGAGTCTTTGGTTTGGGTAGTACATACCCACACATGGGTACTGGATTATGCCTAAGACATCAGGATTCAAGCTCTGCGCCTCCTGCCCGTATTCATTCTCGGTCAGTGACAAGCACCAACACTGCCTCTACTGCTTAGAAGCCCCCTCCACTCCAGATACTTGTGAGGTGGCAAGGGACCTCATAGAAAGTACTCTGCCCCAGCCCCCTGCTGTCAGAGACAAGCCTCTGGCACCTCCTACACGTGTGCCATCTAGAGGCAAACCGGGAATGATGAGGCCACCTTCCTCTCCAGACCGGCACTGTTCACAGTCTACTTCACCCCCAGCACTGGGCCCAGTACATGACAGCAAGATGCAGGGAGTGTGTTGCTCGCGAACTCCGGCACCGGGGAATCAGCACTGTCCGGCACCGTGATACGGCACCGGAACATAGGAGCTGCTCTCCGGCACTGGTCTAAGTCGCGGGAAATCAGGCACCGTTCATCTACATGGTCGTCACAGCACCAATCTCGAATTTCCTACTCTCGGCACCGACCACCGGCACAGGGATCCTCGGCACCACCATGATCATCGCCTTCTGACTCTGAGGACGGCTCCTGCTACTCATGGACAAGAGCGGGAGACATGCTCCTTCGTCCTGGCAGCCTCAATGGCCGCCTGCTGCACAGTAGCCCTTCTGGACCCCCTGGGCTTATCAGGCCCAGGGTACGCCTTCTAGGGTTTCTAGGTCCGTTACATCGGGGCATCACCGGGCATGGTCACAGCAGACAGAACCATCTCTCGTACCACGGAGGTGGCTCTATCCAGATCGCCCCCGCATACTACAGAGGGCACATCGGAACCGGCCCCAGATCCATCCACATCTAAGGTCCCATCGGATCACGCTGAGCCACTTGGCACCAATGCTGCCCAGGACCAACCTGAGCACATGGTGGGCCATGATGACCCTATGCCTCCACTGGCCTTTTCTTCGTCATTGCCTGATGAGGCAGTGGCAGGGGCTTCAACTTCAGCAGGTATAATTTTAACTCGTGGGATTCCATGTCAAAATATAAGGCGTTACTTCCCACAGAGTCAAAGTCTGAGTTCTCGACACGGAGTGAAATGAAACGAAAATGATCAGGGGGCTGGGGCACATAACTTACAAGGAGAGGCTGAGGGAATTGGGCTTGTTTAGTCTGCAGAAGAGAAGAGTGAGGGAGGGATTTGATAGCAGCCTTCAACTACCTGAAGCGGGGTTCCAAAGTGGATGGAGCTCGGCTGTTCTCAGTGGTGGCAGTTGACAGAACAAGGAGCAATGGTCTCAAGTTGCAGTGGGGGGAGGTCTAGGTTGGATATTAGGAAAAACTATTTCACTAGGAGGGTGGTGAAGCACTGGAATGGGTTACCTAGGGAGGTGGTGGAATCTCTATCCCTAGAGGTTTTTAAGGCCCGGCTTGACAAAGCTCTGGCTGGGATGAATTAGTTGCTGTTGGTCCTGCTCAAAGCAGGGGGTTGGACTAGATGACCTCCTGAGGCCTCTTCCAACCCTAATCTTCTATGATTCTCAGCTCTGGTCGAGGAGGGGAAGGCAGTTGCTAGGACATCCCTGTAAGCCTCACTCAACTCGGCTGACTCCGTGGCACGTACCATCGCACCGGGGGTGGTCATGAGGAGAACAGCTTGGCTCCAAGCGTCCGGGCTTCCCCCGGAAGTTCAGCAGATCCTGCAGGACCTTCCCTTTGAGGGTGCAGGACTGTTTTCTGTCCAAACTGATTCAAGGCTCCACAGCTTTGAGGATTCCAGGGGAACCATGAAGTCTCTGGGGATGCACACACCTGCTACCCAGAGAAAGCCCTTCAAGCCTCAGCTGGTGCAACAGCAGAGGCAATCCCAACCCCGCCCAAGGCAGGATAATTACCACCAGAGGGGCAGGAATTCCAGGCATAGGCCTTCCAACCCTCCCTCAGGCCAAGGGCAGGGCCCAACCAAGCCATCGTCGGGGACCCAAGCAAGAGTTTTGAAGGGACGCCAGAAGATGGTGTACCAGCCATGGTTACGGATCCTTCCCCCTCCTCCCCCCCCATTTTTTGAGCTGTCTATCCCACTTCTGCTGTGCATGGTCCCCTATAACATCGGACTGCTGGGTTCTTCATTCGGTAGAAGTGTGGTATTCTCTCCAATTCTGCTCCTTCCCTCCCTCGTCCCTCTTCAGGGACCCGTCTCACGAGCAACTCCTTATCCAGGAGGTGTACACGCTCCTCACCATGGGAGCGGTGGAGGAGGTTCCTCAGGAGCTAAGGGGGAAGGGATTCTATTACCATTATTTCCTAATCTCCAAGGCAACGGGGAGTCTCTGACCCATCTTAGACCTGCAAGGACTCAATCAGTTCATGGTAAAGTTGAAGTTCCGCATGATCTCCCTGAGCCCAATTATCCCTTCTCTGGATCCGGTGGACTGGTACGCTGCCCTCAACATGAAAGACGTGTACTTCCACATAGCCATCTGGCTGCCGCACAGACGCTTCCTGAGGTTCGTTGTCAACCGCGTACATTATCAGTTCACAGTGCTTCTATTCAGGTTATCAACAGCCCCCTGAATGTTCACCAAGTGTATGTCAGTCGTCTCAGGCTTTCTCTGAAACAGAAAGCCTACAAGTGTACCTCTACTTAGACGATTGGCTCCTGCAAGGCCGCTCCAGGGAGCAGGTGCAGTCCTATGTCCTGTTAGTCAGAGAGACCTTCCAGAGGCTGTCTCTCCTCCTCAATGTGGATAAAACAACTCTGTCACCCACCCAATGAATAGAATTCATTGGGGGCAGTGTTGGACTCGGTTCAAGCAAGATCCATCCTGCCACAACCCAGATTCCAAACACTGTCACACGTCATTCAGACAATACCCCACCAACGCAAGGACATGCCTCAGCCTTTTGGGACACATGGCGGCATGCGCCTATGTGGTGCGGCATGCCAGGATGAGGCTTAGACCATGCCAGGCTTGGCTTGCTACAGTCTATCACCCGGGTCGGAACAGTCTAGACTCAGTAGTAACAGTACCACCACGAGTCCTAGACACCCTAGGATGGTGGTTGGACCCTTGCATGGTCTGTGAAGGAGTCCCATTCACCACCCCTCAACCGTCCATGACCTTAGTAATGGACACGTCAGACCTTGGTTGGGGGGCACATCTAGGACGCTTACAGACTCAGGGCATGTGGTCGCAGTCCGAGATCTTGCTCCACATCAACATAAAGGAACTCTGGGCGGTAAGACTAGCCTGCCAGACCTTCCTTACAGTATTGCAAGGTCACTGCATGGCAGCGATGACCAACAACACCACCACCATGTTCTACATAAACAAGCAGGGCGGAGCCTGCTCCTCCCCTGTCTGTCAAGAGGCGTCCTATATCCCAGGAGCATGCAACGAGCTTGCACACCACCTCAGCAGGTTGTTCCGCAGTTACGAGTGGTTTATCCTGACAGACATCATCCACTCCATCTTCCAATGGTGGGTGTTTCCCCAGGTAGATCTATTCACCACAATGAGCAAAAGGAAGTGTCCAACGTTTTGCTCCTTCCAAAAACACGGCCCGGGATCAATCTCTCATGCGTTCATGATGCACTGGGGGAACCATCTACTATATGCCTTCCCTCCGATACCACTCGTCCACCGGGTTCTCCTCAAGATCCACAGGGACAAGGCAGAGGTAATTCTGCTCACTCCGGCTTGTCCCTGCCAACATTGGTACACCACACTTCTAGAGCTGTCAGTCAGCACCCCCATTGCACTGCTGCTCCTTCCCAATCTGATTACGCAGGACCACAGCCACCTGCTTCACCCAGACCTCCAGTCCCTGCACCTCACAGCCTGGAAGCTTCATGGTTAAATGCAAGGGAGCTCCAGTGCACGGAATAGGTGAGGGAGGTGCTCCTTGGTAGCAGAAAACCTTCCACCAGGGCCACCTACCTGGCCAAATGGAAATGGTTTTTGTGCTGGTGTAATCTTAGTCGAGTATCTCCACTCCAGTCATCTATACCATTCATCCTGGACTACCTCCTATACCTGAAGCTGCAAGGCCTGGCTGGATAGTCTATCAAGGTGCACCTTGTGACCATCTCAGCGTTCCACCCCGAAAAGTTGGGACGTTTAGTCTTCGTCAGTCCTATGGTGGGCCATTTCCTTAAAGGCCTAGAATGCTTATACCCTCAGTCTTGGCCACCGGTACCGACTTGGGACCTCAATCTGGTTCTAGCTAAACTTATGGGAGCCCCATTCGAGCTGCTTGCTACGTGTTCCCTTCTGTATCTCTCATGGAAGGTAGCCTTTCTGGTTGTAATAACATCGGCCAGGAGGGTATCGGAGCTAAAAGCATTAACCTACGATCCCCCCCACACATTCTTCCACAAGGACAAGATACAACTCAGGCCATGCCCAGCTTTCCTGCCCAAGGTGGTATCCCAATTCCACCTCAGCCAGGACATTTTTCTACCCCAAGCTGCACGCCAACACACAGGAGCAGAAGTTTCACTCATTAGATGTGCGGAGGGCGTTAGCGTTCTACATTGAGCGCACGAAGCCGTTCAGGAAGTTAAACCAGCTGTTTGTAGCGGACCAGATGAAGGGACTTCCGGTCTCCTCACAGCGCATCTCTTCCTGGATTACGGACTGTACCCGTACCTGCTATGACCTTGCAAAGGTTCCAGCCCCGGCTATAACGGCTCACTCGACAAGGGCTCAGGCCTCTTCCACAACTTTCCTGGCCCAGATGCCCATCCAAGAGATCTGCAGAGCGACGACCTGGTTGTCAGCGCACACCTTTGCCACCCACTATGCCATCATGCAGCATGCTAGAGACGATGCAGCTCTCAGTAGAGCAGTGCTCTAGTCAGTGATTCCTTAACTCCGACCCCACCCCCGTGGGAGAGCTTGGGAGTCACCTAATTGGAATCTACGTGAACAATCACTCAAAGAAGAAAAGACTGTTACTTGCCTTCTTGTAACTTGTTCTTCGAGAGGTGTTGTTCACATCCATTCCAATACCCACCCTCCTTCCCCTCTGTCGGAGTAGCCTACAAGAAGGAACTGAAGGGGAGTCGGGTCGGCAGGGTCATATATTGAGCGCGGCACTCCAGGGGGCTCCCTGGCCAACCCGATGGGAGCTGGTAAGGAAAAAAGTTTCCGATGACCGTGCACGTGGCACGCGCACAACTAATTGGAATGGACGTGAACAACACTTCTCAAAGAACAACAGTTACAAGAAGGTGAGTAACATCTTTTTCTTTTCCAAAGCCTTCTGCCTCAGCAGAGGAGCTGAGTCTTCACTTCCTCGACATCCACAGGGCCTTGGCCTTCTACCTGCAAAGGATGAGACCAATCAGGAAGTTCCCTAGATTGTTTATCACTGAGAGGATTAAGGGGCAGGCCATCTCCACACAGAGAATCTCCAAGTGGGCTTCAGGGTGTATTACACTATGCTATCAGTTGTCGGGACCGCCTCCACGCCTTGGGGTAAGAGCCCATTCCACAAGAGCCCAGATGTTGACTGCGGTCACTTTCCACAATGTGCCGCTTCCAGACATATAGGACAAGGTTCAATTCATACCTTCACTACACCTTGGTGCAGGACTCTGCAACATGCCTCATTCGGTGCAGCTGCCCTCTGCTCAACCATTCCATCCTCTTCCTCACACCTTCCTCCAAATTAGGTACTGCTTGTTAATCGTCCTCAGAGGAATACAATAGGGTCTATCATTCGAAGAAGAGGAGGTTACTTACATGTAACTGGAGGTTCTTTGAGATGTGTGGTTCATATCTATATTCCATTTCCCATCCTCCTTCCCCTCTGCTTTGGATCTGTTCAATTTGTGGTGGAGAAGGAACTGGAGATGCAGTTTGTCCATCTTGGACAAAACCGTGAGACAAAGCTAGGATGCATGCGTAGACCAATGGATACTACTACTACTTTCAAATTATCCAGCTCTGGACACATAGCACGCACACACAAACCCTCAGTGGAATACAGATAGGGACCACACATCTTGAAGAACCTCCAGCTACAGTTAAGTAACCTTCTCATCTCAAAGGAGAAAAGAGGTTGGAGATCCATCCTCTGTCTCAGTTGTCTTAATACCTGCATCCCTCATTTCTTGGATACCCTTCTGAATAGGATCCCCTCCCTGGATTCCATTGTCTGGTTCCTGGCTCTTCATCTTCAGACCCTGCCTACTTTTACATCTCAACACATCCAAGGACAGTACGTATCTGAAGTTTCTCACAGGGACATCAGACTACCAACAGAATCCTACTCTTTGGTGTCTCCATGGCTCCACAGGTGTTCACCAATGTCATAATTGTGGCGGACACCCATCTAAAAAGACAAGGAATCCAGGTGAATCCCTACTTAGAAGACTGGCTAGCTTGGGGAAAATTTCCCTCTACCCCCCAGCAAGTGACTGACTCACTTCAGAGGATTACTTTAGGTAATCCTCAGTGGGATCAGAGGATAATGGCCTGTAGAATGTGGTGTTAGACAGCTGGAATTGATATGCAAACTAGATACAATCAATTTAGGATTGAATAAGGACTGGGAATGGCTGAGCCATTACAAACATTGAATCTATCTCCCCTTGTAAGTACTCTCACACTTCTTATCAAACTGTCTGTACTGGGCTATCTTGATTATCACTTCAAAAGTTTTTTTTCACTTACTTAATTGGCCTCTCAGAGTTGGTAAGACAACTCCCGCCTGTTTATGCTCTCTGTGTGTGTATATATATCTCCTCAATATATATTCCATTCTATATGCATCCGAAGAAGTGGGCTGTAGCCCACGAAAGCTTATGCTCTAATAAATTTGTTAGTCTCTAAGGTGCCACAAGTACTCCTTTTCTTTTTGCGGATACAGACTAACATGGCTGCTACTCTGAGTCCTCTAAGAGTTAGTAGCAAATGGCAGTTCCCGCATGAGGACCTGTTTTTGGCCAATCACAACAAGAAGTGTTGTGTTTCAGATGTTGCATGAGCTTGGGCTCCTTCTCAGATACCTTTCTTATCCATGGCCTCCTGCTCTGATGTACACCTTTTCAAGGATACCCATAGTACGCTGGGTCTTAAGAAAACCGAAGCAGGATATGGAGTGAGGTATGATAACCCCAGTATGGGCCAGACAGTTTTGGTACTAGTCCCTTGTGAACTTGTCAGTACAATGACTCGTCACCTTGCTGGTCCAACCAGATCTGGTCTTGCAGAATAGCAGACAGATTCTGCAACCAGATCTGATGTCCTTTGCACCTGCCAGCCTGAATTCTGGCTAACTGACATCTACAGAAAGAAGCTGCTCTGCTGAGGTTCAAGACCTCTTGCTTCTAAGCAAGAAGCCTTCGACCAGACTGACATTTAGAGCCAAGTGGAGAGATTTTCTCTAGGCAATGCACTGCCAGCTTTTGCTTGTAGCAGCCCTGATTCCCGCTATTCTAGACTATTTAGTTTCTCCAAAACAATCGGACCAGGTCCTTAGTTTGATACTTCACAGCGATATCTGTAAATCATCCTTCTATACAAACCTACACTGTTGTCTTGCAGCCTGCAGTGACGAGATTCCTTCGGGGCTCATGTGTTTTCCTGCTAGCCCAAGAACCATTCTCTCTCTCTCCTGGTGTTCACTGAACTGATAGGTCCTACCTTTGAGCCACTGGCTACATGTTCCGTTTACCACCTGTTGATGACCTTTAGCAGGATAGAGATTCAGGGCCTCATGATGGGTCCTCTGTACACTATCTTTCATGAAAACAAAGTCACAGTCTCAGGCCTCACCTGAAGTTTCTGCCTAAGGTGGTTTCCGACTTCCACATCAGTCAGTTGATTCACTCCTGGTTTTCTTCTCCAAACTACATTCCACCCCCAGGTAAAATTTCACATGTAGGATGTCATGAATTTTACTTGCCTAGGACTAAGCTATTCAGATGTACACCTAGACTTTGTGGCTTTTGTTGAAAGGGTTAAGGGATAACTTCTGTTGTCTTAGACTGTCCAAGTGTATTGGACTGTCATTGTTTTGTCTAAGGGCTGGTCTATACTTAGCCGCTAGTTGGGCGGCTGGAAATCGAACTTCCTGGTTCGATTTATCACGTCTGGTCTGGACGCGATAAATCGGACCAGGAAGTGCTCGCCGTTGACTGCGGTACTCCAGCTCAACGAGAGGAGTACCGCGGAGTCGACGGGGGAGCCTGCCTGCCGCGTGTGGACCGCGTCTGAACCGCGGTAAGTTCGAAGTAAGGTATGTCGACTTCAGCTACGTTATTCACGTAGCTGAAGTTGCGTACCTTACTTCGACTTGGGGGGTTAGTGTAGACCAGGCCTAAGAAAGATCCACCTGAACAGGTTAAACCTCCTTCTACAGGCTCAGGCAGCCTGTATGGCCTGTGTAGATAACATTCCCATATCAGAGTTGTGTAGGACAGATCCACACCTTTAACATGTATTGTTCCCTGATGCAAGCATACAGGTTGGACACTTTTTTTGTAGGGGGGTTGGACTAGATGATCTCCTGAGGTCTCTTCCAACCCTAATCTTCTATGATTCTATCCTGAGCAAGATAATGGAGTGGCCAATAAGGAACTTGATTAATAAGGAATTAATGTCAGGTGATGTAATGCAAATCAGCATGGGTTTATGGGAAATAGATCTTTTCAAACTAACTTGATATCTTTTTTGGATGAGATTACAAAATTGCTTGATAAAGATAAGTGTTGATGTAATGTACTTAAACTTCTGTAAGGCTTTTGACTTGGAACCATTTTACATTTTGATTAAAAATCTTGAACAGTATAAAATTAACATGGCACACATTAAATGGATTAAAAACTGGCTAACTGATAGATCTCAAAATGTTTGCAGTGTTGTAGCCACGTTGGTCTCTTTCACCAATGGAAGTTAGTCCAGTAAAAGATATTATCTCACCGTCCAACTCTCAACATGTAATTATAAATGGGGGGTCATCAAGCAGATGTTTCCAATGGAGTCCCACCAGAATCAGTTCTTGGCCCTATGCTATTTAACATGTTTTGTCAATGACCTGGAAGAAAACATAAAATCATCACTGATAAAGTTTGTAGATGACCCAAAACTGGGGGAATGGAAAATAATGAAGAGGACAGATCAATGATTCAGAGCAAACTGGATCACTTGGTAAACTGGGCACAAGTAGTATACGTTTTAATATAGCAAAGTGTAGTGAAGATCCACGAGACTGATTAAAGGATTAAAAAACATTCCTTATATGATAGACTGAAAGAACTCAATCTATTTTGCTTAAGAAAGAGAAGGTTAAGGGGATGACATACTTACAGACTATATAGCTACATGCGGAACAGATATTTAATAATGATCTCTCCAATCTAGCAGAGAAAGATATAACATGATCCAGTGTCTGGAAGGTGAAGCTAGACAAATTCAGACTGGAAATAAGGTGTAAATTTTTAACAGTGAGAGTAATTAACCATTAGAACAGTTTACCAAGGATCATGATGGAGTCTCCATCACTGACAATTTTAAAATCAAGTTTGGATGTTTTTCTAAAAGATCTGCTCTAGGAATTATTTTGGGGCAGTTCTATGGCCTGTGTTATACAGGAGGTCATACTAGATGATCACAGTGGTCCCTTCTGGCCCTGGAATCTATGAATCAATATGTTGTCTACACAGATTCCACAATCTGCCTTCCAGGCCTGCTAATAGGAGTCCTGCTTCTAATCTATGGGATTCTTATAGGTGAAGGAATGGAGTGCAGATTCCAACCACCCCGCCCTAAATTGCCCTCTGCTATGGGGAACAAGAGAGCACTCAGGCCACATGCATGACCCAAATAGACACTCCTGTTTTAAAGAATCAGATCTTCTTGCGTGGGGCATATACACACTAAGAGTGGAATGACCACACATCTCGAAGAACCACAGTTACTATTCTTTTGTATTTGGGAAAGCCTAGGCCAAGCCATATATGTTTTCCTCTTTGAAAAGGAACCACGTCGTTCTCCTCTCCCAGCTAACCATTACACATGAGGATTTAGTTGCAATGAATAATGCCGATAGATTAAAAGTGAAGCTTTGACACAACAATGGCTTGTTTAATGAAAACAGATTCCACTTTCATGAAGATCCTGTTTGTCAAAGTAGTGGTTTAGTTGCAGTTCCTGTTCTTTGTGAACTTTTTTAGCTGGCTCAAGCTCTGTCAAAGATCTGTTTTCATGAAACTATTTAGCCAGTTAAAGAGCATAGTAGCTACTTTCACGAAAACCAGGATTGCTATGTAATTGTTCAGATTATTTTAGGAGTGGTAGAGCTATTGAGCCAGCAGAACTGTTTCATGCAGAACAAGATCTTTGACACAATTGCTGTTGCTTTTCTCAAAGATCCTGTTCTCTATAAAAACATTGTCAGTTGAGGAGCAGAGCTCCTAAATCAATTGAAAACTTTCATGGAGATCCTGATCTTTAACAAAATAGCGGTTTTTTTTGTCAAACATCTTTGACGCATCAAAAATGCCACTGGACTAGCAAAATCCACAGGGAGTGGCTCTGCAGGTGGGGAGCATATGTCTCTGATTCTTATTTCACCAGTGGACACATGTTTAATGTAAACGTTCTAAGCTGGACTTTGGGCCACCTTAAATGCTTCATGCATCTGAAATAACAGCACTATAGTGTGCTTTGCTCTTGGACTGAGTTTAGAAGTAAAGACCTTGACTGTTTTGTTTTTAATGTTCAGATTACTTTCAAAACAGAACCGTCTCACCATGACCCGAAATGCTGTGTGGGCTCTATCGAACCTCTGCAGAGGGAAGAATCCTCCTCCAGAGTTTGCCAAGGTAAGAAATGTGTTTAAAGAAATCAAGGATTTGAGAGGTAGTGAGATGGTGTCCATAAATAAGGAAGAAAGAAAGGCATTGTGATGTTTAGTACAAAGCAGCAGAAACATTTGGGACTTTCAAAATTTCTGTTTGAACAGACTTCTTACAAATCAGGCTTATTTTTGAGTGTGCTTAGTGCTGTTGAAATGTGCATAGATTGACAGCTTGGGAAGTAAAGTTCTTGATTCATAGAATTAGGTCCAGTATATAGTCAGCTGCAGTGCAAGTTTCTCTCATGTGTACTGCCCTTGCCAATATGTCTCATCTCTAACATGGACACCACCTCTAGAAAAGAGAGGGAGTTCATTTTTCATGATCCAGTTACTCTTTGCCCCCTCTCGCTGAGACTATCAACGGTGTGTGTGTGTGTGTGTGTGAATTAGCACCAACTGAGATGGTGTTTTTTTGTGATGTGGACAGCTCTCTACAAGGAACTAAAATGGTACCTCCAGGTCCACCTCTTAGACAACTGATAGAGGTGGGGTTTTTGAATGGTTAGTATTTTTCAGAGAAAGATATTTTATGAAAAAAGCAGTTTCCAAACTAGTCCTGCTAACATAGTACATGGAATGAAGACTTGCTATCTTCTGGAGATCAGAACACCAATTATGAGTGTTTGACAGTCGTCGGGAGGTGTTGGTAGAATGGGAAGTATTGAACAAACTGTCTGCAATCCTACCCATTATGTCTTCAATACTGTGCCATACCTATTTACACTGAGCAAAGTCTGGCGTTTACTATGCACTTGTAGTAACAAAAATGGTATGTACACAGCATGCATCTGTACTTGCTTTTAGAATACTCCTACCAGCTGTCTTGGCCCTTTGAATTCCACTGTTCATACATCTGCTTTTTCTACTTAATGTAGGTTGCACCTTGTCTGAGTGTGCTGTCCTGGCTGCTCTTTGTCAATGACACGGATGTGCTAGCTGATGCCTGCTGGGCCCTGTCATATTTGTCTGATGGACCTAATGATAAAATCCAAGCTGTGATTGATGCAGGAGTGTGCAGAAGACTTGTCGAGCTGCTGATGTAAGAACTTCACTTTAAACAAATGTATTACTCACTGTTACCTCTTTACAGCTTCCTCACAGCTCAACTTCCTACAATAGAAAGGTTAGGTAGAATTTCTGCAACAGTAGGGTTAAACAGTCAGTTTCCTGGCTTAAAACCATCTTGTTCACCGCTTGTACAGTCCCTGCTCTTCTCAAAGGCTGCTGCAGAAGAGCCATCAATAGCAAGTGGGTGAACTTGACGGACTACAGACCAAGAGCAATTCTCAGACTTTGTTGCTACTTTTCTTGTGCAATAAATTGGGGCATAGGAGAATTGAGGGGATTGGGATTTGAAATCAACTTCAGAACAAAGGGGTTAAAAATTGGGATCAACATTTTCAATCCTTGGTGCCCAAAATTAGACTTCTAAATCATGTTCAGACCCCTAAGTAAAAGTGGACTGATTTTTTTTCTGAAATGCAGACTCCCTGCAGCTCCCTTTGACTTTAATGGGAATTGTCAGTGATCAGCACTTCTATACATTTTGACATTTTATTTTGGTACCTATATATGGACTTAGGAGCCTGATATTAGGCATCCAAGTTTACAAATTTATGCTGAAATTTTCAGAAAAACGTTTAGTCTTTCATACTGAGTATAAACAGTTTCTAGAGTATAAACAATATATTTTAAAAAAAGAAAGAACTTGATTTTGAAAAATAGCTTTTTAAGGTCCCGTTAAAACTGAATTTTGGTACAACAGTTTATTTTATACCGAAGTTACAAAAATGGGACTTAAGCAAATTCAGTCCATACACGTCTTAGTCTGTTCTCTAACCTCAAGACATGACTGCATTAATACAAAGCCCTACAAAATGTTTAAAGAAAGAGCAGTAAAGAAATAAGAAAATAGACATCTCTCTTGCTAAAATGTACAACTCTCTTGCTAAAATGGCTCGAGGATAACCCCGTAATAAACAGAACCTAATAATCACTTATTAAAAATGCAGTATGAGAGAAAATCACTGAAAAAAATGCTACTTACTATTTTATTTTTAATGTCTGTCTTATCATTAGAGGAAACAGTACCATTTCTACTTTTTCTCAGTTTGATCTTCAATAAAATGGTACCATTGATCAATCATAAATATAAAAAATAGTCTGTGAAACTTCTGGAAAAACAAGTATAACTTGTTCCTTAAGAATGGATCTAAAAATTGATAAGGTAACCTGATTTCCAGTCATGGCACATGCCAAAATTGAACTGAACCAATAGTGTGTCTTTGAAAAGGAACATGTGGGTCAGGAAAAGAAACAAAGCAAAATCACCTCCTATGGAAGCAATAGATGCATTAAATTTAGGGCAAAGAATAATTAATTATAAACTGCTTTAAAAATGTTTTTGCTGCAGCTCTCCTCTATTCCTAAACTTTTCTCAAATATGCATGATACATTTTCGATTCACTTCTCCATAAATAAATATATGTGGTAGTTGATAAAATCCTGATTTAAATACTCTAAATTATTTTCCTGACTCTTTTATATTGAGCAGACACACAAAATGGCCAGGAATAACAGCAGGCAGCTCAGCCTGTGGAAGTGTAATATTATAGTCGTTTCATTCTTTCATAGAAAGTATATTGATTTTGCATATCAGAGAGGCTTATACAATTAATCTCTTCGGAATTATAAAATATTTCCTAGAATTTTCTCCATCCTATTAGGGGCCATATCACCATCCTCTAATGATGGAATCACTAAAGAATGAGAAAAGAGATACAGAAACTTGAGAATTAATCAAACTTTATCAGAATTAACAATTTCAGGTAACTTAGATGCAGATAATTTCCTAAGGTCCCTGCCACTCCAACAGAAATTCTGTTAATAGGAGGACATTTTGCTTGCCAGAATGTGGTCCAATTGAAGATATAGTCATGAGTCATTTATTTTTTGTCTGTTCTGAGTAATTTGTCTGGTGTTGAGGGGAAGAGGGAAATTCAGTTTCGTATGAAAAAGAAATTCTAATTTACACTCAGTGACTAATAAAACCCTCCAAACAATTAAAAAAAAAATTCTAAGGAACTAGTGACCAAAAACGTGTACTAAAGTTGCCTTTAGAGATTAGATTTTTTTTTTTTTTTTTTTTGGTAATTAGTATATTTTGTGCATTTGGCAGCAGTTTGTGTGCAGTCAGTTTCATTGTTTCCCTTTTATAGCTAGTAAGTTATTTTCCATGCTGTGAGTATTTCATACAGAAACAAATTTCATACAGGTTACAACACTCCTGCTAATACATCCCAGAATGATGTTTACCTTTTTTGTAACAGTGTTACACTATTGACTCATATTATATAAGTACTTTAATTACACTTTTAAAATTAACTAGATTTCAGATGACTGATTTTCAGAGGTTCTGAGCAGCTTCTATCCATTAAAACTGTGGATGTTCAGCATTTCTGAAAATCAGTTCACAAGCTAACAGGGTTCCTTTAAGATTTTCACCCTAAGTTTTTGAGACACATTTACAAATTTGATTTAATCTTAATAGTCTTTATCAGTTTATCTGGAAATTTCCTTTTGGTTTTGATAAAGTTGTCAAGGAAAAATGCTGGTACCCCTACCACAGTGAATTATTCTTCACCAAATTTATATGTATTAGATTATAACCTCTGAGAGCTATGTTTCATCATCATATTCCTGCATTGCAATGGATTAGACAGCAATGGCCAAGAACTTAGTTAGGTTCCCAAGTCAATGAGAGGAGCCTGGGTGCTTGGTGTTCTTTGAAAACCAGGCCATTTTTTCAGGTGCCTTTAGAGTTTAGAATTAAGAGTCTAAGTTGAGGCACTTACTTTTTAAAATCATGGCCAATGTGTTGGTTGTTGTGTTTTGTTTAAAGCCTGTGCTCTAGTTAAGTGTCAGACATTTAAAAGCTACTAGTTTCAAATCAAAATGCATTTTAGCTTGCCTCTAACTCTAAAAGAAATTCAGTAATTTCAGTCAAACTTGGCAGGAGAATTCTCCTAGGGCTAGCAAGGTGGCAGTGGGTCCTGACTAAAGGGTGGAGGTGCAGATACTTTTGGGCTGCTTAATCTAAGTCTTTGCTTTGACTTGTAGGCACAGTGACTACAAAGTGGTATCTCCTGCCTTACGAGCAGTCGGGAACATTGTGACAGGGGATGATATCCAGACCCAGGTATGGCTTCCGCTACTACTGTCTTGTAATACCATCTTCCTTTCTCTTAGTTAGCAGAGGTAATTTATATAGTCACAAGCCTTGATGTTTTCCTTTGATTAAAAACTGTCATTTTTGGAGCTCAAACAGGGAATTGATTGCAGCAGAACATGTTTTTTTTTCAAGCTTTCACGCAAACCTCCATCACTGCATTCAGTCCTGACCATGCTTTTCCAATCCTGGGTTCCCATACAGGTATGTAGATGCTGGTCAGTCTTGACCTGCAGCACCCTCTAAGTATTCCTGTTTTAGTTTTGTCCCAAGCAAAAACTACCTGTTATGCTGAATTTTGTGGTGGTTCTATGATGTGGCCTAATGTCCTCCAAGTTCTAGGTTGAAAGCACTAAATTCCTTTTTCTTTGTGGTCTGTGCCAAAGCTGAAACCCAGGTTCTTCTTCGAGTGATTGCTCATGTGTATTCCACAGTAGGTGTGCGTGCTCACCACGTGCACCGGTGCCGGAGGTTTTTCCCCTAGCAGTACCCGTAGGGGGGGAGTGCCCCCCGCGACCCCTGGAGTGGTGCCTGCCTGGCGCAGTATAAGGGGAGCTGCACGCTCCCCCGATCCTCAGTTCCTTCTTGCCACCAGTGAAGGTGCGTCAGAACTACTCAGCTCCAGCTTTGCTGTAGCTTGTCCCCAGAAGAACTGTTGTTAGTTCAGTAGTACCTGTAGCCAGTTAGCTTTTCAGTTAAGTTTAGTTAGTTAGTGAGCCCGGGCCGGAGCGTGCCCCAGGATTTAAGTCATGTGGCTCTTGCAGGCGTTCTATGCCAAGGAGTGACTTGCACACAGACTGTCTGCGCTGCTTAGCAGAAACCCATATCAGCGAAAGATGCAAGATCTGCAAGTCGTTCAAGCCCCGGACTAAAAGAACAAAAGGGACATAGACATTAGGTACATTAGACTCTGGGCCATCCTGATGGAGTCGGGGCTGGCCCTGACCCCAGCACGCCGCTCCGAACTGGTACCCAGCACCACGGCGTCGGTATGCGGAGACCCTCCGGTACCTTTGACTAGTCAACACCGCTCCCCTTCCATGGGGCACGCCAAGAGGACTGGAAGGACTTCCTCTTCGCAACGGCACTGAGGGAAGTCTGGGACAGAGGCTAGGCCCACGTTGGGTAGTCCTCGATCCCCACCGGGCCCTAGGCCTCTGACTCACGTTGAGCGGGGTAGCCCGGCCCCTTCGGAGCAGGCCTCTCCGGATGCCATCTACGCCCGAAGCCCTCCAGGCGGCTATGGACATTATGTCCATGCCGGTTCCTGGAGCTCCGCCGATGTCGGCCCCACGCTCCGGAGGCAAGCCACCACTAGGATCGCCGCAGTCACCACCGGCCCGGTACCGGTCTCAGTCGAGGCAATGTTCCCAACACCACTCACCGCCCAGTGACCGTTCAGGGCTCAGTCCATGTGGATCGCCCTCGACACCAGCCAGTCTATCTGGATGGGTGCCATCCAATCGGGACTCCTGGCACTGCTCATCTTTGCTGAGCGAATACCGACAGGACTGTGGCGGACGTTGCCAATGGTCCTCGTTTCGAAGGAGGTACTGCAGTCGGTCGCAGCATGGCTGTCGACGCCCTTCCTGCTCGGGCTCCCGCTCCAAGTCTCCGCCAAGGCACCGTAGCTACGAGTGTCGATCGCCAGCGCCTTGCGAGACTGTTCGTGGAGCAGCTACTACCGTCGGTGCCGTTCTTCCGCCTCGAGGTCGCGGTCCCGTGGTCGACGTACATCCCGGCATCGCCGCCACTCCCGGTCCAGAGGCAGCAGCGGGTCGTACGCCAGCCTGGCCTCCGCTCACAGTCACCTGTCTACAGGCCAGGCTAGGCAGCCCGATCAGCTGGCCCCACTGGTGCCTCAGCAAGTGTAGTGGCACCGAGCGTCATGGCCGGCCCAGTGGTACCAGTGGGCACCGTGGCCCCCGGTGCAGCCCCCCATAGGGACTCACTCGGTGGCCGAGGTATTGGAAGTACCGTCGGCCTCCATCCCTAGACCACCAAGAAGGGAGTCGGTGGGACCCATATCCTCAGCGCCATGCCCAGAGTCCGACCAGGTGGTGGATCCTCCGGTGCCGGCTGACATCCAAAGCACCGCACCGGCCTCCTTGCCCTGTCCGGAGGAGCTGATTGCGGCCCTGCCCCCCTCCGTCCCGCAGGAGGACTACCGGGCCCACCAAGAGCTCTTAAAAAGGGTGGCAGTGAACCTCCACCTCCAGGCAGAGTAGATGGAGGAGCCCTCAGACTCTGTTCAATGTGCTGTCCTCCTTGGCACTGGGCAGGGTGGCCTTGCCGCTCCATGAAGGGGTGGCGCAAGAATTTCAAATGCCCTGTGGCAAACACCAGCCTCGTTGGCTCCCATCTCTAAGAAGGCGGAGTGCAAGTACTTTGTACCCACTAAGGGGCACGAAAATTTGTATACCCACCCAGTGCCCAACTCCTTGAGTCGGTCAACCACAGGGAGCGGCCGCAGGGAGCGGCCGGGGCAGCCAGCCCTGACTCCTAAGAACAAAGACTCTCAGAGGCTGGATGCTTTCGGGAGAAAAGTTTATTCGTCATCAAGCTTCTAGCTAAGAGTAGCAAATCATCAGGCTCTCCTGGGTTGCTACGAATTTAATCTCTGGGGATCCCTCCCCAAGTTCGAGGACTCCCTCCGGGAGCGCGATAGAAAAGAGTCTAAGGCAGGGGTCTCCAAACTTTGAGACGAGGGCCATATTAGATTTTTGAAGGGTCTTCGTGGGCCGAAGCGACTGTGGAAAAAATTAAATATATGCAAAATCGTTAAAAAAAATATATATTATTTTAGGATTAGTGAGAAGTATGGTACTGATGTTTTTCTGACAAAATTACATTTAGCTGTGGTTCAAAGTTAGTGTTCCCTATCATCATAATTGATTGCAAATGTTCATCAGACATGGTCAATCTGTAGTTGGATTTCACATATTTCATCATCAAAAATGTTTTTTCACACACATAAGTAGTGCCAAACACTGACATTAATCCACAGACAAAGTTTTTTACATGAGCATAATGATAACTTGGCAGGCATTTATAGAACTCTACCAGATTTCCTTTCTTATATTTGTCCTTCAACAAGTCATTGGATTGCAGGTCAGTCACTTCAATTTGAAGTTCAGGTGGCAGTGTTTCAAGATCGCAATCAAATGGGTTTTGGAAGATCCATATTTCTCCTGCATTCACATCAAGGTCAGAGAAACGCTCCTGGAACTGTAGTTTCAGATCAGAAATGATTTCTTGTGCAAACCTAGTTGGGAATTGTGATTCAGTTTCTTGGTTGAACTTTTCACAACATGTAAAATGAGCAAAGCAGTCCCTCATCAGTTGGGACTCGAAAAGAACTAGTTTTTGCCTGAATGCTTTCACCTGGGAGTACATGTCACAGATAAGCCCGTTTTCCCCTTGTAGTCTAAGATTGAAGTCATTCATGTGCTTGGTCAAGTCTACGAAAAAAGCTAATTTCCAAAGCCATTCACTGTTTGTGAGTAAAGGTAGAGGTCGGTTTTTATATTTAAGAACATTTCAATTTCAGTTTTAAGCTCGAAAAATCATGACACAAACTTTCCACAGCTAAGTCATCGAACTGAAGTGTGGTAGGGCAAATCATGATATTCTGATTCTATTTCCCCCAGAAATGCTTGGAACTGACGATGGTTAAGTCCATGCGAGTGAATGAAATTCACGGTTGAAACTGCGGGTTCCATAACACATGACAAATCCAAATATTTCCTGCACAATGCTTGCTGATGAAGAATGCAATGAAAAATCATAGGCTTGGGACAGCCGACACTTTCACAAGCTTTGTAGATTTGTCCAATCAAACCTTTTTTTGAACCGCACATGTTTCTACCGCCATTGGTTGTAACGCACTTCAATTGTTTCCATTGCAGGTTGTATTGAGAAAGTGACTTTTCAACTTCTTTGAAAATTCTTCACCTGTGTTTGTTCCATGCATACTATGCACAGAAGCTAGTTCTTCCGTAACTTCAAAATTACTGCCAACACAGTGAATAAACAACAGCAGCTGCAAAGTATTGGAAACATCGGTTGACTCGTCAAGTACGAGGGAAAACCACTCAAACTTCTTAGCCTTTTCATTCAGCTGGAAAATTATATTACTGCCAGTGTCCTCGATTCTGCGAGCAACTGTGTTCGCCGAAAGACTAATTGTCTTAAATCTACTTTTTCTGGGCATATTTCTTTGGCTGCTTGAATCATACATATTTTAACTAGCTCGCCACCAGTAAATGGTTTTCCTCGTTTTGCTAATAGGTGTGCCATTCAGAAGCTGGCTCTCGTTGCAGCTTCGTTCTCGGTTTTCTTCTTCTTAAATATAAACTGTTGTGATGATAAGCCACGTTTCATGGATTCTAATTTATCTGAACGTAGCTTTCCCATAAATTGAGAGTAGTTCGACAAGTGCTTGGTTTCATAATGTCTATGAATGTTGTATTCTTTTAGCACTTCAATAGTTTCGTTACATATTAAACACAATGCTTTACTACCTGATTTGATACCGAAATAGTCCACACTCCATTGTTCTTTAAACACGCGACATTCAGAATCAACCTTTCTCTTCTGTCCTTTTCCCGACATAATTGCCCCAATAGCAACGGACTTAAACACAACGAATATACGTTTGTCACTAGTCTGACACGTGCTAAGACAAAAACCGAGGGAAACAACAATGCCTCATCACACATCCAGTTCCTTCTGCCGCTACTAACCTATCTACTGTGTGCTCATCGGCTCTGCGACCCTGGCAGGAATGCAGTGACATCATGAAGTTCCGCTGCTGCTCTGGGGTTCCCGCCACGGGCTCCTGCCAGCCGGGGTCCTGCCACTGACCCCACCCAGCACCCACTGCAGGCCTGGGTGAAGGAACCCAGGCTGGCAGCGGGCTGAGACAGACTGGCAGGCGCCCGCGGCGGGAACCCTAGAGCGGTGGTGGGCTGAGCTGCTCAGCCCGCCGCTGCTCTGGGATTCCTGCCGCGGGCTCCTGCCAGCCGGGGTCCTGCCACCCGATGCGATGTTGGTTGGGGGGCCGGACAAATCGAAGCCATGGGCTGTATCCAGCCCGCGGGCCGTAGTTTGGAGACCCCTGGTCTAAGGTGCTCATGGAGGAAGGGGCAGCGGCCACAAGTGCATCCCTGCAGGCCGCTTTGGATGCAGAAGACATGGCCGCACGGTCCATAGCCTCGGTGGTGTCCATGAGATGGGTGTCATGGCTCCTGCTCTCTGGGCTATCCAGCGAAGCGCAATCGTCCATGCAGGATCTCCCTTTCGACAGGAAGGCGCTGTTTGCGGAGGAGACAGACACAAGGCTGCACGGCATGAAAGACTCCCGCACGACCCTCCAGACCTTGGGCCTCTATGTCCCTGCTCCGGCAAAACCCAAGTTCGACTCGATCACAAGGTTCCCGGTGATGACAGCCAGGGCTTGCCTCAGGGCTTGCCTGCAGCTGCTAGGTCACATGTCAGCGTGCACGTATATGGTCCGCCACGCCAGACTCAGGATGAGGCCCCTCCAGCTCTGGCTGGCCCCGCAGTTCTCCCAGGCCACAGACAGACTGGACACGGTCCTCACCGTGCCGAACTCAGTGATCATCTCCCTGCGGTGGTGGTCCGCACCAAGCAACATGCTCCAAGGGGTCTCGTTCAGGGACAGGGTCCCGTCGTTGGAGCTGGTGTCCAATGCATCGGACCTGGGCTGGGGGGCCCATGTGGGGAATTTTCAGACCCAAGGCCTGTGGTCTCTGCAAGACCTGACCCTTCACATAAACGTCAAGGAACTCAGGGCGGTGCGGCTGGCATGTATGGCCTTCCGCTCACACCTGAAGGGCAAGGTGGTCAGGGTTCTCATGGACAACACAGCCTCGATGTTCTATATCAGTAGGCAAGGCGGGGCCTGATCCTCTGCCCTCTGCCACGAAGCCCTCAGTCTGTGGGACTTCTGTATAGCCCATGACATCCACCTAAAAGCCTTTCACCTGCTGGGCGCCCGGAACGTGAGGGTGGATCGCTTGAGCCGGGACTTCTCCTCTCAGCACGAGTGGTCTCTACACCCGGAAGTGGACCACCAGCTCTTCCAAAGGTGGGGAACTCCCCAGGTGGACCTGTTCGCGACCCGGCAGAACCGACAGTGCCCTCGATTCTGTTCCAGGGGGGGCCTAGGAAGGGGCGCTATCTCCGCTGCCTCTATCCTGTCCTGATCAGGCCAGCTTCTCTACGCCTTTTCCCCGTTCCTGCTGATCAGCAGGGTCCCGGAGAAAATAAAGACGGACAAAGCCAGGGTCGTCCTTGCTGGCCCAGGCAGCACTGGTACGGGACCCTCTTGGGCCTGGCGGTGGCTCCACCGTGGCTGTTGCCGCTCTGCCCGGACCTGCTCTCTCAGGACCAGGTCCACCTCCTCCACCCCAACCTGGCAGCTCTTCACCTCACGGCATGGCCGCTCAGTTGCTATGTGGCGAGGAAAGGGCATGCTCAGCACAGGTTCAGCGCGTCCTCGAAAGTAGACGGCCTTCCACTCGCCGCTCCTACATGGCAAAGTGGTCTCGGTTTTCGAGGTGGGCGACAGACCAAGGTGTGTCCCCACTGGCCGCCCCGATCCAGCTTATTCTTGATTACCTCCTCTGCCTGAGGGCCCAGGCCCTGGCACCCTCGTTAGTCGGTGCACCTGGCGGCCATATCGGCCTTGCATCCCCCAGTGCAAGGACACACTGTGTTTTCCCATGCTATGGCCAGCCGGTTCCTTAAGGGTTTGGACCGGCTTTACTCATATTCTAAGCCCCTGGTCCCACAATGGGACCTGAATCTGGTGCTGGCTCGTCTTACGGGGCCCCCCTGTTTGAGCCGTTAGCCACATGTTCCTGGTCTCACCTCTCGTGAAACGTGGCCTTCCTGGTTGCTATCACGTCGGCCAGGTGGGTCTCGGAGCTCAAGGCCCTGACCTTCGAGCCGCCATATATGGTCTTTCATAAGGATAAGGTCCAGCTCCGCCCACACCCCGCGTTCCTTCCGAAGGTGGTCTCTGCCTACCACATGAGTCAGGACATTTTTCTACCAGTCCTCTGCCCCAAGCCTCACGCAACTAGTGAGGAGCGCCGTCTCCACATGCTCGATGTGCGGCAGGCACTGGCTTTCTACCTCGAGCGAACCAAGCCGTTCAGAAAGTCCTCGCAACTGTTCGTCACCTCGGCTGAGCGCGCGAGGGGCCAGCCGATTTCCTCGCAGCGGCTTTCCAACTCGATCACTTCGTGCATCCGCTCCCGTTATGAGCTGGTGGGTGTCCCGCCGCTGCCCATTGTGAGGGCATACTTGATGCGGGCGCAGGCCTCGTCGGCTGCCTTCGTGGCCCACGTCCCTATACAGGACATTTGTAGGGCAGCCACATGGTCTTCGGTTCACACGTTCACCTCGCACTATGCGATAATCTCCCAAACCAGGGATGATGCCGGGTTCAGCAGGGCGGTACTCTGTCCCGGGAACTTGTGAACTCCTACCCACCTCCAATGGATATAGCTTGGAATCACCTACTGTGGAATACACATGAGCAATCACTCAAAGAAGAAAAGACCGTTACCTTTTCCGTAACTGGTGTTCTTCAAGATGTGTTGCTCATGTCTATTCCACATCCCGCCCTCCTTCCCTTCTGCCGTAATTGTCTGGCAAGAAGGAACTGAGGGTGGGGAGAGCATGCAGCTCCCCTTATACCGCACCAGGCAGGCGCCACTCCAGGGGTCCTGGGGGGTGCTCCCCCCACTGGTACTGCTAGGGGGAAAACTTCCGGCACTGGTGCACGTGGCGAGCACGCACACCTACTGTGGAATAGACATGAGCAACACATCTCGAAGAACACCAGTTACGGAAAAGGTAACTGTCTTTTCCTAACCCACTAATTAGTTCGCTGATGACATATTGTGTATGAGAATACATCATTTTGATATATCTTCTTCAGTTTCATAACACCGAGTTCAGGTAGGAAGACCGGTTAATAGCAACCAGAAACATTCTGTTTCAGTTTAACAGAAGTAATTCTTGAGACAGTTGTGTGATCTTTCTAATTGTTACAGTGCATTGTTTATAGCCCGTATCTGAGGGTTATGTTAACATTGTTGTATTTAACAACCAGCTTCTTTCGTATATAACTCGGTCACAGAAATCCATTCTGGGGGGAATCTTGGTGTTCACAACTGGAATCCAGGAGTCAGTTACAGTGTGGACCAGGCCTCACAGGCTGAGACAGTGAGGCAGGGAACTAGAGAGCCAAAGAAATGCAGAGCGTATCTGTTTAAGGAGTCTCAGTGCAAAAAGAAAACCAATAAAAACAAAAAACAAAACCTCCTTCATGTTCATTAGGGCCACATTTGGATCCAGGACCTCACATTGTGCTAGGTGCTGTATAAATACGTATTGAACACATGGTCCCTGAACTGAATCACTTAATTTCTCTGTGCTTAATTTTCACTGTCCATAAAATGAGGACAACACTTATTTACTTAACAAGGGGATTAATTCCTATTTTGTGAAGTATTCTGGGAACATCTGGTGAAAAGTGCTAGATAAATGGTGATGGTCTTTCCTTTGAGGGATTTTTTTTTTTTTTTAATGTGGAGATATACCTATCTCCTAGAACTGGAAGGGACCCTGAAAGGTCGAGTCCAGCCCCCTGCCTTCACTAGCAGGACCAGGTACTGATTTTGCCCCAGATCCCCAAGTGGCCCCCTCAAGGATTGAACTCACAACCCTGGGTTTAGGAGGCCAATGATCAAACCACTGAGCTATCCCTCCCCACCTGTGTTCAAATGGCTGTCTTTTCTGGACACAGTCTAAGGTGTGTGTGTGTCTCTCTGTCTCTCTCTTCAGGTAATTCTGAATTGCTCAGCTCTGCAGAGTTTATTGCACTTGCTGAGCAGCCCTAAGGAGTCTATCAAAAAGGAGGCATGTTGGACAATATCCAACATTACAGCTGGAAACAGAGCACAGATCCAGGTAACTTACCCAACTATGTTCCTTTAGTGATCTTTGTCCTTCAGTCTAGGAGGAATGCCCATCAGGTGGCATTGCAATTATAGTTTATATATGACCAGCCTATATTTGTGGAAGGCTTTAACAATGCTGCCATCTCTGCTATGGAATTTGTTAGCTTAAAACATTTTAAAGTTTTTGGTTTTTTTTGTTTTTTTTTCACATTCAAACACTTGAGACGGGAGGAAAAGTTATGCCAGAAGAAAGCAAAATGCTATTAAATGCAAGAAAACAACATTGCTACAAAAAATCTGGAGGAAAGCCCAATCAACAAATAAACAAAACAAAAACCACTAATCCCCTGTG
The DNA here is from genome assembly GCF_002925995.2 of Terrapene triunguis. NCBI lineage: Eukaryota > Metazoa > Chordata > Testudines > Emydidae > Terrapene > Terrapene triunguis. The sequence continues at coordinate 4,635,523 of NW_020665091.1, forward strand.
ATCTCATCCCCTCAACACCCAGTGTGGTTAGATACACCCAATAGCCAAATTTTGGTTAAACACACAAACACTTCTTTACTTCACCACTTAATCTGGAAATCTACTCTGTCAAATACTTGCTTAATTTCTTCTTGTCTACATTCCCATTGTACCTCGTTTTAGCCTATCCAGCTCAAGTAAAATCAAAAACAGTTTTTACCAAGATATTGAAAAGTACTGATCCTCAAGCTGAGGACTTCTCCTCCCTGACTCTCAACTTTTATTCTTCTTCAAGTGATTGCTCATGTGTATTCCACAATAGGTGTGCGTGCTCGCCATGTGCACCAGTGCCGGAAGTTTTTCCCCTAGCAGTACCCGTAGGGGAGCGCCCCCCGCGACCCCTGGAGTGGCGCCTCCATGGTGCAGTATAAGGGGTGCTGTGCGCTCCCCTCACCCTCAGTTCCTTCTTGCCGCCAGTGAAGGAGCTTCGGAACTGCTCTGTTCCAGCTTGTCTGCATCTCTCCTCCAGAACTCTTGTTCGTTCAGTGTAGTAGTACCTGTAGTTAAAGTAGTTTGATTAGTTTAGTTTTGTTTAGTTTAGTTTAGTTTAATGTGCCTGAAGGACATAAATCCACACCGTGTAGAGGTCAAAGCATAGGGGTTTATTACACACAGCGCTGGCGGAGTGTCACCTGGCTTATTAGGCTCAGAGACACTGTCAATCAATTGATTACAATGAAATATATAGATTTTCCATGGGCGGGGGAAAGTGACGGGGTAGGCAGTTCCACACCCCAGGATAGGTTTTGCAGCAAGACAAGATAGCACATTAGCCAATGGTTAAAAGGTTACATAATGTCTCCGCCCATGGTCTCAAATTAGCAAGTTAACATTTAATTAATACTTTGATAAAATGTTATTAATATAAAATATATATGTTGAATTCTGATTTGGGGTCCATAGGAATGGAGTAACTCCTTTGATTGTCCGACAGGTACATGTCTAGGGGATAAAGCAAAGAAACAGTGAAAGCATATGAAAATAGAGATTGTCTCCTTTATGTCTTAAGGCAGGGCATTGGTCCCTTGGAAGGGAGGTGGAAGGATGCCATATCATTATAGTGACATGTGCCAATTTTCATAAACTCAAGGTTGGATCTGTGGGAAGACTGTTTTCCCTTCAGGAGAAACACAATAGGAACAGGGATTCTTTGTTCAATTTGAAACATTGGATGAAACATAATTATTCAGTTATTGCTTCAACATCTGGCATTTCTACTGACCAAGCAGATCTTAGCAAAGGCAATGTTATTTTGTTTACCTCAGCTTTCTCTTAGCTGATCACTATTAGCTAGGCCTCTGGTCTCCAGACCAAACTCTGGACTTTGGGTCTGAAAAAGAGCTGGCACAATCCATATACCAGGTTGTTATATAACATGCATATGGATTTTAACCCTTCAGTGCCCGAGCCGGGCATGCCCCGTGCCCCGGGTTTTAAGTCATGCGACACTTGTAGGTGACCCGTGCCAGTGAGTGATCCGCACGCGGACTGTTTACACTGTTTGGGTGAAACCCATCTCAGCGATCGCTGCAAAATTTGCAAGTCGTTCAAGTCTCAGACCAAAAGAGAGAGAGACATTCAGCTCCGGGCCATCCTGATGACCCCGTTGACCCCGGCTCCGGCATGCCACTCCGAATTGGCACCGGGTACCGTGGTGTCGACGCGGCGACCCCCTGGCACCATCTACCAGTTGGCACCGCTCCCTGTCTGCAGGGCATGCCAAGAAAGCTAAGAAGAGGCCTTCTCTGCCACGGCACCGGGGCAAAACTGGGGGAGAGGCTAGACCCATGTTGGGCAGTCCTTGGTCCCCATCAGCCTCCAGGCCTCCGACTCAGGTCGAGCGGAGTAGCCCGGCCCATTTGGAGCAGGCTTCCCCGGATGTCCGGATGCCCTCCACGCCGGAGGCCTTGCAAGCGGCCTGGGACATTATGCCCATGCCAGTACCAGGGGCACTGCCAATGCTGGCTCCGCAGTCCAGAGGCAAGCCACCGCTGGGATCTCCACAGTCGCCACCCGACTTGGTACCGGTCACAGTTGAGGGAATGTTCCCGACGCCGTTCACCACTCAGCAACCGTCCCGTGCGTAGTCGACCCCCACCAGGTTGTCCAGTTGGGTTCCGACTGACAGAGACTCCAGGCACCGCTCCGCCTCGAGGAGCGGACACCGACGAGACTGAGGCAGATGCCGCCGAAGCCCCTCGGAGATGAGGACCTATCGTAGCCAGTCACAACATGAACATTGACGTCGTTCCCGTTCGTCGTCTTGCTCCCGCAGTCCTGGGCGTCGATCACCATCGCGGATCTGCCCACCGGAGATGATCGCGGAGCAGCTGCTACCAGTAGTACCATTCCTCCACGTCAGGGTCACGGTCTCGTGGTCGGCACCGCTCCCGGCACCGCCGCTCCTCCCAGTCCAGGGACAGCAGCAGGGCGTACGCCAGCCAGGCCTCCCTTCGTAGTCGTCGATCGATGGGACAGGCCAGCCAGGCCGAACAGCCTGCTCCGCCAGTGCCACAGCAGGTGCAGTGGCACCGGGCTCCGTGGCCGGCACAGTGGTACCAGTGGGCCCCATGGCCCCCGACGCAGCCTCCGGAATGGCCGTCGGCCTCCCTCTCTCAGCCTCCCAAGGACGGAGGCAGTGAGACGTGCATCTTTGGCGCCGTGCCCAGAGAGTGATCAAGTGGTGGATCCTCCGGTGCTGGTGGACACGCAAAATACCGCGCCCGTCTCCTCACCCTCCCCTGATGAGGCGATTACAGCCCCTCCTCCCTCCGTCCTGCAGGAGGACTCTAAATCCCACCAGGAACTATTGAAAAGGGTGGCATCAAACCTCAACCTTCAGGCAGAGGAGGTGGAGGAGCCCTCGGACTCCCTCTTCAACATCTTATTCGCCTCAGTACCTGTCAGGGTGGCCCTGCCACTTCACGAAGGGGTGGCAAAAATTTAAAATGCCTTGGGGCAAACCCCGGCCTCCTTGCCCCCCATCTCAAAGAGAGCAGAGTGCAAGTACTTTGTGCCCGCCAAGGGACATGAATATCTATACACCCACCCTGCCCCTAACTCCCTGGTGGTGGAGTCAGTCAACCACAGGGAGCGGCAGGGCCAACCAGCCCCTACTCCAAAAAATAAAGACTCAAGGAGGCTGGATTCATTTGGGAGAAAAATGTATTCGTCCTCTAGTTTTCAGTTACGGGTGGCAAACAGTCAAGCTCTCTCGGGTCGGTATGAGTTCAATCTGTAGGGCTCTCTGCCCAAATTCAAGGACTCCCTCCAGGAGCGTGACAGGAAGGAGTTCAAAACTCTGGTGGAGGAGGGTACAGCGGCTGCCAGGGCAACCCTGCAGGCAGCATTGGATGTGGCTGACATGGCCTCCGCGGTGTCCATGAGAAGGGCATTGTGGCTCCTGCTGTCTGGGCTGTTCAGTGAGGTGCAGGACCTCCCGTTTGACGGCAAGGCTCCGTTTGTGGAACAGACGGACATAAAACCGCATGGCCTCAAAGTCTCCCGCACTACGCTTAAGTCTCTTGGCCTCTATGTTCTGGCTCCGGCTAGACCTAAGTTTAAGCCGCAGCAGGCTCCCACGCAGGCCACCCACGCTAAATACGAGCCTTCTTATAAAAAGTTGCAGGACTATAAGAAATGCCCGTAGGAGCAGTCCCGGTCCGCCCCCCAGCCTGGGTCCTCCAAGGGCAAACAGGCGGAGAAATGGCAGTTTTGACGGGACGCCCGGGGGTGACCTACCAGTTCATATCAGGGATCACCCACAATAAAGCTTCCCTTCTCCAACCAGTTGTGTGCTTTTCTTCCGGAGTGGTTGCGGCTGACCTCAGACCAATAGGTCCTCAGCACCATCTCCCGGGGCTACACCATCCAGTTTACCTCTACCCCGCCCAACCACCCTCTGCCCCGTCCCTCCTGGGGGACCCCTCTCACGAGGCTCTGCTCGAGCAGGAGGTGGGGCGGCTCCTGGGCCTAGGAGCGGTGGAAGTGGTGCCAGCGGAGTTCATATGCAAGGGGTACTACTCCTGCTATTTCCTTATCCCACAGGCCAAAGGGGGGCTCAGGCCCATCCTGGACCTGCGAGGCCTGAACCAGTTCATGGTGAAGCTCAAGTTCCGCATGGTCTCTCTGGCCTCTATCATCCCCTCCCTGGATCCCGGGGACTGGTACACCGCCCTCAATCTGCAGGACGCGTACTTCCACATCCATATATTCGAGGGGCACGGGCACTTCCTCCGTTTCACGGTTGGGCAGGAACACTACCAATTTACGGTCTTCCCGTTTGGCCTGTCCACTGCCCCCAGGGTATTCACAAAGTCTATGTCGGTGGTAGCGGCCTACCTCAGACGCCATGGGGTCCAGATCTTCCCCTATTTGGATGACTGGCTGGTCAAGGGCAGCTCCTGGTCGCAGGTGCGGGATCACGTGGCACTCCTGTCCACGTGCACCACTCTGGGCCTGTTGGTGAACAACACCAAGTCCACATTAGTCCCAGTACAGCGCATAGAGTTTATCGGGGTAGTTCTGGACACCACGTCGGCCAGGGCCTCCCTATCACCGGACACATGTCGGCGTGCACATATGTGGTTCGCCACACCAGACTCAGGATGAGGCCCTTCCAGCTCTGGTTGGCCTCGGTGTTTTCCCAGGCCCCAGACATAATGGACAAGGTCCTCACTGTGCCCGAGCCGGTGATCATCTCCCTACAATGGTGATCCTCCCCTGGAAACATGCTCCGAGGGGTCCCATTCAGATGCAGGCCCCCATCGATGGAACTGGTGTCTGATGCATTGGACCTGGGGTGGGGAAGCCCATGTGAGGGACATTCAGACCCAAGCTCTGTGGTCTGCTCAGGACCTGGCCTTCCACGTAAACATCAAGGAACTCAGGGTGGTCTGGCTGGCTTGTGTGTCCTTCCGCTCGCATCTGGAGGGCAGGGTGGTCAGGGTTCTCATGGACAACACGGCCTCGATATTTTACATCAACAGGCAAGGCAGGGCCTGATCCTCTGCCCTCTGCCTGGAAGCCCTCAGGCTGTGGGACTTCTGTATAGCCCATGACATTTGCCTCCAGGCCTACCACCTACCGGGCACCTGGAACTCGCGGGCGGATCGCTTGATCCAGGACTTCTCCTCTCAGCATGAGTGTTCTCTCCACACAGAGGTGGTGCACAGACTTTTCCAAGAGTGGGGAACTCCCCAGGTGGACCTGTTCGCGACTCGGCAGAACCGTCAATGTCCCTAGTTCTGCACTGGGGGGGGCTGGGACTGGGCGCTATCCCCAATGCCTTCCTCCTATCCTGGTCAGTCCAGTTTCTCTATGCCTTCCCCCCATTCCCACTGATCGGCCAGGTCCTGGAAAAGATAAAGACGGTCAGGGCCCGGGTCCTCCTGATTGCCCTGGCGTGGCCCAGGCAACATTGGTACAGGACCCTCACGAGCCTGGCGGTCGTCCTGCCAGGGCTGTTGCCATCCCGCCCAGATCTGGTCTTCCAGGACCAGGGCCGCCTCCTACACCCCAACCTAGCGGCACTCCACCTCACGGCGTGGCTGCTCAATGGTTAGGCCGGGAGGAAAGGATGTGCTCAGAAGGGGTTCAGCGCGTCCTCTTGGAAAGCAGGCGACCCTCCATGCTTCGAGCCTACTTGGCAAAGTGGTCTTGGTTTTCCCGATGGGTGGCTGAGCAGGGCATTTTCCCCCTTGGCTGCCATGATCCTGCTCATTTTAGACTATCTCCTTCACCTTAGAGCCCAAGGCCTGGCACCCTCATCTGTCAAGATGCATTTGGCGGACATATTGGCCTTCCACACGCTGGTTCGGGGCACACGGTATTCTCCCACGCTATGACTGGCCAATTCCTTAAGGGATTGAATCGTCTCTTCCCATAAGTTAGGCCCCCAATGGGACCTGAACTTGGTGCTGGCCCGGTTGACGGGTCCCCCCTTTGAGCCATTAGCTACATGTTCCTGGTCGCACCTGTCGTGGAAGGTAGCCTTCCTGGTGGCGATCACATCAGCTAGACACGTCTTGGAACTCAGGGCCCTGACCTCCGAGCCCCCGTACACAGTGTTCCATAAAGATAAGGTCCAGCTCCGTCCACATCCTTCGTTCCTCCCGAAGGTGGTCTCCGCCTACCACGTGGGTCAGGGCATTTTCCTTCGGTCCTCTGCCCCAAGCCCCATGTGTCCAGTGAGGAGTGCCGCCTCCATACGCTGGATATGAGACGGGCTCTGGCCTTTTACCCGGAACAGACTAAGCCATTCAGGAAGTCTTCACAGCTGTTCATCTCCTCAGTTGAATGCATGAGGGGTCAGCCGATCTCCACTCAGCGGCTCTCCAACTGGATCACCTCGTGCATCCATACCTGTTATGACCTGGCGGGAATCCCTCTGCCGTCGATTGTAAGGGCACACTCGACTAAGGCACAAGCCTCATCTGCCTTTTTAGCCCATGTCCCCATTCAGGTCATTTGCAGGGCTGCCACATGGTCTTCCGTTCACACGTTCACCTCGCATTATGCGATCGTCTCCCAGACCAGAGAAGACGCTGGGTTCGGCAGGGCTGTGCTCCATCCCGAGAATTTGTGAACTCCTACCCACCTCCAACAGATATAGCTTGGAATCACCTGTTGTGGATTACACATGAGCAATCACTCGAAGAAAAGACAGTTACCTTTTCCGTAACTGGTGTTCTTCGAGATGTGTTGCTCATGTCTATTCCACATCCCGCCCTCCTTCCCCTCTGTCGGAGTTGTCTGGCAAGAAGGAACTGAGGGTGGGGGGAGCACGCAGCGCCCCTTATACCGCACCATGGAGGCGCCACTCTAGGGGTCGTTGGGGCGCTCCTCTACAGGTACTGCTAGGGGGAAAACTTCCGACACTGGTGCATGTGGCTTGCACGCACACCTATTGTGGAATAGACATGGGCAACACATCTCGAAGAACACCAGTTACAGAAAAGGTAACTGTCTTTTACCATGCTGTCTTCAGTGCTCAGTGTAGGAACAAATTTCATTTAAAGGCCATGTCTACCCTACAGAGGCTGTGCTGGCAAAGCATAGCTATGCTGGTATAGAAACCCCCCCCCCAATGTAATCACAGCATATACCAATAGGAGGATAAGTCCTGCTGGCACAATAATACCACCTTCTCAAACAACATCAGCTATGGTGACAGATGCACTCTTCTGTCAGCATAGTTGTGTTTACGCTGGTGATTTTGGCGGCTTTGAGCCTGGGTTAGGGTTGTCCCTCAGGAAGAACTCTCCAGAATTGTCTACCTCCAATTTGCACTTGTAACAGACTGCAGGTCTCACTTTGTGGCAGAGCTTTCACAGGATTTAAAAAATATTTTAAACTAAACGTCTCAAGTTTCCTCATTGGCTTTGAGGTTTTTATCTCAAAACTGCCTGTGACAGATGGCAATTTCCTGCAGTATCCTGAATAAACTTTATTGAATTAAATTACACTTTATTCAATTAGGTTTAATATCTCTGGGGTCCGTTGTATTAAAAACACAATTGTTTGTGTTATTGTAGGATTGTATGCAACTTTTCTAGGGACATGACTAATGTAAATGTTAGGAACATCAGAGGACTGTTTGGGACAATATGTGTGAAGTCGGTTTTCTAGGAGGCCTTTTGAAGCTATCCCCTGAGGAGAAGAACCCATTATATACTGATTACCTGCTCCTGGAAACTCCAGATCAGAGATCCCTGAACTGTATAAAGGTGGACTAAACTTTTCATGGGTATGCTAGTTCTGAGCTGAGTCTGTTCTGCATTCTCCATCCTTAGAGATTTTTAAGGCCCGGCTTGACAAAGCCCTGGCTGGGATGATTTAGTTGGTGTTGGTCCTGCTTTGAGCAGGGGGTTGGACTAGATGACCTCCTGAGGTCTCTTCCAACCCTAATCTTCTATGATTCTATGGACTTGTTGACCACAAAAGCAACCCCCTTTTGTGTTTGAAAGACTCACCTGGAAGAGCATATGTTGGAGGCAATTGGGGTGATCTCTGGTAAGTTTATTAGTATGCGTATAGGTTTTTATTATTTTAATATGTTTTCTCTGTAATGGTTTTTACCTTAAGAATAAAATAGGCTTGCATAGGAAGTGCTGGGTGGTAATTTATAACTGTTGGCAATTACACTGTGTACCATCTCTGAGGGGAGAAACAAACAGGCCTGTTTAGGCAGACTATCTTTTGCTGGGAATAACAAAGAGAAGGCAGGGAATACTGTAATCAGAAGGGAGAGAGATGTGGGTCTCAACCCATGAGAGGTGGCAGCCAGGGGACCCTGAGAGTGGGTGCCCTTGCTGAACCACTAAGGGGAAATACAGGTGTAGTTGCCCTCAAAAGAAAGTAGGGGTTGGGGTGGAAACACCTTTCTTTCTGAGGACGGTTTGAAGGACAGCACTTTCAGCTTCTCCCCCATCAGAAATGGCAGACAGCAGGTGGTGGTGAAACCAGATCGTAGGCTGTATGTGGATGAGGTCCATGCTGAGACAGTTGAGCAGGCTGCATGGAAGCTCCCTCCTCTGAGACCAGGCCAGAAGCCTGCTATGGCTTCCGTAGTCAGATCAGCTGAAGGAGTATTCCCACCAAACCTACAGAGGAGAATAAGATCACTCAGACTAAACATGGATGCAGTAGTTTGAATCCTGAGAGTTTTGCCTGCAGTTTCCTATTGTGCTGTTCTGTAGTCAATAAGGAGCCCATTGTGAGCATCAGCAAAAAAAAAACCCTGCATAAACTCTGTTTTAAACTAGATTTCCCAAGCAACATTTTCGGGACTGGTGCTTTACCTGACTCCAGTTTGCTGTACCGTACATTCAAAATTACCAAAGACACATCTTAGGGGCCTATGGCTCCACCTGAAGAAACGGGAATTGCAAGCTAAAATCTGATATCTTTCTCAGTTTTTTGTTGGTAAGCTCTTTGAGGAGAGCATAGACACAAAGTAGACACTGAGGCGGTAGACAAGGGGATAAGTCTGTCTACCCTTCCAGTGAGAGAGAATCTTCAGACTGTCTTATCTCGGCAGGTGTTTGAAGCCACTGCTCCTCCAGGTTCTAGCAAAGAGATTATGTGGTAGGAGGATGCCATTGCTGCCTTTCCTGGTAATAGGAAGAGCAAGAGTCTGATTCTCTGGAAAACCATCCAACCCCAAAAGCTTCTTTTGTTTGGGGTTTCCCAAGTCTGAGCAGATTTCCTCTCCCCTTCCCCCCATGAGGGGCACTTCAGGGTGGGCCCTCACCTGAAAGTAAACCACTTCAGGTACTTGAGATAACTAGTGAAGACTAGCCAAGTCAGTAGAACTAGCTCATTGTCCGAGGGACAAGCTTACCTTTTCCCCAAAGTAAGTTAAAGTAAACCAACACATCAATGAAACCATTCATACCATCACAGGATGGAGAGTGCAATAGTCCATCTCCTAGACATTGAAACAACAGAACCAGTTCCGTGCAGAGACAGATATTTTGGACAATGCACAAGATTTTTTGTGATTCAAAGAGAAACTGGCATGCAACCAACTTTAGATCTCGGGTCTCAACATGTCCTTAAGGAGATCAGTATTCTAGGTGGAAATACTTAAATCCATGATTACATCAATAAGAATACGAAAATACACCTCCTGGCGATCTACTGAACATCTAGTCAGGGAGAGTCACCATAGATAACTTAGCTTCTGTTAAGCATTTTCCAAAGCAAGAAGCATTTTCCAAAATGTCCAGAAGGGAGGTACTCAACTTCTACATGGATATTCACAAATTGCCATTTTGTCCCTCCCTTCAAGTGAAATGGATACATATCTACTCTTGTCTGGACAACCTTCTCATGTTATGCTGGGTCCAGCAGCCATTGCGAAAAAACTTCAGGGACATGGCTTTGAGTGAATAAGTGGAAGGGGCAATTACAGCCCAGGTTAGGCATGTACTCCAGGTTGAGTATAATCTGTCTCACGATATGGACCATCAACTTCACGTCTCCATTTCCAGCAGATGATTCTTCAGAATAGCGGTGTGTATATCGCTGTTAAGAAAGTCAAAAATCTTCAGCACTGTCTTATTCATGTCCTTGGCAAAAGCTTACAGTCTATTACCCAGGGTTCTACATCAAGAAGGAAAGACAGGTTCAACTGGCTCAGCAAGACACAAGGGAATGCACTCTAGATCATCTAGCCTTTAGGTGCCTCCCAGACCAGGCTGGAAACCTATTTGCATTTAGGTCCAATTGGAAAACCAGAAGAGGTGTGGATATGAGATGTGAGGAAGACATGCAAAAGCAGAGGCTGTGATCCCCTATCTTTAACTGGAACCTCCTCTCAAACTCTCAACACATAACGAAAAAACATAGTGCAACAGGGACATATCCTAAACCAATATCCAGTGTTGTCCAATCCATTATCAGGGAAGCTGAGAGTAAGGAACCAAAGTCACTTAGTTTAAGAAGATGATAAACACCTTCCTAGCATCTCTGAGGAAATTCACAAATAATGTCTATGTATCACTTGAGTTTAGATGACGTTACGGGGAATCCATTATCAGGACAAAGGACATTCTAGTGTTTTTACATGATGGTTTGAGCATGGGAAAGACAAGTTAGTGACTGCAGTCATACTGCATTATAAGAAACCCGTGAGAATCTCTCATAACTGTCACATAACAGAATCCTGAGGTTTGTCACACATATTGGTCCTCTGGCAATATGCAGATTCTTGATCTACATATCCTAATATCCACCTTTCAGCTTCACAGTTGGCAGATCTCTTCCTCTTCTCACTGAAAGCATCATGCCCAGTCGACATAGAATATCAGAGTTGGAAGGGACCTCAGGAGGTCATCTAGTCCAACCCCTCTGCTCAAAGCAGGACCAATCACCAACTAAATCATCCCAGCCAGGGTTTTGTCAAGCCTGACCATAAAAACCTCTAAGGAAGGAGATTCCACTACCTCCCTAGGTAATGCATTCCAGTGCTTCACCACCCTCCTAGTGAAAAAGTTTTTCCTAATATCCAACCTAAACCTCCCCCACTGCAGCTTGAGACCATTGCTCCTTGTTCTGTCATCTACTACCACTGAGAACAGTCTAGATCCATCCTCTTTGTAACCCACTTTTAGGTAGTTGAAAGCAGCTATCAAATCCCCCCCTCATTCTTCTCTACTGCAGACTAAATAATCGTAGTTCCCCCAGCCTCTCCTCATAAGTCATGTACTCCGGCCCCCTAATCATTTTTGTTGCTCTCTGCTGGACTCTTTCCAATTTTTCCACATCCTTCTTGTAGTGTGGGGCCCAAAACTGGACACAGTACTCCAGATTAAGCCTCACCAATGCTGAATAGAGGGGAATGATCACGTCCCTCAATCTGCTGGCAATGCCCCTACTTATAAAGCCCAAAATGCCATTAGCCTTCTTGGCCACAAAGGCACACTGTTGACTCATATCCAGTTTCTCGTCCACTGTAACCCCCCTAGGTCCTTTTCTACAGAACTGCTGCCTAGCCACATGGTCCCTAATCTGTAGCAGTGCATGGGATTCTTCCATCCTAAATGCAGGACTCTGCACTTGTCCTTGTTGAACCTCATCAGATTTCTTTTGGCCCAATCCTCCAATTTGCCTAGGTCACTCTGGACCCTATCCCTACCTTCCAGCATATCTACCTCTCCCCCCAGTTTAGTGTCATCTGCAAACTTGCTGAGGGTGCAATCCACGCCATCCTCCAGATCATTTAATGAAGATATTGAACAAAACCAGCCCCAGGACCGACCCTTGGTGCACTCCGCTTGATACCGGCTGCCAACTAGACATGGAGCCATTGATCACTACTCGTTGAGCCCAATGATCTAGCCAGCTTTCTATCCATCTTATAGTCAATTCATCCAGCCCATACTACTTTAACTTGCTGGCAAGAATACTGTGAGAGACCATATCAAAAGCTTTGCTAATGTCAAGGAATAACACGTCCACTGCTTTCCCCTCCTCCACAGAGCCAGTTATCTCCTCATAGAAGGCAATTAGGTTAGTCAGGCATGACTTGCCCTTGGTGAATCCATGCTGACTATTCCTGATCACTTTCCTCTTCTCTAAGTGCTTCAGAATTGATTCCTTGAGGACCTGCTCCATGATTTTTCCAGGGACAGAGAGACTGACTGGCCTGTAGTTCCCCAGATCCTCCTCCTTCCCTTTTTAAAAGATAGACACTACATTCGCTTTTTTCCAGCCATCCGGGACCTCCCCCAATCGCCATGAGTTTTCAAAGATAATGGCCAATGGCTCTGCAATCACATCCGCCAACTCCTTTAGCACCTTTGGATGCAGTGCATCAGGCCCCATGGAGTTGTGCTCGTCCAGCTTTTCTAAATGGTCCCGAACCACTTCTTTCTCCACAGAGGGCTGGTCACTTCCTCCCCATACTGTGCTGCCCAGTGCAGTAGTCTGGGTGCTGACCTTGTTCGTGAAGACAGAGGCAAAAAAATCATTGAGTACATTAGCTTTTTCCACATCCTCTGTCACTAGGTTGCCTCCCCCATTCAGTAAGGGGCCCACACTTTCCTTGACCGCATTGTTGCTAACATACCTGTAGAAACCCTTCTTGTTACTCTTTAACATCCCTTGCTAGCTGCAACTCCAAGTGTGATTTGGCCTTCCTGATTTCACTCCTGCAAGCCTGAGCAATATTTTTATACTCCTCCCTGGTCATTTGTCCAATTGTCCACTTCTTGTAAGCTTCTTTTTTGTCTTTAAGATCAGCAAGGATTTCACTGTTAAGCCAAGCTGGTCACCTGCCATATTTACTATTCGTTCTACACATCGGGATGGTTTGTTCCTGCAACCTCAATAAGGATTCTTTATTATTCTTTGTCCCAGACTGTTTTGGCATGCTCTCAGTGAATTCTCAGTTATACGTTTTATCAAACACGGTAGTTCTTTGAACTAGCTACGTCTCTATTTCCAAGGCACCACAATCTTGCTCATATAATAGGAAGTGGTAGTGCTGCCCTTCTGCTTGAATTCAAACATCCTAAGGAAGTAGAAATGCATATGTTAGATGTGAACAAAGCCTGCAGAGGAATAAAGGTGTATATAGCAGAGGCATTAAAAGTCTGAGGTACAGATCGTCTCATTACTATGCACTCTGCAAAAAGCAGCAATTGGGGTGGGTGGCGGGGTGTTGCAGAGTGATCACACACATTTTATGAGGAGGTCTGTAAAGCTACTTCATGGTCTTCCATATCCATACTTCCTCTGATGCTATAACATCAGCATCCTCACCCTTGGTGATGCTGTGTTTGGTATAAGGGTGTTAGGTGCACAGGGTGCCCCCATAACCCTTAAGTTCCTTTTCAATTCTACAGGTGTAAATTGATGAACCTTCCTTGGAGGATTGCATTATGTCCAGAGTGTGAAGGGTTTTTTGGTTGATTAATTTGGTTTGTTGGTTTTGGCTATTGCTTACTTGTTATATTTGAAAAGAATGTGTGTTTCTTTACCAAATCCCTAAATTTCATGTCAATGCTTTGCTGCAAATGGTTTCAGTTGAGTTTTATTATAGTAAACCTTTTTTAGCTTTGGAGGCTGTCATTCTGGAGAGATCTTCCTGAAGGGCAGCCATAGGCCAGATTCCAAGCAAAGATCTGGTCTGCCTGTGGTTGTCATGGAGACAGGAAATACCCCATTGTGAAGGCTGTCCTAAAATCAAAATTCAGAGATAAGACAGAATTGTCCCTTTTCCAGCTTGATTTAAACAGCCCTCACAACTTGTGGTGAGTTAAAATTATTCCCTTCTTGGTATTTGGTTTTATTCACAAAAGGAACTCAGTGAAACACAAAATCCATTACAAACCTTCTCCTCGTCACCCCCTAAGTTTACTTGCTCAAATGCTTCCTTCCACAGGGCTGCTCAGCCTACACCATGGGTCCAACCTAGAGCTACTCCAACCTCACTTATATCCAGATGTGATAATGAGCTAACTGCACCATTAACAAAATTCACATAACTCTTTCCCAGCAAGAATACCTGCTTATAGAGATGGGGGTTTCAGGCAAACACTGCTGACCTGATTTTTAAAGAAAAGATTGTAAAAATGTTCCTATTCATTTTCTTTGTTCTTAATGGGATTTGACTCTTGGGTAAACTTTGCAAAAAATTCATCCTTGGGCAAAAACCAGGCCTAGAAATTTTTAGGCTAAAAAGAGAATTTTTCACAAAGTCCAGTAACTGAATGCACCTTTGTTGTGCTGGAGATCTTTATTACCAGTGTACTAGGTTAAACTGCACTGATACAAATTTACATGTGATTTAACAGGTGGCTAATATTTTAAGTATGAACAAGGCCTTAGAAACCTTTAGGCACCCCTTAATTAAAGTTCTGCTAGCACTCTAGAAGTAATCTCTCTCTTAATGCAAAACAGGATATTTTAGCAATCTTCTCTGCTGTTGCACACTGAGTAGACAATTAAATGTTTCAGTAAACCCAACATCCAGCAGCTTTACCTCAACCATATTAATTAACAAACAAAAACTACATTTAGTGACAGTTAAGATGACATCAGAACACATCCCATCCATCCAAATTCTTTAAAGCATGGAAATATGAAGTTGAGAGGAAAGACTCCTGCATTCGTGTCCACTTTCATGTTGCCTACCACACTGTCAGTAACACACTCCAAAGGCTTTCACTTCCCAGCTTGAAAAGATACCAAAAATCAATACCTATACCAACTTCATCAAACTAACACTCTATCAAAAAACCTTAGCATTGACTTCATTGGTGTTAAGGTAAATAACTTCCAAAATGCATGAAATGTGACAGTCGCATGCACCTATATGTACAATTGATATAACAGCATATGAGGTCACAGTTAAGTCTTATGTTGGAGATGGGAAGTGAATGCCTTTTGGAGTGTTCTGATGTGTTATCAACAACATTGTAGGCAATATGAAGATGGAAAGGAATGCAAGAATTTTTCCCCTTTTTATTTCCATGCTTTTAAAGTTTTCAGTGGATGGGGTGTGTCCAGATGCAACCTTATCTGTCATTAAGCATAGTTTGTGTTTGTTAATTTCTTAATTTTTATGCAGCTTTAGGTGTACCTCAGTGGATAGCTCCCCAGAGTCAGGGAGAAGGGGAGCTGCACCTGCCTGGGAATCAGAAGGAGAAACTGCGCTGCTGAAGCCAATCCTGACTGTCGACCCTTCTGAAGGGTATGAGAGGCTATAACATGCCTCGATAAATGTTTCTATAAACTTTTATTCCCATTTAAAAATTACGGAAAGTAAGTATACCAAGAGCAACCCTACATATATATCAGTGATGACATAACCTGTCGATCTGTCATCACACACATCCTGAAACACACCATAGCTTCTCATTGGACTTCTGGAAACTGGATACAGCTAGGTGCGGCTGCAGCAGCAGAGTACCTGTATTCCACCAGCAGGTACTCCGTTCCACCTTCCTCTAGGTACTCCATCCCTGCCACCATGAAAGCATACCTGTCAATCCTCAGTATGTGACACGTATAAATGTGTCAAATGCCATCTTGTTCGACCTTGGGAATTGAACCAAGGACCACCAGAATTTAAAAGCACAATTTTTTAAGTTGTGCTAAAGAACAAGGCTATGAATCCAAAAGTAATAACAGACTCATTTTCTGAATTGGGCATGGAGGGGCCCACAGCGGGAGCAACACAACATACAGTTTGACCTGTGGGTTACACAAGTAAAATGTGTAACAAATGACTGAAATGTGAAAAGCATGTATTTTGGGGATTCTTGCACCATAGTTTACAGATAATCAATATAATAAGATTCCAGGAATATCACTCTGTGTCACACTGACAACTATTATATCTATAGAGTCAGTGTGAAGGATGGAAACAGCTACAAGAATGTTTGAGGGCTCTTTCTGTTCAGAATATCACCAGGTTGAATCATCACTGGGTTTTGTGCTCTATTACCATCCCAATTTTAAGTTCTTAGCCATTTTGACTTCATGAATTATACTTTTGCAGTGTACAGTTATAGTAAGGCATGTTATATCAGTGCCATGCCAAGAGTCTGATTGTTGATATCAGAGATAACTCAACCAATCACTGCTCTTACTCTGTAGCTAATTTGCATGCAGCAGTTTCATTGGTTTTATGAGGGAGACTGCACAGATGATGGATTACATAACCCAACTGCCACACCTATAACGGCCACCCACACAAATCATCACATCTCCCATTGCAGCACCTCCCTCCTTTCTCTCTCCCCCCACCCCGAAACAAATCTGCACAATCACCCACACAGCAAGCAGATACAATAATCCCAAACACACTTTAGCCTCCCAGGGCAGCACACCCCTTATTCACCACCCGTGCAATTCAATATAAATTTCTCAGCACAACCCCGCTGCCAGCACCAGACACAACTCAACACATCTTGCAGCGCAACACACGCACACTTGCCAACCATCACTCATATTTACCATGAAATCACAGATGTGAGCAGCAAAGCCATGGGTCATCACTAGTCACAATTAAGTACAAAACCTGTGTGAGGTCTTCTCACTGTGTGAATCACATGCAACCATAACATGCCCCACATAGGCAAGTACCAGGGTTTGAATCCCTTCACTTTCCATTTCCTAGCATAGACTCTTACTACTTGAAATACATGGGTAGCTTGTATTGCTAATTCTTTTGTAGATAGCCAATGGAGCATTTGAGATATACTTCCTCAGTGGGTTACACAACTTTTTCTAGTCAGTGGTAGAATACTGAAGATCAGGAATCCTGGATTGTATTTCTGGCTCCTGGACAGGAGTGTGGTTTAATGTGGTTTGAAATGTGGTAACTAAAACTTGTTCATTCAGTCTGAAAGGCAGTACAATGCAGTGATGACATTTGTCATGTTTACAGGCCTGGGTTCTATTCCTGGCCACCTGTAGTGATCTTGCATACGTTTTTTAGTAATTTACTTTTTTAAATGGATTGGGGTTCATAGGCTTAGTGAATAATAAGGTGTCAAGACCAGGATGTGGGCAGTCTGACCTAGTGGTCGGAGCAGGAGTCAGGCTGGATCCTATATCAGGAGGTCAAAGTCTGAGACAGGCCAGAAGGTAAACCAAGATCAGGAGGCAGGCAAAGTCAGGTTACCATGAGATCAGCAGCAGTCAGTAGGAGCAGGTATTGCAAGGGAAGCAGTCTGAAGCAGGGAGAACCTTGTTGTGCAGACAAACTTTGTGTTTTTCTTCTGGGTTTATATTAGGGCTGTCGATTAATCGCAGTTAACACACGCGATTAACTAAAAAAAAAATTAATTGCAATTAATCAGTTTTAATCACACTGATTAAAAAATAGAATACCAATTGAAATGTATTAAATATTTTGGATGTTTTTCTACATTTTCATATATATTGACTTCAATTACAACACAAAATGCAGAGTAGACAGTGCTCACTTTATTTTTTATTACAAATATTTGCAATGTAAAAATGGCAAACAAAAGAAATGGTATTCTTCAGTTCACCTCATACAAGTACTGTAGTGCAATCTCTTTATTGTGAAAGTGCAGCTTGCAAATGTGATTTTTTTGTTGCATAACTGCACTCAAAAACAAAACAACGTAAAACTTTAGAGCCTACAAGTCCACTCCGTCCTACTTCTTGTTCAGCCAGTCGCTCAGACAAACAAGTTTGTTTATGTTTACAGGAGATAATGCTGCCCACTTCTTATTTACAATGTCACCTGAAAGTGAGAACAGGCATTCGCATGGCACTTTTGTAGCCAGCATTGCAAGGTATTTACGTGCCAGATATGCTAAACATTCGTATGCCCCTTAATGCCTTGGCCACGGTTCCAGAGGACATGCTTCCATGCTGATGATATGCGTTAAAAAAAATAATGCATTAATTAAATTTGTGCCTGAACTCCTTGGGGGAGTATTATGTCTCCTATTCTGTTTTACGCGCATTCTGCCATATACTTCATGTTCTAGCAGTCTTAGATGATGACCCAGCACATGTTGTTCATTTTGAGAACACTTTCACTGCAGATTTGACAAAACGCAAAGAAGGTACCAATGTGAGATGTCTAAAGATAGCTACGTCACTCGACCCAAGGTTTAAGAATCTGAAGTGCCTTCCAAAATCTGAGAGGGATGAGGTGTAGAGCATGCTTTTAGAAGTCTTAAAAGAGCAACACCCCGATGTGGAAACTACAGAACCCGAACCACCAAAAAAGAAAATCAATTGTCTGCTGGTGGTATGACTCAGATGATGATGATATCAGTCCACACTGCTTTGGATGGTTATCGAGCAGAATCCGTGATCAGCATGTCCTCTGGAATGGTGGTTGAAGCATGAAGGGACATATGAATCTTTAGTGCATCTGGCACATAAATATCTTGCAATGCCGGCTACAACAATGCCATGCAAATCCCTGTTCTCACTTTCAAGTGATATTGTAAATAAGTGGGCAGCATTATCTCCTGCAAATGTAAACAAAGTTGTTTGAGTGATTTGCTGAACAAGAAGTAGGACTGAGTGGACTTGTAGGCTCTAAAGTTTTACATTGTTTTATTTTTGAATGCAGTTATTTTTTTGTACAAAATTCTACATTTGTAAGTTCAACTTTCATGATAAAGAGATTGCATTACACTACTTGTATTAGGTGAATTGAAAAATACTATTACTTTTGTTTTTTACAGTGCAAATATTTGTAATCAAAAATAAGTATAAAGTGAGCACTCTACACTTTGTGTTCTGTGTTGTAACTGAAATCAATATATTTTAAAATGTAGAAAATATCCAAAACTATTTAAATAAATGGTATTCTATTTTTGTTTAACAGTGTGATTAATTTTTTTAATCGCGTGACAGCCCTAGTTTATATAGAAGCTGTGAACCAATCAGGACCCCCAGTATTCTGCCAATTGGATTCTGGGACTGGGGTCTTCTATTCTGACAACAGTTAGCAGGTCACTGAGTGGCAGGTTGGAACTTATTAGCACCAAAGAGTCCTGTCGACCAGGATTCAAGACCTGCAGTCCCTGACATCACCCCCTCCCCAAGGGGCACTCTCATGGCGATGTGGGACCAGGCTTCTTGGGGTGCTTCCTATGGGATGTTTGTATAAGCACTGGGGCATGTACATTTTCTGCAGGTTCCTGGTTATGCTCCTCAGCACCATATACCTCCAAGTCAATAAGGTACAAGAGCCTGCCACATTTATGTTTGGAGTCCAGGATTTTGTGAGCCACACATTCCTCATGGCCCTGTACCAGTACCATGGAAAAGGGGCCGGGTCCTATGAGGGAAAGTCAGGTTACCAGGAGATCAGAGCCCGAGACAGGCCAGAGAGCAAACCAGAGTCAGGTGTCAGGAAGAAAACAGGGTCAGGTTACCAGGAGATCAGCAGCAAATAGTAGGAGCAAGTATCACAGAGGAAGCAGTCTGAAGCAGGGAGACCCCAATTGTATGGACAACTTTGTGTTCCTGTGCTGATTTATGTAGAAGCTGTGAACCAATAAGGACCCCAACATTTTGCCAACCGGATTCCAGGGCTGGGGTCCTCTGTCAGAATTTATCTCCTATTCTGATGAAAATTTGCAGGTCACTGGGTGGCAGGTTGGAGCTTGCTGCCAAAAAGGGTTGACCAGGGTTCAAGACCTGCAGTTTCTTACACAAGGGTAATGAAGTGTCTGTACTGATAAATAGCAATTAGAAGAGCTGAGATATGAACTCCTGTTATCCTCTTTCCCAGCACAAGAAAAGCTAAGCTTCTGTTTTGTTCAGTCTCTCCCTCTGTTTCTGTCATCTCAAAGCATCACAACAATATAAAGGGTAAAACAAAATCTAATAATTTTGTACAGATATGTACATAATGTAATAAGCACTGGTGACATTGCTAGTCAACATCATTATAATCAACTTGTTCATCAATATGATCTTTGTCAAGAGTCTTCATTGCCTTGGCATGTATACAGTTCTGTGCAGGGAAGATAGTTTGAACTACAGACACAGTTGATTGTGTAGTGACCTCTTCCTGGTACAGGCACAAATAAGGTCTTGTTGAAGCTCAGATGCCTATGGGCCCTTCAAGAATGCCAGAAGTAGTTCATCATCCACATTTTTCCATCCGTGTTATAATGGTGATCCAATATCTAGTTAATTTATGTGCAAAGACAACCAAATCTTTGTTTACCAAGATGCTCTTTTGACATGCTCTTCAGAACTGTCCTCACATGGTGGGAGTTTGTCCAATGACTTGTCCTTTTTGATGGCTAGATTGAGGTGGTCATGCAGCACTGCTACCAACTTCCATGCTACAGAAATTGCAACTTTTACGTCACTCTCTCTCAACTGGGCAAGATGGCAGAAGCAGTAAGCTCCCTTTGTTTTGACAACATTAAACAGATTTTTTTCCCCAGTACTAAATAGTCATTACACAGAATCACATCCTGTTAATACGTGGTTTTCACAAAATTGTGACGAGACCTCTTTTTAGGTCAACTTTAGGGCAGGCCCTTAATCTGGGAATCAGCTACTTGGAAAATCAACTTAACCCCTGTATAGACAGTGCTAGGTCGATGGGAGAATTCTCCCATTAACCTAGCTACCACCCCTTGAGGAGGTGGAGTACCTCTGCTGACGGGAGGGCTTTTCCTGCCGCTATAGGTAGCATCTTCACTGAAGCACTATCGTGGCTCAGCTGTAGCAGTGCAGCTGCAGCATTTCAAGTGTAGACAAGCCTAAGTCTTTAAACTTATGGTTAACAGGGAAGGGTCTTTAAGAAGAAAAGTTCCTTGAAAAGGTGGTGGTTTCTGAGTTTGGGAAAGAAGTTAACTCATATAAATATAAATCCTATTAAAATGGCATTTTATATTAGTAAGTAGTTACAGCAAGGTAATTTGATTCTATATTTCTACATGTAACTGTTGTGACAAAATGGCCAATGTTGGTATGGTGGGTCCTGTGCTTTTCTTGGCAGGGGGGCTAGGACACCACCCCTTGCTCTTGGGGTTCCGAGGGCCAAGCTAGTGGCCCGAGAAGGTGGTAGAGGAGGGAAGTGGGGAAGGGGCCTGGGTTTGCTCCTCACTCTGAGCCCCAGCCCCTCTCAATCCCTGTGAGTTTCTTACCCTCTTCCCCCTTGGGTAGGGTTACCCTCGGTCCTTGACGCTGGGAGAGGGAGTCTCCCTGTCCTCCCTCCCTTCCTCTCGTCTTTCAATTCTTAGCAACACACTTCCAAACTCCAGTCCACTCTCCTTCTTGCATCACCTTGTCTGCTTGAAGCAGGGGTTTTTTATTAGGTTCCCAACAGGGCCTTCATTGGCTACAGGTGCTCCAATTAACCTGTAGTAACCTTCCCTAGTCTACAGGGAACCATGTCTTAAATAGCTTAGGGCTTATAGATCTCCCCTTGACCACTGTCCCACAGGCTGAGTCCTTGGGGAGCAGGATCCTCCCTTAGACCGAGAAAACCGAGAGGTCTGCTGCTTGCCAGGAGCTAGGATTCACGATGTGACGGAGAGACTGCCGAGACTCATCAAGCCCTCTGATCGCTACCCCTTCCTGCTTCTCCACGTGGGCACCAATGATACTGCTAAGAATGACCTTGAGCGGATCACTGCAGACTACGTGGCTCTGGGAAGAAGGATAAAGGAGTTTGAGGCGCAAGTGGTGTTCTTGTCCATCCTCCCTGTGCAGGGAAAAGGCCTGGGTAGAGACCATCGAATTGTGGAAGTCAACAAATGGCTACGCAGGTGGTGTTGGAGAGAAGGTTTTGGATTCTTCGACCATGGGATGGTGTTCCAAGAAGGAGGAGTGCTAGGCAGAGACGGGCTCCACCTAACGAAGAGAGGGAAGAACATCTTCGCAAGCAGGCTGGCTAACCTAGTGAGGAGGGCTTTAAACTAGGTTCACCGGGGGAAGGAGACCAAAGCCCTGAGGTAAGTGGGGAAATGGGATCCTGGGAGGAAGCACGAGCAGGAGAGTGCAAGAGGGGAGGACTCCTGTCTCAGACTGAGAAAGCGGGACAACCAGCAAGTTATCTTAAGTGCCTATACACAAATGCAAGCAGTCTGGGAAACAAGCGGAGAACTGGAAGTCCTGGCACAGTCAAGGAACTATGATGTCATTAGAATAACAGAGACTTGGTGGAATAACTCACATGACTGGAGTACTGTCATGGATGGATATAAACTGTTCAGGAAGGACAGGCAGGGCAGAAAAGGTGGGGGAGTTGCATTGTATGTAAGAGAGGAGCATGACTGCTCAGAGCTCCGGTATGAAACTGCAGAAAAACCTGAGTGTCTCTGGATTAAGTTTAGAAGTGTGAGCAACAAGGGTGATGTCATGGTGGGAGTCTGCTATAGACGACCAGACCAGGGGGATGAGGTAGACAAGGCTTTCTTCCGGCAACTATCAGAATTTACTAGATCGCAGGCCCTGGTTCTCATGGGAGACTTTAATCACCCTGATATCTGCTGGGAGAGCAATACAGCGGTGCACAGACAATCCAGGAAGTTTTTGGAAAGTGTAGGGGACAATTTCCTAGTGCAAGTGCTGGAGGAACCAACTAGGGGCAGAGCTCTTCTAGACCTACTGCTCACAAACCGGGAAGAATTAGTAGGGGAAGCAAAAGTGGATGGGAACCTGGGAGGCAGTGACCATGAGATGGTCGAGTTCAGGATCCTGACACAAGGAAGAAAGGAGAGCAGCAGAATACGGACCCTGGACTTCAGAAAAGCAGACTTTGACTCCCTCAGGGAACTGATGGGCAGGATCCCCTAGGAGAATAACATGAGAGGGAAAGGAGTCCAGGAGAGCTGGCTATATTTTAAAGAATCCTTATCCCGATGTGTAGAAAGAATAGTAAATATGGCAGGCGAACAAGGTCAGCTCCCAGACTGCTGCACTGGGCAGCACAGTATGGGGAGAAGGTGACCAGCCCTCTGTGGAAAAAGAAGTGGTTCGGGACTATTTAGAAAAACTGGACAAGCACAAGTCCATCCGAGGGTGCTAAAGGAGTTGGCGGATGTGATTGCAGAGCCATTGGCCATTATCTTTGAAAACTCATGGCGATCGGGGGAGGTCCCGGATGACTGGAAAAAGGCTAATGTAGTGCCCATCTTTTGAAAAGGGAAGGAGGAGGATCCGGGGAACTACAGGCCAGTCAGCCTCACCTCAGTCCCTGGAAAAATGATGGAGCAGGTCCTCAAGGAATCAATTCTGAAGCAGTTAGAGGAGAGGAAAGTGCTCAGGAACAGTCAGCATGGATTCACCAAGGGCAAGTCATGCCTGACTAACCTAATTGCCTTCTATGAGGAGATAACTGGCTCTGTGGATGAGAGGGGAAAGCAGTGGATGTGTTATTCCTTGACTTTAGCAAAGCTTTTGATACGGTCTCCCACAGTATTCTTGCCAGCAAGTTAAAGAAGTGTGGGCTGGATGAATGGACTAAAAGGTGGATAGAAAGCTGGCTAGATTGTCGGGCTCAATGGGTAGTGATCAATGGCTCCATGTCTAGTTGGCAGCTGGTTTCAAGCGGAGTGCCCCAAGGGTCGGTCCTGGGGCCGGTTTTGTTCAATATCTTCATTAATGATCTGGAGGATGGCGTGGACTGCACTCTCAGCAAGTTTGCAGATGACACTAAACTGGGAGGAGTGGTATATATGCTGGAGGGTAGGGATAGGATACAGAGGGACCTAGACAAAGGATGGGGCTAAAAGAAATCTGATGAGGTTCAACACGGACAAGTGCAGAGTCCTGCACTTAGGACGGAAGAATCCCATTCACTGTTACAGACTAGGGACCAAATGGTTAGGCAACAGTTCTGCAGAAAAGGACCTAGGGGTTACAGTGAATGAGAAGCTGGATATGAGTTGACAGTGTGCCCTTGTTGCCAAGAAGGCTAACGGCATTTTGGGCTGTATAAGTAGGGGCATTGCCAGCAGATCGAGGGACGTGATCATTCCCCTTTATTCGGCATTGGTGAGGCCTCATTTGAAGTACTGTGTCCAGTTTTGGGTGCCACACTACAAGAAGGATGTGAAAAAATTGGAAAGAGTCCAGCGGAGAGCAACAAAAATGATTAGGGGACTGGAGCACATGACTTATGAGGAGAAGCTGAGGGAACTGGGATTATTTAGTCTGCAGAAGAGAAGAATGAGGGGGGGATTGGATAGCTGCTTTCAACTACCTGAAAGGGGGTTCCAAAGAGGATGGATCTAGACTGTTCTCAGTGGTACCAGATGACAGAACAAGGAGTAATGGTCTCAAGTTGCAGGGGGGAGGTTTAGGTTGGATATTAGGAAAAACTTTTTCACTAGGAGGGTGGTGAAGCACTGGAATGGGTTACCTAGGGAGGTGGTGGAATCTCTTTCCTTAGAGGTTTTTAAGGTCAGGCTTGACAAAGCCCTGGCTGGGATGATTTAGTTGGGATTAGGTCCTGCTTTGAGCAGGGGTTTGGACTAGATGACCTCCTGAGGTCCCTTCGAACCCTGATATTCTATGATTCTATGATAGTCATGCAGGCGAGCCGTGCTCGCCTTGCTTCCGAAGGAGGGGAACCTCCGCAACCTTCGGAACTGGCATCCCATCTCACTCCTCAGCATGGACTATAAGGTTGTAGCGAAGGCCATCTCGCCGCAGCTGGGGTCCGTGCTGGCAGACGTGATCCACCCCGACCAGACCTACACAGTCCCGGGCCGTATCATCTTTGACAATCTGTATTTGGTCTGGGATCTCTTGGAGTTCGGGTGTGGGGGTGGTCTGTCGTTTGCCCTTCTGTCTCTGGATCAGGAGAAGGCGATCGACAGGGTGGACCACGGGTATCTCCTGGGCATGCTGCGGGTGTTCGGTTTCGGGGCCCAGTTTGTAGGTTTTCTCCAGGTGCTGTACGCTTCCGCGGAGTGTCTGGTCAGGCTCAACTGGACCCTGACCAAGCCAGTCAGTTTCGGGCGCAAGGTGAATCAGGGGTGTCTGCTGTCAGGCCAGCTGTATGCTCTGGCGATTGAGCCCTTCCTCTGTCTCCTCCATTGGAGGTTGACGGGGTTGGTGCTCCGTGAGCCAGAGTTGTGGCTGGTCCTGTCGGCGTATGCCGACAACTTGCTCGTGGTCCAAGACCCGGGCGACCTGGGTCTGGTGGAGACCTGCCAGGCCATCTACTCGGCAGCCTCTTCCGCCCGAGACAACTGGGTCAAGACCTCTGGCCTGGTGGTCGGGGATGGGTGGCAGGCGAGCTCCCTCCCACCTGCACTTCAAGCCATCCTATGGAGCACGGGTCCGCTGCTCTGTCTTGGCATTTACCTTTCTGCCACGTATCCTTCTCCGCTGGAGAACTGGCTGGGGTTGGAGGGCAGGGTGCCTGAGTGGCTGCCGAGGTGGATGGGACAACTCTGGTGCCTCTTCCTGCGGGGGAGGGCACTGTTGCTCAATCAGCTAGTCCTGTCCATGCTCTGGCACCGGCTCAACGTCCTGGTCCCAGCCCCGGGTTTCTGGCTGATATCCAGAAGCTGGTTCTGGAGTTCTTTTGGCAAGGACTGCACTGGGTCTCTGCGGAGGTTCTCCATCTCCCCCTGGAGGAGGAAGGACAGGGCCTGACATGCTTGCACACTCAGGTCCATGTCTTCTGCCTCTTGGCCCTGCAGACTCCTTTATGGTGCAGGTAGTCCGGCTTGGAGCATGTTGTCGCACCCCTTCCTCCACCGCCTCCGAGGGCTCCGATATGACCGGCAGCTCCTTTATCTCCAAGGGAATGGTCTTCCGCGAAACCTCTCTGGGCTGCCAGTCTTCTACCAGGACCTCCTCCAGACCTGGAAGATGGTTTCAGTGATCAGGTCCGTGGCAGCTACCAAGGGGGCAGATCTCCTCGCAGAGCCCCTGCTACACAATCCCCAACTTCGTGTGCAGGTGGCGGAGTCCCCCTCGGTACGCCAGAGGTTGGTCCTGGCAGAAGTCAACAAAGTCAGAGACCTCTTGGACTACGACCAGGGAGACTGGGTGGATCCCCTGATGCTCGCTCAGCGCATGGGGCTCTCCTCCTGAAATACGCCCTGTGGAGTACAAAGGGTGGTGAGAGCAGCCTTATTGCCCACTGCTTGGGTTTACCTCGACCGTGTCCTGCGGGAGGGTTCTCCCTGCCCACCCTACACTCCACGCCCTCCGGATCTTTTCATCGGGCCCCTGCCCCGTGAGACACCCCCCCCCCCCCCCCCCCCCCCCCCCCCGACCGTCCTACCCGTTCACTGTGAGCCAGCTGCATGATTCACTTCCGGACCATGCCGAGGAAACATCTGTACCCATGCTCGTGATTCACATCCTTCATTTCCTCACCCTCATGTCCTGCTCCGATACGAAGTGGCGGGACCTATTGCCACTTGTTGAGGGTGAGGAATCCTAGTGGGCCAGCCTATATTCTACCCTCGTCCCAAGGCTCACGGGGATATTAGTTGGTGGCTCCTCCACTGAGCCGTGAGCACGGGCATGTACTTGGCGTGGTTCACCCCCATCCCTGATGCCTGCCCCTTTTGCAGAGTTCCTCTGGATGTCATCTGCCGGCTCCCTTGACACCTTCGAGGAGCAGTGAGCGCTGTCTGGGGTTCTCTGCTCGGTGTCCTCTTCAGGTACCCTTTGTTTGACCCTTCACACCTGCCCCTGTTACATTTTTGTTGCCCCCACCCCCACCCCCTTGGGGTAATTATTTGAGTTCCTGGAACTTGTGGATCCTCCCCTAAGTCTTGGGAAGGGCCCTTTAACAATGGGCGGACTTGCACCCGCCCACTTCCCGGAACCCAATAGGACCACTCTCCCACTGCTCCCTGGCACTGCTGTATCACACTGTTCACTTAGCAATGATATCAGGGAACTGTCATATAAAATGCTTCCATTTAAATACAGAATATTTACAAATAACTTAAAAGCTTGTTCTGTTTTAAATATTTTGGAGAATAAAGAGAAGTTTTCACCTTTAAATGGAATCATGAGTTAAGTAATGACTTTTATTAAACATTTCCCAACTATAATTTTTCCCCTTAAAGTCTTCATTCTTTTAATGATTAAGTGTTTATAAAAAGTTAATTTTAATAAGAATTTCTAGGAAAATTTGTTAGTGAGATGTGTTTTTAAACAAAACTAAGGTTTTTCTCTTTGCAGAGAGGAGGGAAGGGGATGGAGAGTTTAGAAAGCAATAGAGGCCCTAAGCTTATGTTTTATGGCTTTGGTAATACATTCGGCACACCACTTCTTTTTGGAGTACCTTAAATAAAAAAAAAAATCTTTGGCTTATTTTCATATACAGATCTCGTTCTAAAACATAAATATTTTAGGATGTTTTCTTGAAATAGAGATGGTGTGCCTGGCAAACTGAAAGTCTTTAAACAAGGAAAATGTGTCCTGGTTTTTAAGACCTCTTTTTTTTTTTTAAGTAGATTGCTCCTATATGTATACCTTATTACACCTCTACCTCGATATAACACTGTCTTCGGGAGCCAAAAAATCTTACCGTGTTATAGATGAAGCTGCGTTATATTGAACTTGCTTTGATCCACCGGAGTGTGCAGCCCTGTTCTCCCCCCCCCCCCCCCCCCCCCCCCCCCCCCCCCCC
>NW_020665091.1:4663250-4711714 GCF_002925995.2 Terrapene triunguis
TTATATCCAAATTCGTGTTATATCAGGTCGTGTTATATCGAGGTAGCGGTGTATTTGTAGTAATTACCTTTATAGTTTGCAATTAAAGACTCCTATCAAATATTCTGTGCTAGGTACAAATTACAGTTATTTATATGTATGTTTTTTTAATATAATATATATGTTAGAAGCAAAACTGAAGTTGTAAAGTTGCATTCCCAGTGTCTGTGTAAATGGATTTGGAGGTCACAAATACAGATTTCTTTTTTCTAGAGAGTTTTCATCTTTGATACTTTCAAAGCCTTAGGTATATGCCTGCTACTCAAGATATGTCTGGGTATGTCTACACTTCAAACTTGTTGTAATTCTCAGCTCAAGGAGACATACTCGCACTAGCTCTGATTGGTCTAGTGCACTAAAAATAAAGTGTAGCCATGGAGATGCCCTGAGTACAATCCTGTGGTCTCCAACAGGATCGAAGTGTAGACATACCCTCAATGACAGAAAACAAAGGATTCCTAAGAATTTCTTTCATTAGTTTATGCCCTTTTACATCACAGAAGCAACCAAATAAAAACATGGGCATATGAGCTGGCATAGTTTAAGCATAATTTCAATGAACATAATTGAAAGTATCATAAAATTCAGTAAAGGCAAGTTTATAATGTTACTAACTGTTTTTGCATCAATACTGATGCAAAACATTTTCAAGAATGTTGCTATTCACTTCACGAAAAGAGCAATGGTATCATGGGCAGAGAGATCTTACAGTGAGATCTGCAGGACCACTGTATGGTCTTCCATCCCCATTCTCTCCTTTACAGATGCAGGGATTGGTAGAAGGGTGTTATGGAATGTGGTGCCCTAGTAACCCTTAAGTTTTTTCTATTTCTGCATGGTTAAATTTAATCCTTCCTCCATCCCAGTGGATGATTTTACTGCTTTCTGCTATCCACTATGAAGGCTGTCTGATGTGGCGAGGATGGAGAATGAAAAATATCAGTCTTTCTTTGTGAATTTTCTTTCTAGAATCTTTTGTCAGGCTCCCTTGTATGACTGCATTATGTCCAGAGTTTTTCTGATTATTGCTCATGTGTTAAGTAATTTTGAAAGGAAAGTGTGTGTTCCTAGAGAAAATATTTAAATTTCTTGTCAAGACCATACTGCAAATGGTTTCATTTGAATAGGACTTTATAACATGTATGTGGTTAGTATTTCCCTTCGTTGAAAGCTATCATTCTAGAGAGTTCTTCCTGAGGGACACTCCTAAGCCCATGCTCAGAGCCAAAGATCTGGTCTGCCTCCAGCTGTTGTAGAGATGGGGAACATCCCCACTGGGAAAACTCTGACAGAAAAGTCAGAGCTAAGGCTGAGTTTTTCCATCCCTCAGCACTGGATTTGGATGTGCTTGTTTAAAAAAAAAAAAAAAAAAAAAAAAAAAAAGTTGAGTAGAATTCCAGGTTTAGTTCGTAGGGTTAGGTGGAAATAGTCTCTGAATATGTGTATGGAATGAAGCGAGGGCTCCTGCCTCAATGATTGGTCATGCTGTGTTGGATTCCTAGAAAATTCCATGCAAAAAATGAGGTGCCCTAGTAACCCTTAAGTTCTTTTTCTATTTCTGCGTGGTTAAATTTAATCCTTCCTCTGTCCCAGTGGATGATTTTGTTGTATTTCTATTTGTAGTTGACACACTTAACTTGTGTGTCATTTCCTTTTGCAGACCGTCATAGATGCCCACATTTTCCCAGCCCTCATAAATATTTTGCAAACAGCTGAATTTCGGACAAGGAAAGAAGCTGCTTGGGCAATAACAAATGCAACATCTGGAGGCTCTGCTGAACAGATCAAGTAAGTAGCAATGAAAATTGCTCTGAATGTTTAAATGGATTTAATGTTTATGTGAAAGGTACCATACTAAGAACCCTGGATCTGGAAAGCCTCTTTCTTGAGAACAGACAGTTGAAGTGCTCAATTTCCCTATGCTGTCTCTTTCCAATATATCTCACTCCTCTGGAGTGGTCAGAGACCACTTCTAGAAGTGAATTCAGTTATGAAATTGTCCATTCAATCCTTGGCCTTGGCTGAGAGTGCCCACAAGAGAACCAATTGTGAAGCTGGTGCTTGTAACAGAAATATCTCTCCTTTCACCTTCACCTTCCAGCTCATTTCACAGAGGCCATCACAATCCGAATGTAACAACTTCCAATAAACCTGCACCAGACTCATAACAGGAGAAGAATGGTTCAAAGGCCCATTTCCAACCCCCGAGCCAGCCTGCTCAAATGCAGTCTCGATTTCTACGTTTTTAAAGCTGAGTTGGTGGAGACCCACATAGATGATACTTTACCCAAGTGAGTTAGTGTCTTACCTAGTTATTTTGGTTCTCAGTCCTCTACGCTAAACACTGGACAGTACGGCCTCATAAATTACACAGGTTACCTTAATCCAAATGATTGACCATGTTTGTGTATGGTGTTTTTCAGATACTTAGTAGAACTGGGATGTATCAAACCGCTCTGTGACCTCCTTACAGTAATGGACTCAAAGATTGTGCAGGTGGCACTGAATGGGCTGGAGAACATCCTGAGGCTCGGAGAGCAGGAAGCCAAGCGTAGTGGCACTGGCATTAATCCCTACTGTGCTCTTATTGAAGAAGCATATGGTAAGAGCATAATCTCTGTAGAGGATAGGTGTTATGGCAGTAATCAGGAGCCCTTTGGGTATTCAGCAGCCCAGGAGCTGT
Source organism: Terrapene triunguis (assembly GCF_002925995.2). Classification (NCBI taxonomy): domain Eukaryota; kingdom Metazoa; phylum Chordata; order Testudines; family Emydidae; genus Terrapene; species Terrapene triunguis. Next base: position 4,665,973 of record NW_020665091.1, read on the forward strand.
GCTTTTGAGTACTTCATTATCATCACTCGTCATAACCCCCATGAAAAAGAACTTTTCCTAGACAAGTGTCCATCCATCAGTGTGCTCCATCTCCTGGTTTAGCTCTGCCCACATACAGTTTGGAGGAAGTTGTGACATAGCCATGGTACAATCTATAATAATGAGTAGTTTCACTCCTGCCCTCTTACCTTGGGTACCCTTTACACTGCTTTGCTGCTGTAGCTTCCAGTCTGGACTGATCACAAACAGCATTCAGCATGTAAGTCACTCCCAGCTATGTCTGTGTGTGAGCTGCAGCCAGCCAGCCCCACCTTGGCTCTTACCAGTCTTGGGTATAGTACAGGGTGACCCCAACTCACTCCCAATCTTAGATTTCCCCCCCAGAAATACATGTCCTGTACTGCTCAGCCCACTCCTAGACAATACAAGTATGTTAAATCTGTTGCTTCTTTAAGATGATAATATGCCAGTTTATTATGCCAAATAGTTCATCAGACACTTCAATTTAAACATACTGGATTAGATAAAACAGTAAAATAATTACAAAGAGAGAGATTTGAAGTGAATACAAGTAATGAGGCATAAGTCGGAAATGGTTACAAGAAAAATAAAGATAAAACAAAACTAGTGCCTAACTTAACAAACTGTTAAATTCAAAGCAAAGTTTTTCTCACCACATGCTCTCTCAGCAGTCTTACAGGCCAAACTTCATAGATCAGGACCCCTTCTTCTGTTTAATGGCTGCTTCCTTTTGTCCCTTCTCATGTGGTGAATTGATGGATAGAAAGAGAGAAGGGGGTCCCTTGGGGCATTTATTCCTCATGCTTATAGTGTCAGTCCCCCTCTTGGAAAACATTTTCAGCTGAGATTCAGAAGACTGTGTGTCTATGTGTAAGGGTATTCCCTGCAAGTTTTCCCATCTGTTTGAACTCCCTTCCTGCTTGATGACTCTGTTTACTGGTTAAATGCAAATTAAGCAGAACACACATTTTCTTGTTCGAGACAGACCTGTTTGCCAAACTTAATTTGGAATATGTGTTAATAACATTGTACGGGGAAATCTTATAACTTCATATACACTGCTGCCACACATTTTATCAGGACAATATTGACCAGCAAATTATGAGTTTTCAGATGGTACCTTACAAGACCCATCTTATACAAAGATTATTACAGTAGTGTAGGGTGTGGACACGGATACATTCTGTCACAGTGGTATATGCACATTTACTTTTTACTCTTTGAGCCAATTATGGGTACGTCTATACAGCATACTAAGTTAGGTCTCAGACTTGGATTCGAAGCCAAGCCCCCCTTCCGTCCATGCAGAAATTAGTTTGGCTTGAGACAATAACCCCTTTTGACTCAGTCCAGTGGACACTGCTGGGGAGGTGGGGGGGGGGGGTCAGAGCCCGAATCCCACTGTGATGTGGTTCAGAGCCCAAGCATTTTGCATTGTGGACGCTGCTCAAGTCTGGGTTGCCAGACTTGTCTCCGGAGAGTCCGCCAACACTATCCCTGAATCACCTGGGGCTTTACTTCCCAACCTTCAATTCCAAACTCGCTTCCCAGGAACCGGAAGCAACTTCCTGGTTTAAAAACAGCTGCTCAATGTTTAACCCTTCATTTCCATGTGGACTGCTCACCCGGAAACAACAAATACAGTCAGAACTCATGTATATTTGCTGTGGCCAGCAGCAAGATGAAGTCCTGCATCAAGTGCAAGGCTAGCTGGCCAGAGGAATGCAGACGGATTCTAGTTAACCTCTGACGTGAGGCAAGCAAGACATTTGACTTCGGTAAGAGCATGAGAAATAACCACGTATATAAAACAATATACGAGGAACTGGCAGCATTGAAGGTTGACTGGACGGCAGATCAATGCAGAAGGTGGATCAAGAGGCTGAGACAGACTACCAGAAAGTCAAGAATGCTAATGACAATTCTGGGAATTCCCCTGTCTTCCTCTCTCTTTTACAAGGAATTTGGCCATGTACCGGGAACTGCACTGAGCCCCAGTGGTGCATGACATTGCTGAGTGACAATGGCGACCTTATAACCCCCATGTTACAGGCACCACCTGAGGAGAGCAAGCTGCCAGATAAAGAGCAAGAAGTCACACTGGAGCTGAGACCCGTAACCGAAGAAGCCATGGTGCTGGAGCAGCTACAGCACATTGTGTGTCCATACTCACAGGACCTTTTTGGGGACAGCCCTGTGGAGCAGTACCCTGCAGACCTGGCATCAGAACAAGCGCCGGAGCCTGGTAAGTTTTTCTGCTGCCATATTTGTTTTTATTAGTATACGATAGGGAAGGATTTCCAGCTTATGAGCCTATTAAATTATTAATACAACCCAGGATTTCTGTTCATTTCATTCAGGATGGGACCCATGCCATTCCACTTAGGGCCCGCCACCCACCTTCTCCCCACTGCCACATTGGATTCAAAATGGACACAGCAAAAGGAGGAAAAATTACACAACCAGTTATGAAATTTTTACTAGCTACTCGCTGATTGGTGTATGTATAGGGGTTGGTGCTCCACAATTCACAGCCTCACATACCCCTCCCATGCAATACAGCGCATTTTTTCAATCGTCTGTGAACAAACTATTCCCAAATGCCTGTGAATTGATTCCCAAAAAAATGGGCTGTTATGAGTCCAAACAAAACTGTGGTGTGTGTTTGGTCCATTGCGGGCTTTAACGCATGAGTCTAAACTACAGCAGAGCATGTCCGTCTTAGGATTCCCAATGAATGGCAGTAAGTCGGGTGTTTGCATGGATACAAGGTGCTGACAAGGAAGCTGTACTGCATCTTCATGCAAATTCAGTGTCTTGTTGATTTTTATCACAAATTTTCACCATTTCTGGCTGGTGATCAAAGTAGACTTCTCACGGAAGAGGAACTCCAGACAGTCTGTTACGTTCCAGGACAGGGCATACTTATTAGGTCCCGCTCTATAAGTCATGAGGACCCCTCTCCATTCTGCAATGTGGTATTCAGTCACTAGATGCTGAAATAGTTCCTTAGCACAGATGGCTATCAGTGACCTCCAGAGCTTGCCCTGCCTGACAGGATTGAACAATCATTGCTTGTAACTAGATCACTCATAAGTTGTCTCCCCTCCTCCCCCGCCCCAAACTTCCCCTCATAGACTCCACCCTCCCTCCCAAAAAGGGGGATATAGAAGTAATTAGATTTTGTATGTGTGTCTTAACATGATGTCTTCTGGTTTTCATTGCTGTTCCAAAGGATTTCTGAAGTGGACAGTGTTTTGTGTAAATAGAGTAGAATACAGCCCATTGATTTAAAAGTATGCATCTTTTGACCATGAATGAAAGTAGTAGTTCCTTTAATAAACTGTGAAATGTATTTTTTTTACCATGCTCAGAAAATAATGTTCTTTCTCCTTTCAATGCCACAGGGATAACACATGGCACCAGGAGCCTGGGTCTGCAGACCATCTATAGCAGGGGAAGAGAAAGAGCCCAAGATGAGCGGGCTGAATCAGCTGATCCAGGTCCAGGAGACCCAGCTCGACTATCAAAAAGATAAAGATGCTTCCAGGGTGGAAAGACAGCGAGAGAGAGAGGCTGCACAGCGCAAGGAGAGAATGGCAGACAGAATCATGGAGCATGATGGCCGATTGAGGAAGGAAGATAGAGTGCAGCAGAAGTAGCTGTTCAAGTACTTACTGCAGCTGATGGCTACCATACTGCAGGCTCCAGTACCAACCAGTGTCTTCTGCTCCAGACCCACAGCCCATAGTCCCCTTACCACTATCGATCCCTGCAGAGCACCCATCCTTTAGAGTTAGATGATTCAGGAGGTGACTGGAGCATGTCACAGGCAAACACTGGCACATGGAACAGACAGATGCACCCTGTGCACTCATTCTCTCCTGTTCAGGTGCATCTTGCACATCCAAAATGTTCCAGAAAGGCCAACATGGATCTTTTGAGTGGTTTTTTTGGGGTCAAAGTTAGGTTATACTATTGTGCTACACACCATAATGGCAGCTGGTCTGCATTACTGATTGTTGCAACATTTAAATACCTGTGTGAAATAAAATGTTGGATTTGCACATAAAATGACCAGAACAAATTTTATTATATGCAATGATAACAGGGGCACAAACTTTAATGTATGTCATCTCATACCCAATGGCAAAGTTTCATAATAAAAATTTAAAAATTGTCATTACGATAATTCATAAACTGTGCATGGCAGTCCATTGCCAGTTTGATAAAATGCATAACGTACCTTCATAAACTTCATAAACCTCCTTACAGAATTCATGATACACAGTACCTACATATTTACAAAAATATCACACACCCAACTTCATCTAGCATTTCATTCCCCCTCATGAATTATGTGGGTGCACAAAGCCTCCCTGATTTCCATTGTGCATCTGGATCCAGCACCAGTCATGACAGGTGCACTGTCTGGCTGTATATACCAGTTCAGATATTCTGAAATGTCCTGAGTCCACTCCTGGCAAAAAGGTTCCCCCTTCTCCTCACAAATATTATAGCATAAGAATGGCAATACTGGGTCAGGCCAATGGTCTGTCTAGCCCAGTATCCTGTCTTCCAACAGTGTAGGGCACAGCAAGCCACAATAACGCAGACTGTATTTATGACATTGGCGCGCAAATTATTTTGAAGGCAGTACCAATGGGATTTCAATCTGCCAAATGCACATTCTATCACCATCCTACAGTAATTGAGTGTGCAATGAAACCTTTTTTTTTGCCAGATCCTCTGAAATTTGGGCATGGTTTTATAAGCCATGGCAACAAAGGGTAAGCAAGGTTCCCTAGAATAACAATGGGGACAGTAATTTTATTTATAACAATGTTATTTGGTGGGAATAATACCCTAGTTTCTCCATTAAGGTAAAGTCCCGATCTCTGGAACACACTGGCATCATGCATCCTGCTAGTGCATCCCATGTTAGTGTCCATGAATCTGCCCCTGTGGTCAACCTGCATAATGGTGGAGTAGTATCCTTTGTGGAATAGTGCTCCTTGCAGTGGGCAAACTATAGGCACATGAATCCCATCAGTGGCCCCATCAGTTTGAAAACCCCATTCTCTCAAAAACAGCAATCATTTCAGGAATGTTTCTTATGCTCACTTTGGGTAAATCACACTCCTGATGGACTCTCAACAATCCCCACGGATGATTTGCCAACTCCAAACTGGTTAGCCATGGAACTGGAGCAGACTGGGGTAGTCAGCTTCCAGATGGCTATAGTGACCTGCTTCTGGTCTAGCATGGCTGTCCGTATGTGGGTGTCCTTGTGCTGGAGGGCAGGGACAAGCTGATCACAAACCTCCAGAAATGTCCACTTCTTCATGCAAAAGTTCTGGACCGACTACTGGTCATCCCTGGTCTGCATGACAATGTGACCCCACCAGTCTGTGCTGGTGGCTCTGCTCCAGAAGTGCCAGACTACGGAGAGGGAGTCTGCAGCTAAGGCAACATCAGACATGAGCAGCATCAGCTGGTTTGGAGCTAGCATGTCAGTATCCTCCTACGAGAGGTGCCTCCCACAGTTCAAAAACTGCCACTGAAATGTCCAACAGCATCTTGCAGATGCGCTTGTGTCCCGAAATAGGACTGAGAGCATGAGATAGAGAAGTTCTTCCACCTGGGTGGAATCCATGATGGCTCCTGGCTGCAGGAAGAGTGCAGACACAAAACGGCTTGTCTGGATGCGTTCGTGGGCTAAAACCACCCAAAACACTTCCAGCCAACTCCTACAGGATGGGCAGACAAGTTCTTCCACAACCCATTATAGAGAAAACCACAGAACATCTTAGGCTGATGAGGGCACAGGAACCTGGGGATACGATAGTATATGCTTACAGAAGCTGAAGTTCTGAGTCAGGTCATGTGCAGTATGGATGCTCCAGCACAGTTATGAGGCCCGAATGCGAACGCTGAAGCACGGGCTTGGAAACACGAGCCCACAAGCCTGCGTCTCACAGATCTGGGCTTCATGTCTTGTGTAGACATACCCTATGAGTTTTGTTGGTGGCACTCAACAGCAATATTTTTCCTTCAGAACAGACACAGTTCAGGATCTCTGCTCCGCTTATTTAATCCTACAGTTACAGGGCCTCTTTCGTTTGTTCTAACCTCCTCCTTCTCCCACTTCTGGTCTGTGGAATCCAGGCAGAAAACAACTCCCTGCCTTGTTTCTAGCATAGCTTATGATCTGCTGCTCTTATTGGGGGTTCCTGGCCGGTGCTGATACTACAGCACCAGGATCAAGTGGTAACAGCTCCGTAGATTCAGTGTGGCTTAGTCTCTGCCTCTGCCACCCTTCAGCTGTCTTCCTTATTGGGTGATCCTGGTACCTTCTAGCTCAGGTCCAGACATCTCTTGTCTGCAACTGATTCCTCACCCCCTGGGCAACGGTGAGAGAGATTCTGGGGTGTGACTGTCTCCTACAGTTGTGGGAGGGCAAGGATGGGGAGGGCTTGTAAATTACCTGGCCTTTAATACCAGCTCTCTGCTTCTGAGTCCTTCCATACACCCTCCTTTTCCACAAAAACAATGAGGAGTCCAGTCCATACACCCTCCTTTTCCACGTGCCTTCGTTCAGGCAGTGCCAGATATTCTAGTTTTCTTCCTATTCCCTCAGGTTCAGAGGGACAGTGGGGTAAAAAAAAGGGAAGGAGGAGGATCCGGGGAACTACAGGAACTTCCAGTCCCTGGAAAAATCATGGAGCAGGTCCTCAAGGAATCAATTTTGAAGCACTTAGAGGAGAGGAAAGTGATCAGGAACAGTCAGCATGGATTCCCTAAGGGCAAGTCATGCCTGACTAACCTAATTGCCTTCTATGTTAAGATAACTGGCTCTGTGGATGAGGGGAAAGCAGTGGACGATTTATTCCTTGACTTTAGCAAAGCTTTTGATACAGTCTCCCACAGTATTCTTGCCAGCAAGTTAAAGAAGTATAGGCTGGCTTAATAGACCATAAGGTGGATAGAAAGCTGGCCAGATCATTGGGTTCAACGGGTAGTGATCAATGGCTCCATGTCTAGTTGGCAGCCGGTATCAAGCGGCGTGCCACAAGGGTCGGTCTTGGGGCCAGTTTTATTCAATATCTTCATTAATGATCTGGAGGATGGCGTGGATTGCACCCTCAGCAAGTTTGCAGATGACGCTAAACTGGGAGGAGTGGTATGTATGCTGGAGGGTAGGGATAGGATACAGAGGGACCTAGACAAAGGATGGGGCTAAAAGAAATCTGATGAGGTTCAACACGGACAAGTGCAGAGTCCTGCACTTAGGACGGAAGAATCCCATTCACTGTTACAGACTAGGGACCAAATGGTTAGGCAACAGTTCTGCAGAAAAGGACCTAGGGGTTACAGTGGACGAGAAGCTGGATATGAGTCGACAGTGTGCCCTTGTTGCCAAGAAGGCTAACGGCATTTTGGGCTGTATGAGTTGGGGCATTGCCAGCAGATCGAGGGACGTGATCATTCCCCTCTATTCGGCATTGGTGAGGCCTCATTTGAAGTACTGTGTCCAGTTTTGGGTGCCACACTACAAGAAGGATGTGAAAAAATTGGAAAGAGTCCAGCGGAGAGCAACAAAAATGATTAGGGGGCTGGAGCACATGACTTATGAGGAGAAGCTGAGGGAACTGGGATTATTTAGTCTGCAGAAGAGAAGAATGAGGGGGGGATTGGATAGCTGCTTTCAACTACCTGAAAGGGGGTTCCAAAGAGGATGGATCTAGACTGTTCTTAGGGGTAGCAGATGACAGAACAAGGAGTCATGGTCTCAAGTTGCAGTGGGGGAGGTTTAGGTTGGATATTAGGAAAAACTTTTTCACTAGGAGGGTGGTGAAGCACTGGAATGGGTTACCTAGGGAGGTGGGTCTAAGATTCTAAGGAATCTCCTTCCTTAGAGGTTTTTAAGGTCAGGCTTGACAAAGCCCTGGCTGGGATGATTTAGTTTGGGATTCGTCCTGCTTTGAGCAGGGGGTTGGACTAGATGACCTCCTGAGGTCCCTTCCAACCCTGATATTCTATGATCAATTGCATGAGGTCAAGGTCCCTCTTCCATCCAGCCGTCTGCTCTGACTTGGTGCATTCTACAGTGTCTGCCTTGAATCTCCTTCCCCTTTAGATTCCTCTGTAATCCCTAACAGGATGTCTAAAACATCCTCAAAAACATGGAAATGCCAACACTCCAAAGGGGCAAAGGTGTTGTCCTTAGGGGATGGAGAACTCACCCCACTCCTCTGAGTCTGATACTAGTGAGGAGTAGGCTTTGATCCTAATGATCTGAGGGCGCTGATGGACAGGGTGCAGAGCACCCTAGATAGCTTGGAGAAATCATGAAGCACTATTGTGCTTCCTGGAAAAGGGTCCTCTTTCTGTCTGGAACACAGTCACTTCCAGTATGTGATATTTTTCTTTTAGCCTATTCTCTTTTCTGAGGATCTTGGAAAATAATATGGGCACACTCACAATAGCTGTCAGTGGGGGGCGGGGGGGAAAGGATCCATATTTTCCAGTATTTAGCCAATATTTAGTATTCCTGGAAGCCTTCCTGGTGACATAAATGGGCAGTTTTGGTGCCTCAAATTTGGTGTTGGGAGAAAAGTTCCCTGACCTTTTACTCTACTGGGCAATCCATTTCCTTACCAGCCAGGGCTTAGTACTACTTCCATCTGACAAGTTTGGAGTTGCCTCCATTGGGTTTCTGGATTGTCAGAATTGGGTTTAGAGAATTTGGACCATTCTAATTGAACCAGATTGATCACAAATGGTTCAGTATATCCACATTAATTGTGTTAATCCAATGTTAAGAGCATCTGCAGGTTTGTTTTGTCTCCACATTAGTACTGTTCTAATTGGTTTCCAGTGCAGTGCCTGTCTTTTAGTTCCTGGCAAGTCTCTGAGAATCTGAGTGTCATCTGTGTATTGCTGGCATTTTAGTTCATGCTGTTTCCCTGCCTCTTAGCATTAAATGCTGAATCCCACAGGTGAGCGATTTGAAGTTGAAGGAGTTGATGCCCATCAGGTCAGTCCGGATGAAGCCAAAGAGAAACAGTTGAACCCATCACATGCAGTTCTACTAATCCCTGCCATATTTCTGAGACTGAACAGCAGGATTCCATAGCCAACTATATTAATTGCTATGAAGAGGTCCAGCCATATGAATTTGCATATCTGGCCCTTATCCTTGATCCTCTTCAATCTGCCATCACCAGTATCTTTTTCTGCCTGAGGCCTAACTGGTAATGGTCCAGGATATTAATAGCATGTAGATGAAGTTGGAGTTCAATCTTTGCTGAGCTTCTCAGCTTTCTTATTAGTAGTGCTTAGGTACTATAGTGATGAACTCTATAAAATGCTAAGATAAATGAAACTGGGATATTAAATACTGAGTGATAGCTGGAGAGCTCAGTTATGTTGAGCAATAATTTCTTAAACAATAGCTGGATTGTGGCCTACTTAGGGAAAGGCTGTACTCAGAGAGGGAGGGTATCATCTTATAGAATTGTAGAAATACAGGGCTGAAAGGGAACTTGACAAATCAAGTCTAGCCCCCTGCATTGAGACAGGACCAAGTAAACCTAGGCCATCCCTGACAGATTATTATCTAACCTGTAGTTTAAAACCTCCAGTGATGGGGATTCCACAGCCTCCCTTGGAAGCCTGTTCCAGAGCTTAACTACCCTTCTAGTTAGAAAGTTTTTCCTAATATCTAACCTAAATCTCCCTTGCTGCAGATTAATCCCATTGATGCTTCTCCTACCTTCAGTGGACATAGAAAATAGCTGATTCCCATCCTCATTTTAACAGCCCTCAACATATTTGAAGACTGTTATTAGGTCCCCACTCAGACTTCTTTTATCAACTAAACATGCCCAGGTTTTTTAACCCTTCCCCATAGGCCAAGTTTTCTAAACCCTTTATCATTCTGTTGCTCTCCAGTTAGTCCACATTTCTCTTAAAGTGTGGTGCCCAGAATTGGACACAGGTGGAGTCTCCTGTCCTAGTCAACATATGAGAGTCAGTTTGTTTCAGTGTGTCTTTTGTATGAATGTAAACCAATGAGGGCTCCGCAGATATATCCACACATCAGACAGATGTGGCCACACAGGTTTGCCACAGTCTGCCTTCTTTGCTCACTCTTCTCTTTGCCTTTTTCTGTTCTGCTATTCTCGATGGCTCTGCCACCATCCTGATCTGGCAGCAGCTTCTCATCTGTTTGGATTAACTTGGGGAACTTTTAGATGAACTTTGAGAGTGTCCTTATATTATTTTTACATTGGCCTTCCAGTATACGTGCTCCCTTTTTCAACTGTCCATAAAATATGTCTTTGGGGGAATCACATATCATCCATACACAAGGTGACCAGCCCAGCGAAGCTGTACCTGTATGATTAGGGATTCAACACTAATTATGCAGTACTGGTCCAGGACTTTGATGCTTGGTATCCTGTTCTGCCCGCTTGATGTTACAGATAAGATGCAGACAGTGCTTCTGAAAATGGTGTCGTGGCTTCCAGACTACCAGGCCTGATTTTGTCATGACTGTGTGCAATGCACATTTTTAATACTGCCCTGGGGAACTGTCCCTCTGCTTCGCTGCTTTCCCTACTTGCCCAGTTCCTGGGGAAGAGCAGCTAATTAGACCTACTGCAGAAAACAGCCAGAGTTTTCCTCTGGAACCAATACCATTCTCACAGGAGAGGAGGAGGAGGAAGCAGAAAGCGCCCAGCAGCTCTGCTCCCTTCTCCCCCCCTCTCCTGTGAATGATGGGACAGCTCCTCTATTCCTCTCCTGGTCTGGGAAGTGGGAGAGGGGGACCACCACTGCAGTCCTCCCATGGCTGGGAGAGGGAAGTGAAGTACCCAGGAGGAGCAGAGGTGGGGCTGTTTGGGGCAGAACTGATGAGTGGGGGAATGGAGGGAGCAGAATTGATGTGGGGACAGCATTGATTTGGGAGTTGGTTAACAGAATTAATTGCGGAGCTGGAGGACAGGCAGGTGAGAAGGTGATAGACCCACACACACACTTTTTTTCAGGTCACTTTAAACACTGTTTGCAGTAGTTCAGCTGCATTAAACATGCAGAGTAATGGGTCCAGCACACAGAAGCACTGTGTGAACACTACTACAGCAAGCATACTCCCGACACAGTCTAATCATGAAAATGTTTCCAGGCTTTGCTATTCAGATCCTCAGAGCTTTACCTCATGATCTGGTTGTGCAATGGGAGACAAAGAACCTATGTAATGGAACCTGGTCTTTTTGGTTGTGGTGGGAGAGAGAAGAGCTTCTGCAATGGAGCTCTTTCTGGAGGTGCAGAAGCTTGTTCTCTCTAGCGCAGAGGTGGGCAAACTACAGCCTGCAGGACCATCCTGCCTGGCCCCTGAGCTCCTGGCCTGGGTGGCTAGCCCTGGCCCCTCCCCCGCTGTCTCCCTCCCCCGCAGCCTCAGCTTGCTTGCTCCGCTGCCGGCACGGCTGTGAGCTCCTGGGGCAGCGCAGCTGCAGAGCCCGGCCTGACCCACTGCTCTGTGCTGCGTGGTGGCGGCAATGCAGCTGTAGCACCACCAGCCAGTGGTGCTCCAGGCAGCGTGCTAAGGGGGCATGGAGCGGGAGCGTTAGATAGAAGGCAGGGGAGTCCGGGGTGGTGGTTAGGGGGCGGGGGTGTGGATAGGGGTCACGGGGGAACAGGGGGTTGAATGGGGGCAGGGGTCCCGGGGGGGCAGTCAGGAAGGAGGAGGGGTTGGATGGGGCTGCAGGGGGCAGTCAGGGGACAGGGAGAAGGGGTGGTTGGATGGGGCAGGGGTCCCATGGAGGCGGTCAGGAATGAGAGGAGGGGCTGGATGGGGCAGCGGGGGTCAGGGAGGGCAGATAGGAGGTGGGGGCCGGGCCATGACCCTCTCCCCTAACCTGCCCTCCATACAATTTATGAAACCCGATGCAGCCCTCAGGCCAAAAAGTTTGCCCACCCCTGCTGTAGCGGGTGGGTTGGGGAGAGCATGTCTGTCTGTCCTGGACTGACCTGTGCTTTTTGTTTGCTTCTTTCCCATATAGGCCTGGATAAGATTGAATTCTTGCAGAGCCATGAGAACCAGGATATCTATCAGAAGGCCTTTGATCTGATTGAGCACTACTTTGGGTCAGAGGACGAGGACAGCAGTATTGCCCCACAAGTGGATCTCAGCCAGCAGCAGTACATCTTCCAGCAGTGTGAGGCTCCCATGGAGGGCTTCCAGCTCTGAGGTGCCCCATGCTCTCTGTTCCTCCACCCAGACAGTCCTCATGTAAAGCCTTGAGTCACCCTTGGAGTGATTCCGTAACACCTTACTGTCCCCATCTACCTGAGTTCCCTTCCCATATTCTTCCTTGGGTGCCTCCTTGGATGCCTTTCTGAGCTGCATTCAATCCTGACATAAAATGTGTCAGATTAATTACTTTGCTTTATGTGCCAGCCTGGGCATTGGCATATGGAACACTTCACAGATATTGGAGTAAACTCTGTCCCCTGCAACTACAGCCTCCAGTGGACATGCTTTCTAGTTACTAGGCACATTGAACACAACTGAACCTGTCCCGTTACAAAACTGAGCTCCCAATCTGGACTCCACAGGCCACTTCGGAGATCTGGACTCGTTCTCATTCTCTCCTTTCAACCCAAAAAGGACTTGTGAGTAGGTCAGTCTTATCACCTCCCTAAAAGCAACTTTTGTAACTGGCTTCTAAAATGGAGAAACTACCACACTGCCCCATCCCTAACACAATGTGGCCTCTTTGTTAAAGTTGAACCCTTCCTAACTTCATGCTTCTGATTCTGGTCCTCACTAGCTTAGTCACAGATGATATATCTCTACCCACTCATCCACCCTTTACATTTTTCTATGCAGCTTAACTTGAACTGGTTTCTGTTCTGTAAATTACCTTTTAATGTAAAATCTTAGCGTGCTAAACTGTCAGCGCAAGGAGGACTCTGTAGTGATAGCTCTCCTGACTACTTTCAGTCTCATGAAGTAGAGCTTCCTGTTTAATGCCCCTACCAGCCCACCCCATAAAATAGAAACCTCCTGATCAAGGTCTGTTTAACAAATATACTGTGATACTACATCCCATTTTTTCATTTTCCCCTCACTACTCTCATGGCCCCAGATGAATTAGCATGGAATAAATGGTTCCTGTAGGCCGCACTTGTAAGGCATTGCTGAGTGCGTGACCGCTGTAATTTACAGCTATAGTCAGCCCCTCTGCTAGCAGCATGTTTTTGACTCTGCAGCCTGCTTGGATCACACGCATCTAATGCAAAGGTGGCAATTCAATTTCTGAATGTAATGGATTCATTGGGCTACATTCTCTCCAGCCATTTGGGACCTTTGGAATACACCTTTTCCCCAGAGTAAACGTTTCAAAAGTTGCCCCTACAGCAGTGTCATGCATCTGTGGTAAATCTTATTGGCAGAACTGTCTACAAGATCCTTCTTATGGCTTCATTCAATGACAAGCCCCTGCAAGAGCTTCAACTGCTCACAGGATACAGGTTTAAAAAAAGCATTTATCAAACTGCTGAAAGGCCTAAGCATTAACTCTGTGTGACCCCTTCTTTAAACATAGTCTTCATTAGAACCTGTGCTTTAGGATGGAAACTGATCTGTGGGGGCATTGAAGAAAGCCACCTGTTGCCTCCCTTTCTAATCCAATCAGCCTCCACCTTCCCTGTTACTTTCTCTAGTGCTGCTTTGTGCTCAAGGAACATTTAGTTTACTGCACTTGACCTGTAAATTGACTTAAATTCTTTATAATTTTAAAGGTTAAATTAGGTGATTAATTTAAAAACAAAACAAAACCCCTTTACATCATATGATAAATAACTGTTTCTCTTTCTTGAAGGGTAACTTGAACTGAACTCTTTCTAGAAGCGCTGATTAGTAGCAAAATCTTGTTTTGTCATTTGGATTTTTTGTGCTACATTTTAAATGTAAATTACCAATAACATATCATTTCTATAGAATGTTTAAAATCATGTACTTTTTTGGGATGGTATGAAAATGCTACATATTTTGTAAACAAATCTAGGCAAAGTGTGTGTGTGTGTGTGTGTGTGTATATATATTGTGTATATATAGATGTATTATTCTGTATGTATATACACATACACACACACACACACACACACACACACTCTGTGTGTGTTTTCTCCCCCAGGCTAGTGAAAACAATATGGTGCATTGTTGTATATCCTTGCCCTTCCCCCCACCACCCTAAGGAAATAATGACAGTTGCCTCTAAATAAGTGAATTAAAAAAAGTCCATTTAAACTGAGTGGCTTGCCTTTCTATGTAAGGAACCTGGCTAGTGTTTCTGTTACTTATGCCAGTGGGTATGTGAATTCAGAGCAGAAAGAGATCCATTTTTAATGGGCGGCAACATAGTCTAGTGCATGGAGGAGGGGACTGAGAGTCAGGACTCTTGGGTTCTGTTCCCAGTTCTATCATGTAGTATGTGTAGCCTTGGGGAAGTTACTTTACCTGTTTGCACCTCTCTTTATCCATCTGTAAATGGAGGTATTCATGTTTGAGATCCTCATCCAAGTACCTTCATCAGCCTATGGTCTTATTTCAGCTCTGCCTCACTCTTTGGCCTTGCCACTATTGCTCACCTTCTAACAGTCTCAGTGCTTTAAGCTGAGCATTAGTCCCACTTCACAGACGGGAGAATGCAGGGCTGCCAAATGTCACACATCTGGTAACTCTGTCCTCATCCCTGCAGCTCAGCCTGTCACACACTTGACTGAGCTACAGGCGGGAGCTGCATTTCCTCCTCCAGACGCTAAAAGCTGCTGTGGAACCTGGCAGGAAACTAGGCCCCTGCTTGATCCAAGCAGGGAAGGAGCAGCAAAGGCGGCAGTGGTTGTGGTGGGTGGTTGGCAGGGACAGAAGGTGAGGGGGACTCGACACTACCCACAAGCTTCAGCCAGCATCCTATCTCCTTGCTGGAGCACAGGCCCTCCAACTCGCAACTTTTTAAGACTTTCTGTGCAATTTAATCTGTTCCAGGATCAGCACAAGGGTCCCTCAGTGCCATCTGGAGTGGGTTTTCCAGGGGGACCCTATGCCAACTTTAGCAATAGGACAGTCTTTTCCCTCTCAAATGCCTGGGTCCTGGAAGGATGGTACACTCCTGCTGCATACGTGGCCATAGGCACAGGGCTTCTAGATTCATGCCTGATATAGGCAGCATGGTTCAAGCCTTTAGTTCTTCTACAGCACATAGCTCTGGAAGACACCTGCCACCTTCAGCCAGACTGGGTTATGGAGCATGTGTTGTGGATGAATATTTCACTTCTTCAGGTAAATGTGACCCTGAGCCTCGCTATGGACCAACCAAAGAGCAAGATGGATATGAAATAGCATTCTGCAGATGATACGTGCTCCCCTCAATCAGTTTTGATTTAGAGTTGTAGGCTCAGATAAGGGATTTTGTTGGGGTGTATTGAGGGGGCCTCCTGTCAGCCAAACCAAGTATCTAGGCCAGAAACCCACTTTCCAGCTCTTAACCATTGGTTGTTGAGTAACACTGCCCTGGAAGCCATGACACTAGGAGAGAGGCTAGCTTGTTTGAAGACCACATCTGGAAACATGGATTCCTTCACTACCCCCCCATGAGAAACATGGAGTTTACTTTACCTGTGCTGATGCTCAGGTGCCTGCAAAAACAACATTAAATCAGCAACAGTTCAGAGGAGGAGCATAAGGACAGCCCTATAGCCCAGCCTTTGTTTGAAATTCTAGAACCCCACCAGGACTAGAACAATGTAAATATAAAATGGTAACATCTTCTACATTAACATTGTCTGTAAACTAAAATTGGCTTCGCATTCTTTTTGTCAGATACGAGAAAACATTGGTATGACTACTTGTGTTTCAGAAAAACAATAAAATAAACTTTATAGCTTCAGCTGAAGGTAGGCACCTTGGTTTTACATACATTAAGCTGGTACAATTAAATGTTGATTGTACATAGAACATCAAATCGAATTCATTTACTATGTCTTAAGGGTAACTATTTTAGACACTTTTATTGCAGGGTTGTGTAAAAGAGAAACGAAGTAAAACCCTTAAACCCAGGTTGCAGCACACCTACGATTTCTTGTCAACTCATTGAATTATTGCTCTGTAGGTGGTGTTCCCATAAGAGTAGATTGAAACTATGAACCTTGGGGGCCTGAAGATGCAGGCCACATGTGGGATTTTGCTCTTTTTGGCTTTAGAATGTATAGGTTCCAATGAACAGGGAGGCCCTAGGTCAGGTGGGCAAACTTTTTGGCCTGAGGGCCACATCAGGGTTCCGAAACTGTATGGAGGGCCAGGTAGGGAAGGCTGTGCCTCCCCAAACAGCCTGGCCCCTGCCCCCTATCCGGTCCCTCCCACTTCCCACCCCCTGACTGCCCCCCTCAGAACCCCCGACCCATCCAAACCCCCTGCTCCTTGTCCACTGACCGCCCCCTCCCGGGACCCCCCCGCCCCTAATTGCCCCCCCTGGGAACCCACCCCCTATCCAACCTCCCTTGCTCCCTGTCCCCTGACTGCCCTATCCACAGCCCCGCCCCTTGACAGGCCCCCGGGGACTCCCATGCCTATCCAACCGCCACCTGCTCCCTGTCCCCTGACTGCCCCCTGGGACCCCCTGCCCCTTAACCAACCCCCCACCCCACCCCCTTACCATGCCGCTCAGAGCACCAGGACAGGCTGGCGGCTCTCGCAGCCGTGCTGCCCAGAGGGCTGGCAGCACAGAGAGCTGAGGCTGCGGGGGAGGGGGGACAGCAGGGGAGGGGCCGGGGGTGAGCCTTCCTGGCTGGGAGCCCAAGGGCCAGGTAGGATGGTCCCGAGGGCCGTAGTTTGCCCTAGGTGGACCAGAAGGGTCTGACTATATAGATCTATAAAGATCTGAGATGCTTGAAGGGGATCCAGGGCCGCCTATGAAGGTAAAAGATAAGGATAGGCCATAGACATTGGATATTCATTGTGTATATGCTGGATAAATCTCAGCTCCTGGAGATGCTCCACATAATCTTGGGCATCTCAAGGTTGAAGGTGCCAAAGATGCTAGGATTGAAGGGAACGTTGGAGCATTTGTTGTTGTCTCCTATGTCAAAGTGAACTTTGCGCTAATTTCTCCTTAACCAAATATACCTGAAATACAATAATCAACCTCACAATCATAAGTGTTAACAACAGTTAGAATAGCAGCAGCCATACCCCAATAATAAAAATAATCGTGTCTTAGGGTCTGTAAGTCTTGTGCCCCAAATTTGATCTGCTCAGACTCCATAAGTACTTTGAATCCTTCAAACCTAGCAAAGTGTGTAGTTCAGAGCTTATTGGTACCTTTTGCCCCTTATAAATATCTGCAAGTTGCAGCTTACCTTTCATTGGTTTATGCTCCAAGGAATACAAAATCCTTTTCCCCAAGGTAAAGCAAGAATCTGTTTGGAAGTAATCAGACACACTTCATAGGGCAAGGAAATGTTACTTCTTACACCCTTTACTTTGTTTTTCATACTCATCTACTTAAAGGTTGTGCTAATTGGCCACCGTTTAACCAGAAGAGAGCCCACTACTTGCTCTCCTTCAAGAGCTTTAGCCAAACTCATTCCATTCTTTTCAACTGTTGCTTGGAAACTAAGACCACATAATGAATCATTTGAATTACCCATACATGGATCACCCTCCTATATCCAGTCCACTGAATTTATTTGCCTTCATGCTTCCAAATCAGGAACTAAATAATCCTCTGTGTTATTCATATCTTCACAATGGGCACCCATGCCAGGGGTAACCATCTTACTATGTAGGACCTTGCCATATTCCCACATTATGAACTATTTGGAGCAAGTAAATATTTCCAGGCTCAACATAAGGTATGCTGACAATACATGCAATCTCTAATTTTCTTTATTAACATAAATGGGTGTCACATCTTCTACCCTGGAGGCTACACCTATTGCTCAAGGCCTATTTTCTTGGTAGTATCTTTACTTACTATTTACTTTATCATCTCACCCAGTACCCAATATGATGGTATTCAGTTGCTTTTTACATTTTCAATGCTGGTGCTGGTTTGCCTCATTAAATTCTCTGTTAAACTTTTGATTTTCTTCATCTGGGTCCTCTTGGGTAAATAACCATTGAGTCATTTTATTAGCAGTGTTACTTAATGCAATATGGAACCTCTGTCAGATCCTATTCTGAAGGGCCAGAGGTGCCAACTTTCTAATGTGCTGGAGGTGCTTCCTCCTGGCCCCACTGCCACTCCACCCCTTCCCCAAGAACCCACCCATGCCCCACCTCTTCCTGCCCTGCTTCTTTCCCAAGCGCGCCCCACCCTCGTTCTTTCCCCCTCCTCCTCAGCGCCTCCTGCATGCCGCTGAACAATTGATCATCGGCGCACAGGAGGTGCTGGGAGGGATGGGCAGGTGCTGATTGCCAGGGCTGCCAGTGGGTGGGAGGCACTAGGGGGAGGAGCTAATTGGGGGGCTGCTGGTGGATGTTGAGCAACACCATTTTTTTTTTAGCACCCACGGAGTCAGCGCCTATATCAAGGGCAATCTCTACCTGGTAAAAACATTATTCACCAAAAGAAATGTGATGACAAAAGTTTCACTGGGGGCTGCAAAGGACTCCACCCATTTTGTAAAAAGACAAACAACAACTAATAAATATTTGTTTTCCTGTTTGGATGTTAGCACAGGTCCAATCTAATCCACCTTGTTGGGGTACATTAAAAACAACTCAATATTAAAGCCCTAAAATTGAGCCACCCTTCAAAACGCAACACAGCAAAATTCATAATGACTTTTTTTGTAATAGAGACAAGGTGGGTAAGGTAATATCTTTTATTGGACCAGCTTCTGTTGGTGAATAAGACAAGCTTTTGAACTACACAGAGCTCTTCTTCAGGTCAGGTTTTTTTGTAATGATTCACAAATAAAACTGGACTTTGAATGAAAAAGGCTTTTGACAAACCTATGTTTGCAGAAGATAAAAGCAATGTTGACATTAAACAATCATAGCACGCTCTCCAAAACCCTCCTTAATAGATTAAAGGGTAGAACAGAATAGCATAATGTGATGGGGTGTATACCCCACACCAGCCCCGATAGGGTTAACAAAGGCCCGAGAGGCCAATTAGATTACCTGGTGTCACCTGAAAGAGGGAGGGCCAATGTTAATTGAAAGTGAAGCCCAGCTGGAAATAGGCTGGGACAGCACTGTAAAGCCAGGAGGTTGAAACAGAGGGAGCTGCAGTGGAAGGAGGATACAGTCACTCCCTGAGAGAAGGGAGGCTATCAGGAACAAGGAGGAAGTCTAGGGGGATGAGTAAGTCTTGGGATCCTACCCTTTCATAAGAAGTTTTGCAAGAAACTAGGAGGGGTGAAGCGGCTATAGAGAGCAGAGTAAGCTGTAGTAGTAAATCAAAACAAGCAGGATGATAAGCTGAGTAGGAAGGAGGCTAGGGAAACAGCAACAGGACTGGGACTGAGCAGACCTGGATTGCTGATTGTGGGGACCCTGTGCTAGAACCTGGTGTGTTGGATGGGCCTGGGTTTCCCTGCCACCCACTGGTATAGTGGCATAGACCACCTAGCTGGGACAGAACACTGTCTGGAGACAGCATTTGGACAGTTGTGCTGTTTGACTTTGTAACTCCAGAAAGGGTGGGATAAATGGTGACCTAGCCAGAGGACCAGAAGAACAGAGCAAGCAATGAGCACCAAGGGGGTACCTGATGCAGTGAGAGCTACCTTCCAAGACACAAGGAGGTATGCTAGTGGTGAGTGGGAACCCTGTTACCCAGTCATATACTGAAACAAAAATGAAGGGTTGCTAATGGTAAGACTGAAAGCGTTGTTAGTTCTATTTTAATGGTTTGTAATTATGGATAGTGAACGAGTTTAAGTAAGGTAACACTTAGGCCGAGGTCTTGTCTGGCTTGAGTGTGCGCTTGGAAGTTCTTTGATATAAATTGCTGATTTGTTTAAAATAATGTCATGTTGGAAGCTGAATGAGAGGTACACAAGCATATAATGATAAATATAAAATCCCTTCTTTCTGGGAATGCGCAGGAACAGGGTGATATAAAACAATGTGATTCAGAAACGGCAAAACCAGCAGCAAAAGTGCAGAAGTTGGGTAATGAGGCTTGTGCATACTGTGACAGGGTCAGGCCAGATGGCTACAGGAGAGTGATCCTATTGGAATCCAGGAAGCAGGTGGACGAAGCCTACAGGAGAGTGATCCTATTGGGATCCAGGAAGTGGGTGGATGAAGCCTACAGGAGAGTGATAGAAGGCAGATATATTAGCCCCAGGTTAAGTAGGTCCCTTTTCCCTGGGTAAGGTAACAGGGAAGGCTCCAGAACAATCAGGAACTTTCTGAAAACAATTAAGGCAGAGAGGCTGATTAGAACACCTGTAGCCAATCAAGAAGCTGCTAGAATCAATTAAGGCAGGCTAATCAGGGCACCTGGGTTTTAAAAAGGAGCTCACTTCAGTTTGTGGTGCGTGTGTGAGGAGCTGGGAGCAAGAGGCGCAAGGAGCTGAGAGGGCGTGCTACTGGAGGACTGAGGAGTACAAGCATTATCAGACACCAGGAGGAAGGTCCTGTGGTGAGAATAAGGAAGGTGTTGGGAGGAGGCCATGGGGAAGTAGCCCAGGGAGTTGTAGCTGTCATGCAGCTGTTACAGGAGGCACTATAGCCAGCTGCAGTCCACAGGGCCCTGGGCTGGAACCCGGAGTAGAAGGCAGGCCCGGGTTCCCCCCAAATCTCCCAACTCCTGATCAGACACAGGAGGAGTTGACCCAGACTGTGGGTTCCACCAGAGGGGAAGATCTCTGAGGGGAGCAAATCCGCCAATAAGCGGTAGACGAGGAACTTTGTCACAATACGTAATGTCCAGGTTACATTAAAAAGAAAGGGGTGTTCAGCTAAAAGCTGATTAAGTCATTTTTATCCAATCTGTAACATAAAAATATATAAAACACCCAAATGAAGACAGCCCAAATTAAAGAAACACCAGACCAGTAACCAAAAGATGGGACTGAAGGATCAGAGGAGATGACAATCATCAAGAATTCTAGGAGGACTTGCTGGTGCCCTGGAGTGTGGTAACTTGGGCCACTTACCAATTCCATCTTGTCTGTTCAAATAGAATGACTGTCACTTATCATATCCGAAGTTGTATAAATAAAGGCAAAAACTGATTAAGCCTAAATTGGGTGGATAAAGCACTGAGATTCAAGCAGTAGGAAGTAGAAGTATTGGATACAAATGGTTACATATAAAACAAAATCTTAACACATGTTCTAGAGCCTAGACTTCATTAACAAGATACTCTCGTGTATTGTTAAATATTGCTCACCCCAAATCCTAGCAGTGCTTTACAGCCAGGCTGGCTGTGATCCTCTGTTCATGAAACAAGTACGTTGTCAGCTTGATTCCCAGATGAAGAATTTGTTGTTTCTTTGCCACCCCCTCACCCAAGATACATTAGTTCTAACCTTTGTCTTAATCATAAACAGGATGCCCCCGGCTATTTGTTTCATCCTGTGGATTTCTTTTCTTTTTTTAAAAAAGATTTCACAATCTTTCATTTTGCAACTGACTTAGTATGCGGATAAGCATACAATGTGAGGCATACAATACCCAAATGGCCAGACAGAGAGATTAGGCATCTGTTACCTCCTGCCTGAAAGGAACACTTCTGAGGTATGTCATCTCCTAATAAGAACATACTTTTCCATATAGATACACAACTGCTTAAATATTATCCAGCCATCCATACATTTTGCAGTGATTATGAGGATCAATGAGCTACTGTGTCTCAGTACAGACCTCCCATGCCAGCCTTTGATGAACTATTATGCATATTTCTGACCCAGGGGATCCCTGCAAAACCCTATGCACCTTGTGCTCTCAGCCCATGGGCATGAAGGGGTCCATGAGTCATGTTCTCTCCTTCCTTTTCAACACATTCATTTGAGAGTCCAAATTAATGTACTCAGAGTTTCTTTTGGCCAGTCCTTCCTGTGCCACCTTCAAAATCCCCTTCATAAAAGCCAATTCCTCACCCTTTTCTCTCAACATCCTTCCTGGTTCTGTTTGAAGCATACCTACTCTTCCTCTCAACCTACAATTCTCTAATATAATCTGTTTCTTAGGAACTGGACAGTGTAACTGACCTCTATGCATCAGGCTGATGAACAGGTATTAGCTGCCAAACCTTGCACAAACAGCAATCAACTGTTTCTCCTTTTTACACAACCAGTACTTTTGCAAAAGTGAATAATTACTCTCAAACAAATCTAACTTTTGTTTATGTGCAAGCCATACCTCAACAGAATCTGCATCTCTGGGATCACACTCATATACAAATTGGACAAAATTTCCAACTCCTTCTCCAACAAATCCCTATTTGTCCCATCCACCTGAATTAGCTACTATAAGGGGTGAACAGCCTCAGAACTAAAACTGCTTGAACAATTTGAATAATCTTTTAAAGGGGTTACACCTGATGGTAAAGAAATCCTATCTCCCTGGACTTCTGGAGCACCAGCAGGAGTTCCATCACTTACTTTGCTCTTTTGAGAGGTCTTTCTGGAGAAGACACTGAATTACAAATATTACGGACTTCAAGAAAGCAAATGGTGCAACAACATTCAAAGTCAAAACACAAGGGAAAAACCCCCACAGATCACAAATTAAAAGGGAAAGAGGAAATAAAACACTATTTAAATAAGGAAATATTAAAAAGTGTCAAACAAAATGAAAGTAAATCCTTATAGCACTGAAAGGAAAAAGTGTGTCACTCTTTGAATTCCTAATAATTTTCAACCTTTGCTTTCAAGCCAACTCTGAAATCATCCATCTGTTCTGTTTGCTAAGTAAACCAATGGCCGAATATATATTAAATCTTTAAGCCCTCCCAGGGACACAAAAAATGTATTAATTTAGATGAAATGCTACGGGCCCAAAGAGTTAAAGGTGTTAACATTACTCTGAAACTGTCCAACATAAAATAGTTTTAAACAAGGTTTGGGATTTGGTATCCAGAGACCTTGGTTTGTTAGTTTCATGGCAAACTTTAGGAACTTATTAACTAAGATACATAAACAAAAAAGTTAAAACCAGCTATAATGCAGTTTTTAAAATTGAAATTAATTATGCAAAACAAACTATCAACCCATCAGAGTCCCTTATTTAGAAACCTCCAGGTCTGTGTGGAGGGGGCTGATCCTCATCTTTGTTTATATATATGCCATGATGCCAGGCCCAGAGTGGGTATGGTTTTATCTGCAGATGTCTACCTTCCTCAGCACCTTGGATCCTCACGAATGCCTTGTCCTGGGTGGGGACTTGAACACTGTCCTGAACATGCAGGACTGCATTGGGAAAGAGAAGTGCCAGGCTACCACAAATGTCCTCAAGGAGATTGTTGACCATCACTCCCTGGTGGACGTCTGCCATGACTATCATCCAGACAACTCTATCACTTTTACTTATGTCCAGGTGGAGTACACTTGGTTGTGCCACTCCCAGCTGGACTGCTTTTATGTTTCAGGTTTAACATCTTACAGACCCACTCCTTCAGTGTCAGGCCTGTGCCATTTTTGGACCACCATTATGGTGGCCATTATGGGCTCATTGACACCTGAGAGGCTGGGACTGGCCTACTGGACAGGGGCTTCATGGCATCCTTCCATGTGTTCTGGCTGGCCAGGCGGGGGCAGAGACATGTCTTTCCCTTGGGGTGGAGGTGCTGGGATGTGGGGAAAGTAAGTGCCCAGCTCTCTTGCTGTGACTACACTCGGGGCAGTCAACAGAAGGGTGTAGTTATGGAGCAATTGGAGCAGGTTTGGGAGATGGACAGGCACTTGGCCTCTCACTCCAGGAACCTATCCTTCTTCAGAGAGTGTCAGGAGAAGTCAGATGATCTTCGGGCCCTCAACGACTATCATGCTTGGGGCATTGTTGTTTGATCCTGCATCCAGCTCCTTTGGGAGATGGAGTGCATTTCTCACTCTTTCTATGCCCTGGTGGGAAAGAAGGGTGCCAAAAAGCACATCACATGTCTCCTGGTAAAGGACAGCACCCCTCTTAAGGATCCAGCCGAGAAGTGAGAAAGGGCCAGGGCTTTCTACACCAGCCACTTCACCCTGGATCTGACTGACAATGATCTTTGTGGGGTCCTGTGGAATGAATTCCCTACAGTCAGCATGGGTGACCAAGATTGGCTAGAGAACTTTCTCACGCTGGTCGAGTCCTCAGAAGCCCTCCTTCTGATGGCCACCAACAAATATCTGGGTATTGATGGGCTGAGTGTGGAGTTCTAATACACATTCTGGGACGTCCTCGGCCTGGACCTCACCACCATCTAGGCTGAGTCCTTGGGGAACAGAGTGCTCCCCCTGTCATGCAGGCTGGCTGTACTTCAGGGGTGGGCAAACTTTTTGGCCCGAGGGCCACATCTGAGTATGGAAATTGTATGGCGGGCCATGAATGCTCACAAAATTGGGGATTGGGTTGCCGGAGGGGGTCGGGGCTCTGGCTGGGGGTGTGGGCTCTGGGGATGAGGGTTTGGGGTGCAAGAGGGTGCTCCAGGCTGGGACCAAGGGATTCAGAGGGCAGGAGGAGGATCAGGGCTGGGGTAGGGGGTTGGGGTGCAGGAGGGGGCCAGGGGTGCAGGTTCCGGGCTGCGCTTACTCAAGCAGCTCCCAGAAGCGGAGGCATGTCCTTCCTCTGGCTCCTACCTGGAGGCATGGCCAGGCAGTTCCCGGCCAATGGGAGCTGTTGGGGTGGCCCTTGGGGCGGGAGCAGTGTGCGGAGCCCCTTGGCTGCCCCTACGTGTAAGAGCCGGAGGGGGGACATGCTCCTGCTTCCAGGAGCCACGTGGAGCCACAGTACGCATGGAGTGGGGCAAGCCCCATACCCTGCTCTCCAGTGGGTGCTCAAGGGCCAGATTAAAATGTCTGGAGGACCGCATGTGGCCCCTGGGCTGTTGTTTGCCCACCCCTGCTGTACTTGTTTTGCTGCTCAAAAAGGGGGACCTCTGCAACCTAAGGAATTGGCACCCAGTATCACTCCTCGGAATGGACTATAATGTCATAGTAAAAGCCATCTCGCTATGGCTGGGGTCTGTGATGACGGACATGATCCACCCTGACCAGACCTACGCTGTCCCAGGCAGGCCATATTCAGGAATCTGCCTATCAGTCCCAGGATTGTCTCCATATGGCATGTAAAGATGGTCTGTCATTTGCCATCCTGTCCCTGGATGAGGAGGCGCGTTTGACAGGGTGGATTGCTGGTATCTCCTGGGCATTCTGCAGGTGTTCAGCTTCAGTGTTTGCTTTATGGGGTTTCTCCAAGTGCTGCATGCCTCTGCAGTGTCTGATCGAGCTTAACCGGGCCTTGACAAAACCTGTCGCCCTCAGTCGAGAGGAGCGTGCAGGCTGCTCGCTGTATGCCACTGCCATCAAGCCCTTCCTCCATCTCCTGCAGAAGAGGATGAGAGGGTTGGTGCTTTGAGAGCAGGACTTGCAGGTGGTCCTGTTGGCATATGCCGATGATGAACTCCCAGGTCCTGAGCCACAAGGTGCACGAGTGTGGGCAGAGGCTTGCCAAGCCATCTATTTGGCAGCCTCCTCTGCTTGAGTCTACTGGGCCAAGAGCTCTGGCCTGATGGGGATGGATGGCAGGTGGGCTCCCTCCCATCCATGCTCCGTGCCAACCTTGGAGAGTACCTTTCTGCCAGTGAATCCTCCCTGTGGGACAATTGGATTTATCTGGGGGCCAGGGTGTCTGACCAGCTGCAGAGGTGGATGGGGTTGCTCCACCCTTTGGTGGAGGGTGCTGGTGATTCAACCAGCTAGTCCTGTCCGTGCTTGGGCACCAGTTCAATACCCTGAGCCTGCCTCTGGGGCCTCTTGCCAGTCTTTATCAGAAGATCATCAAGTTTTTCTGGTTGGAGTGCACTGGGGCTCTGTGGGTGCCCTGAGCCTCCCCTGGGAGAACACAGACCAGACCCTGTCCTGTATCTGCAGCCAGGTCCACACATTTTACCCTTAGGCACTGCATAAACTCCTTTATGGTGCTTATAGTCCAGCTTGGAGCATGCTAGTGCAAGCCATCTTCTGCCACCTCTCAGGGCTCCGATATGACCAGTAGCACTTTTTTTTAATCTCCACCTGAGGCATCTCCCTCCAGACCTCTCTGAGCTGCTGGTCTTTTACCAGGCCCTCTACAGGATCTAGTTTCAGCAACCAGCTCCATAGCGGCCATCAAGGGGGGAAGTCTCCCATAGGATGCTTCCCACCTACTCCTCACCCCTGGCCCTCCAAAGTTTGTCATTGGACCCCTATCCTGTGAGCCAACCTGGCTGCCCCTCGCCATGCCAACTGAGTTGGAGGAACTATATCCAGCCGGTCCATATTTGGCCTGCACCCAGAGAACATCTGTACACACTCATGCTCCATACCATCCACTTTCTTGCCCTTGTGTCCCACCCTAATATCAAGTGGTGGGACTTGTTGCCACCTGTGGAGGGCGGGGAGTCCTGGTGGGGCAGCCTGTACTCGACTCTGGTTCTATGGCCTGCTGGGGATATTAGGTGGTGGCTCCTTCATGGATCCATGAGTATAGGTGTGCATTTGGCATGGTTCATCAAATCCATGGACTCTTCTACAGCAAGAAGGAGACCCTGGTGCACATTTGCATAGAGTGCATCAGACTGCAGCTCTCTTTTGGCTCTTCCAGAACTTCTTACTGAGGTTCTGGCTGCACTTCCCCCACTATCACCTGTTTATCCTTGCACACCCTATTTGTGGCCCCACAAAGTTGCAAGACTTCCTCCTCAACTGCCTCCTGGCATGGGTCAAGATGGCCATGCACCAAACCTGCCCACCAGCCCCTTCATATAAGCTCACTGCTCCCCTCCCTTGCATAGTCCCCCTTGTGATCTCCCTGTGACATGACTCAGGGTACAATCTGGACAGATGAGCAGCTGGTTCACCTCAGTTCTCCACCCTGGGGTGCCTTTTACACTGCTTCACTGTGACAGCAACCACTCCTGGCCTGCTCACACAGCCACCAGCATGTAAGTCACTCCCAGTGATAGTATATGAGTGCTGGAGCCAGCCAATCTTGAATTACACTGAAGAGCGACACCAGCAAACTCCCAGTCTCAGACTTTTCCCAGAAATGTATGTCTTGTACTGCCCTGCTCTTTCCCAGACAACACAAGCTCATATAAAATCTGTGATTTTATTAATAGCAAATCATATATGCAAATCCTGTTTGGGAAATTCTATTTGAAATAGCACACTGGTTTAGATAAAACAATAAAACAAACGTATTAAATACAAAAGAGAGATTTTAAGTGAATATAAATGAGGCATAAAAGTCAGAATTGGTTACAAGAAAATAAAAGTAAAATGCAACGAATGCCTAACTTAACAGCCTAGAGTGAATTCAAAGCAAAGGTCTCTCTCACCACATTTCAGCAGTATTATTGGCTGAACTTCTTTCAGTCAGGATCCCTCCCCCAGTCCAATGCTGCTTCCTTTGTTCTTCAGGTGTTGTGGATGCCATAGGTAGAGAGAGAGAGGGAGATAACTTGGGGTGTCTGCTCTCCCTTCTTTCTCTGCAAGAGGCACCTCCAGCTGAGGTTCAGGAGACAGTCTGTGTGGATGGGAACCCCAAACAGCTTTGAAAAGAAAGCTGTTTCTTTGTCAAAATGTAGACTTTTTCCCCCCCACACCCTTTCCTGCTCATGGGTTTGTGCATGAGTTCAAGGAGGTTGACCAGTACATAGAGAGTCACAGAGGAGATTGTTCACGAGGCTGAAAAACAGGTGGGAGCACAGGGCAACACCGGTGGAGCAGAGAGGGCAGGGAGTCATATGAAGCTCAGCGAAGGAATGTAAGTATGGAGGGGCATATTTATGATGATGATTTGATGAAATTACATATGGGAGCCAGTGGAAGGAGCCAGAGAAGGGAGTGATGTGATAAAATAATAATGGGGGGGGGGGGAGAACTACTTTAGCAGGTCAATGTTTTTACAAAATTCTTATGAATGTATTGGACAGAGTATTTTGAATTGCTTTTCCCAGATCTCTCTTTCCAGAATACACTTGATATGTCCCTGTAGCGGGGTAGTCACCCCGCTCCTGCCCAGAGGGGTTAAAAACAGCCCTGGGAGAGGGCTGTGGCTGGGAGCTCTAAAAGCTGGGCTGATTGGGGAAGCGGCTGCAGCTGGGCCACACCCCAATCAGGCCACAGCTGGCCTGTATAAAGAGGCTGTGAGCCAGGACGCCAGACAGTCTCTCTCTGCGTTCAGAGAGAAGGGCCTGTCTGCAGGGAGCTTAACAAGGTATCTGGTTAAATAAGGGAGCCGGGGAGCTCTGGCCTAGGAAAGCCCCAGGCTGCAGGCCTGGTAAGGCCTATTAGGTATTGGGTTGCAGGGGGCAGCCCACAGGTAGCCAGAGGCAGCAGGTCCAAACCCCTTTGCCTGTGATGAGTGGCTTATACACTGCAGTCTGCCCCAGTGAATGGGGGCTAGATGAGGACTGGCAGTAGCCAAGACTGAGGCAAAGTGGGGATAGTGGGTGGGGGTTCCCCTGGGAGGGGGAGTCCCAGAGCTGTGAGGGGTTACTGCCAGGGGCCAGCACCACAGACAACAGGACACCGGGTCCAGGAGGGACACGGGGGCCAAGTGGTAGTGGGACACCGACCTGCAGAGGGCCTCCAACAGCTGGAGAGCTAATTCCCAAGACGACCAGCAGGAGGTGCCGCAGGGGTGAGTCCCGCACATTTACAGTCCCTCTTAGATATCCCTCAGACCTGACCTTAAAAGAAATAGGCCACTTCAGCAATAAAAATGGGAGAGGGGAGTTATTTACCTTACAGTAACTCTTGTTCTTTGAGATGTTGTGCACATATGCATTCCACTCTAGGTGTATGTGCACCCAGTGCACTTGAGTCAGAGACTTTTGCCAGCAGTGCCATGAGGTGGGGCAGGCGCCCCTGCTCTCCTTATGCTGTCAAGCGAGAGCATGTGTGAACATAAGAATGGCCATACTGGGTTAGACCAAAGGTCCATCTAGCTCAGTACCCTGTCTTCTGACAGTGGCCAATGCCAGGTGCCCTAGAGGGAATGAACAGAACAGGTAATCATCAAGTGATCCATCCCCTGTCGCACATTCCCAGCTTCTGGCAAACAGAGACTAGGGACACCATCCCTGCCCATCCTGGCTAATAGCCATTGATGGACCTATCCTCCATGAACTTAAGTAGTGTGGAGTGGGATGTGTCTGCCATGTTCCTTCACACCTCTGAAAGCTATTACTGAAGGAAGGTAGGAGGGCCATGTGATGTATATGTGCACAACACATCTCAAAGAATAACAGTTTTTTCTCCTTTGAGGGACTGTGCACATATACATTCCACTGTAGTTGATTCAACAGCAGTTCCCTTTCAGATGGAGGGACTTTGGATCATCTAAACAGACTGTGGCACTGACTTGCCAAAGTTGACTTGGTCAAGAGAGGCTTGCGTGATGATGCATAGAAAAGGTTATGTACAGACAACCAGGATGCTGCCTTGCATGTAGAATATTGCTCAGGGAAGCTGAAAGGGAGGACTGAGCTCTGGGGGAGTGAGCTGTTATCCTTGATGGGGGAGAGACTTTAGCAGAGTCTGATACAGGCAGGAATCTAGTGAGAGATTCTCTGAGATGGCACAAGTTAACTCATAGCTCTTTCAGCAAAGGTTACAAAGACTCTTGGGGAAGATTTAAAGAAACGAGTGTGGTCCAAATAATATGTGAGAGCTCTACAAGTGCCTCCTTATCCTTAGACAAATGGGGTTTCGGGAAAAACACCGGAAGGTTATAGGTTTAGCTTCGATGGAAAGTGGACATTACCTTAGGCGTAAACTTAGGATATGGCCGAAGGGACAGCTTGTCCTTATAAAAGCCATAAAAAGAGGATCAGCAAGAACAGCTTGAAGTTTTGAAACCCCCTCGGAAGAGATTGCCACTAAAAATACCCTCTTCATAGACACAGACAGTGAAGCTGTCGACATGGTCTCAAAAGGGGGACCTATGACTAAACACCGAACAAAAGTTAAATCCCATACAAGCACCAGAGCAGATACAGGAGAGGAAGTGTAAACTAGACATTTCAAAAATCTAGATACAAGAGGATGAGAGAAGATGGCATCTGTTGGCAGATGTAATGCTAAAATAGAAGCCAGGTGAACTCACGGAACTATTTGAGAGCCCTGATTATTTCAAATGTAGGAGTAGTCCAACACATGCATAGTTTCAGTGTGATAGGGTGATAATTTGTGGGATTATGCCCATAGAGAAAAATCTCTTCCACTTTGATTTGCATGGAGACTCCTTCTGCTACTCAGCAAGATGGCTTGGACCTCTTGGGAGCACAGTTTCTCATGAGTGTTCAACCAGCAATCAGCCATGCAGTAAGGTGGAGACGTGAAGTTTGGATGAAGAGATTTGTCCTGGTTCTGTGACAGCAGATCTGCCACTAATGGTAAAGTTATCAGTGAAAAGATGGAGAGGTGATGTAGAGCTGTGAGTCAATATTATCTTGGCCATGCTGGTGCAATGAGGAGATATAATATTTTGTCCTGTTTCAGCTTCCTGAGACCTCTGGGAATGAGATGAGCTAGAGGGAATACATACAGGAGCTGATCAGAACAGGGAAGAAGAAATGTATCTGTGATGGAACCTGGACTGCAGCCAGCCCTGGAGCAAAATCTCATGTATTTGTTGCTTAGGATGACTGTGAACAAACAAACTTTCAGGCACCCCAGCATCAGAAAATCTGGAGGAGGATGTCCTTCCTGATTGACCTGTTATGGTCTGTGAAAACTCTGCAGAGGGAATCCACTAGTGTATTTCTGAAGGTGAATAGCCTTCAGGGAAATGTGGTGAATATACAGATTCCAAAGAAGAACAGCTTCTCAGCACAGCTGAGTCGATCTTGCATCTCCCTGCTAGTTCAAGTAAAAGGTAGCTGTAGTGTTGTCTATGGGAAGTCGCACCTACTGGTTTACAATGGAGGGCATAAATACCTCACAGGCCCAATGAACAGCTGAGTTCCAACATGTTTCCCTCCATATAAACCACCTGAGGTGACCAAAGAGCTTGTGTTGAAGATAACTGAGATGATAAAGGTTTTTGCTACCAAAGTCCAGGTCAGTTCTGGGGACAATCCTTGGGTCTAACCACCAACCCAGATAGTGAAGCACCCAGGCAGGTATGCAAATCCACAAGTCCAGAAGATGCCTGAGAGAACAATGCACCAAATGAAGCCAGGCTTACATATAGCAAAGATGAAGTCTGGCATGAGGCGTTACAGACATCCACAAGGCCTTATGGCCTAGGAGCTGCAGACATGTACACGCTGTCATTATAGGGCTGGATCTGAGGCCACTGGAAAGAGCAGCTATAGTTTGATGCCCTTCTATTGGGAGATAAGCCATGGCTATTGTGAAATCAAAGTCTGTCTCTATAAAAGGTATGTGTTGAGTGGGTTGTAATTGAGACGTCTCCAATTTAGTTTCAGGCATAGACAAGAGAATGACTGACACT
This sequence comes from Terrapene triunguis, assembly GCF_002925995.2. Lineage (NCBI taxonomy): Eukaryota > Metazoa > Chordata > Testudines > Emydidae > Terrapene > Terrapene triunguis. The sequence continues at coordinate 4,697,672 of NW_020665091.1, forward strand.
GTCTTGGATTTGGTCTCTGGCTGGTGTGGGCAGCTTCAAATCATCCAGGTAAAGGAAAATGTCCAAATGGGAGGTGGGCTACTACCACTGACATACACTTAGTGAAGACCCTCCGGGCTGATGACAAACCAGAAGGGAGCACTGTGTACGGATAGTGGCTGGTGCATACAACAAATAGAAGGTATTTCCTGTGGGAGGGATGTATTGTGACATGGAATTATGCATCTTGTAAAAGTGAGGGCAGCGCACCAATCTCCAGGGAAGGAATGACAGAAGCAAGGATGACCATCCTGAACTTGATCTTTTTGATGACTTGGTTCAGCTTTCTTAAATCTAGAATAGGATGGAGGCCCCCCCAGATTTTTTTCAGAATCAAGAAGTATTGTATTGGGAATAGAAGCCTTTCCCTCTGTGTTGGTGAGGAAATTCCTCTATTGCTCCCAATTACAGAAGAGACCGTAGCTCTTGAAATAACACTGTCTCATAAGAGGTGTCCCTGAAGAGGAATGGGGAAGGTGGGTTAGGAAAAGGAATTGGATAACAAATTTCTCCTTTACCTTACTGAGTACCCACTTTCTATGATGTTTTGTCAAGCATGGAAAAGAGGGATAGGCATGATCCAAAAGGAGAATATATTGTTGGTACATTGTCCTCAATCAAAAGTCAAAGTGACTGCTTTGAAGTCATAAACATCTGATGAGAATGCTACAATCAAACACAGCTGGTGATGTCCAGGATGTCTTGACCTCTTCTTAGGGGGATATTGAGGTCTGTATTGGAAAGAGAAGCTACAGTGATAATGTGGCCTAAATTGCTTTCTTTTCATAACTGGGGTGTAAAACCCCTAAAGAGTGAAGTGTCCCACAAAAATCTTAACATGTGCATGGCATCAGTTATTTTTTCAGAAAATAACTTAGATCATTCTAAGTTCTCTATTGTGGTCTGCGGCAACTTTTGGATGCCAGAAGCTTGCAATCAGGAGGAATGCAGCATGGAGACTGCAGGGACCACAGAACTAGTGACCGTATCGGCCACATCTATTACTGCCTGGAGGGATATTCGCGCTGTAAGATGGCCCTCAGACACCAAAATAAAAAGCTGGTCATGAAATTCCTCTGGTAGTTTATCAGCAAACTTGAACATAGCAGAGAAATTAATAAAATTGTAATTAGATTAAAAGCCCGATAGTTGATGACTCTCATTTGGAGTGTGGCAGTAGAGTAAAGTTTTACAGCCATAAGGAGCTTAAGAAGCTAGACTCTATCCTTTGGAGTGGATTTAGGATGGGTTTGGCAAGAGTGCTCATTAGCAGCTGCTGCCAGAGAATCAGGAACTGGTTGAGTAAAGAAATGCTCGAAAACTTGCTGTGGAGCCTGATACCACCTATTCACTCACTCAGCAGTTGGGGGTTGTGACACTGCACCCCATAGTCATCTTATTATTACTATAATATGGTTATGGCATAATTATGATGCATTTTGTGCCAGATAAGTCATGTGAGGTGTCATTGGAAAAGTTATGATTTGCTGAATCTGACTATCCTATTTGTATGCATGTATCATTTTTGTATCAAGTTATAAATACTGACTGTTTCTGTTCCCCAAATGTAGCTACACCTGGGTAACGTCCACTAGACAAGATGATTTCAGGCTAGATAGCTAGTTGGGAAGGGCCTATTCAGGGCAATGAGCCTTATGAGAAGCTTATCGCCCACTTGGTGAGCCTTCCTGAGAACGCTACACACAGTCTATAAGTAATGGCTACTATGACTGTACAGGGACATGTGATCACACCACATGACGCTGGACTCTATCTTGGGATGTCAGTATTTTTCAACAAACTGGTCTGGGAACCAAGTTTTGAAACAAAGGGTTCCTGCCATATGCTAAAGCTATATAAGGCAGGGAGTGACATCATCTGAGGTTCTACACTCCTCACACAAGAAGACTTCTGGAAACACCTGAGGAACAAAGACTGAACTGGGGGAAGTGCTGGACCCAGGCTAAAGGGATTTCTAGCCTGTGTATGAAACACCTGGGGATTTCAAGCTGCAAAGCAAGTGTAGCTTGTGCCTTAAGAATCTGTAGCCTGCCCGTACCATCAGTTAGGGTGAGAATCTGCTATTCATATCCAATCTATTTAGTATATTAAGCTTAGTTTGCATTTTTGTTTGCTAGGTAATCTGCTTTGATCTGTTTGCTATCACTTAAAATCTATCTTTTGTAGTTAATAAACTTGTTTTTGTTTTAATCCAAACCAGTGAGCTTTGACTGGAGTGCTTGGGGAAAATCCATGCTTGGTTACCACAAGTGTGCATGGTCCTCTTCACATTGAGGGAGGGGCAGACCAGATGTTAAACCCATATACTGGCCAGATTTGATCGGGGCAGAACGGTACTGCTCTGGGGTCCGAGGCTGGTGGTTAGAGAGCCTGCATGTAACTGCAGCTGGGTGTGTCCCTACCTGTATGAATGCTGGTGACAGTGCAAGCCTGGAGGGCTTTGCAGCTTGTCACAGCAGCACAGTGTGAGAGGGAGCCCAGGTTGGTGGGTCAGAGGCTTAGTGATACCCCAGTTCCAGGTGGTATCCTGAGGGGAACCCGTCACAGGGGTGTCAGGTCAGAGTCTGCCAAAGAGTCTTCTCTAGCTCTAATTAATAGGAAAGAAAACCTTTCCTGGATCAGGAGTTTGTAGAATATCCAGGAGGGTGTGTGGATTTTCCTGCACAGTCTCTGATTATACTCCCAGAGAAGTAGCAACCCTTTTCATGAGATCCTGGGAGACTTTAAAATCATCTTTTTTGGGGGGGGTTGGGGGGGGGAGAAAGGATGTTGACTCTGGGTTAACAGCTTCATCCAAGGAAGTAAAGGAGATGTGAGGAAGTGCATCTAACGGTTCCTCTAGCAAGTCACCCCCTTCCATGGATTCCATGACATTGGGTTGAGAGAGAGAGAAGCATTATGTTGAGATGTCGTCTCGGGCTGGGTCAGGGTGACTTCCTCCCAGGAAGTGAATGGCAGGGGAAGTCTCATGTCCCTTGGGATGGCCCAAAACCAGTATGACTATGGAGGGAAAAAAACATGGACTGAGCCATCCAGGGTGCGGGACCCCAAACTGAAATTTCCCTTTCTGGGACCTAGTCTTGCTCTTAAGACGTGGCAGTGGAAGATCTATAGGGAGATTGGAAGGATCTTGTAGGAGAGCCAGGTCCTTCCCCTTCTGAGCCTGCAGAAGATGACATAAAAGCCTATTCATGATGGGGGGAAGATGGGGCATTCCCACCGGTGTTCTCAATGGTCTAAGGATGGGAGATAAGCCAGGGTCACTAGAAGAAAGAGGCCAAAATACTGAAGACAATGTCAGCACACTGTGCTGATGGCGGTATGTCGTTGGGCCAGGTGCAGCAGAGGAGAGTTAGGCAGGGAATAAACAAAGGAGGCTCCTTGCCGCCAGGAAAGCCTGAGAGGGTAGAGGGCACCTCGGAAGAAGTTGTTGGTGCGGACAGAACCAATGGTGCCAGAGGGTCCAGTGTAGTTAAAGGACCTAGTTGAAGCCCCAATAGAGCCATAGTCAATGGTGCTGCCTCTGACGGAACCAGTGAGCACTTTGATTTGTGGAGTTTCGAACCAGCGCCAGGGGGCTTACTAGATAAGCATTTGGGAGAAGACCTGGCCTTGGAGGTCTTCTTGGGAGTCAATGTTTAGAACACTGACTCAGAGAGTGATGGGGAAGCCTGTTTATTTCTAAACTTATCTTTGGAGTCAGAAGAAGCTGGAGAAATGCTCCAAGTTGATCCAGAGTCCCTCGGGTCACAATTGGGAGACAACTCAGACATAGGTCGTACCTCCTCCTTTGTGAGGTGAATCTTCAAGCAATAGTCTCTTTGTTTCTTAGGTCAGGTCTACACTACAAACTTACATTAGTATAACTATGTTGCTCAGGGGTGTGAAAAATCCACACCCCTGAGCGACGCAGTTATATTGACCTAATCCCCGCTATAGACATAGCACTGCCTACGGGAGGGTTTCTCCCATCGCCATAATCCACCTCTGTGAGAGGCGGTAACTAGCTACACCAATAGCAGAAGTTTTCCCATCAGCATAGTAGTGTGTTCACTGAAGTAGTGCCCTTACTTTGGGTGGGAAAGGACTTACAAATAGGGCATTTGTCCCTCACAAATCAGACAATTCTTGTGTCCATCTGTGAGAGGGATAACGACCCTGCATGTGGCACATTGTTTAAAACCTGGGGATTTCTTCATAGTAAATATTCTTGGTACTAATAAAATTATATCTAAATAATTATACTATACAACACTACACTTATACTGTAACTGCAACAACTGAAGCATGTTGACTGAAGCTAAGGCTACGGACTAGTGAAAAGGATCTGAGAGGGAGGCAGCAGACACACCCCTTTTATGCCCTCGCCTGAGAGCACAAGGACAGCAAGTGTGCATGTGCCACCTACTGGTACGGCTGGCAAAACCCACCAACTCAAGTGCATTATGTATACATACACCTTCAGTGGAATGTATGTGTGCACAATCACTTGAAGCTGGGAATGGGTGACAGGGGATGGATTACCTGTTCTGTTTATTCCCTCTGGGGCACCTGGCATTGGCCACTGTTGGAAGACAGGAGACTGGGCTAGATGGACCTTTGGTCTGACCCAGTATGGCCATTCTTATGAAAGAGAACTCTGGAGAACTATGCTAGGACAGAAACAAACAGGGCACAGCTCTTTGAGATTCTGCCACGAAAGCCTGTATATTGCACTAATCCATACTTTCAATGCCCTTTCCCCACCACACCCTCTAGTTATGTTCTATCTTTATATGCTTGTAAAAGGTTCGTGCCGGGGCTCGACCCTCCTGGGCAGGAGGGGAGCCACACCGACTCACTACTGGTGGAACAAACAACCAGTTAGTCCAGGGCTCAGGCCCTCTGGTGCAGGGGCTGAGCAAACAACAGTTAAGGAGCCCAGGCCCTCTGGTGCAGGGGCTGGGCAGGTAAGCAGTTAAGGAACCCAGGCCCTCTGATGCAGGGGCTGGGCAAACAAGCAGTTCAGGGGGCTCAGGCCCTTTGGTGCAAGGGCCGAGCAGACCATCAGTCAAGGAAGGCCCAGGCGCTGGATCAGGGCGGGCACAAACAGTCACCGCTCAGGCCCTTTGGGACAGGGCTGAGCGAGCAACAGTTAGGTAGCTCAGGCCCTCGGGTGCAGTGGCTGAGCAAACACAGTTTGTTGCTCAGCCCCTGCAAAAGGGGGCCTGAGCTCCCTATCAGTTGGGATAAGCCCTGGCTCCTACACCGGAGCATTGGGCGATGGGGAAGCCTGCCACCCGTGAGCGGGGGTGGCAGGGGGGGAACGCAGGCCCTCCCACTCCACTGCATTCCAGCCCGGGGCTCTAGCAGCGGTTACTGCCACTGCTGGTCAGTGGGGTATCCTGACCGAAACACACTGACATTGGCTCACATGCGTCTGCAGCCTGACCGGGGTCGGCTACCCCCGGGCTACTTCCAGGATCCCCCTCAGGGCCTTCCTCGTCCGTGGCACCGGGCCCGGTCCAGTCCACCAGCATGGGCTCCTCTCGGCCGGGGCTTGGTGGCAGGTCCGGCAGCTCCGTGGGGAAATCTGGCCAATTGTACTCGGGCGGCTCCTCCGGGTAACAGCAGGGGCGGAGGGGCTCTGGTGCGGTCTCGCCTTCGGGGTTGGTGTGGGGGAGTTCCAAGGGCTCCTCCCAGCGACGGGAGCAGACGGGCTCCGGCGGCTCCTCCTTGTAGTGGGCCCGGGGTAGCTCCGGCCAGTTAGGGCAATGGCCTCGGAGGTCTTCCGGCCAGGAGCTCCCGGCCGCACGTCTGCTCCCTGTGGTGGCTGGGCCCTGACTGAACTCCGGCGGCCGGCCTTTATACTTCCTGTCCCGCCCCTTGACTTCCGGGGGGTGGGAACAGGTGGCGGTGGCTCCACCCATTCGGGTGCCTGCAAGGGTGCTCCCTCTTCTGGGCAGGAGGGGAGCCACACCGACTCACTACAATGCTACTTTTTCTCCTAGTCTTATTTCCTATGCCAAATAAATGATGTTGTATTTAAAGGTACTGGAATTGTTGACTGCCTGGTTGAGGATACTTTCTTGCTGAGCACCCATGAAGACCCCAAGACAGGTGGGAACAGGAGAAAGATCACGGCCTCAGCACTTGTAAAAAGCTGGTCCTATTTTGAAAGTCTGCTGTTATGGCCCACACTCATCCCCAGAGAGCCCCCTCATGTCACAACACGGTGTTGCAGGGGTTCTTTCACTCTATTGCTCCCTTGTGCGTCCATGGAACGGTCTGCCATTTCCATGGCCTAATCCTACAGCCAGGCCTCATCTCAGTCCATTCCCCTTCTGGGATGAACAGAAAAGTCAGAAGTAAGAAAAAGCAAAGTCTAGTGGTCCCTAAGCCCAACCCTTGGCCTCTGTCTGGAATAGGGTGACCAGACAGCAAGTATGAAAAATCAGGACAGTGTGTGTGTGTGTGTGTGGTGGTGGTGGGGTAATAGGTGCCCATATAAGAAAAAGTCCCACATATCGGGACTGTCCCTATAAAATTGAGACATCTGGTCACCCTAATCTGGAACTTGTAGTTTTTGGTCTCTTCCACTCCTGACACCTGTACTTTTCCTCTTGATGTGAGGGAGATATGGGAACCCCAATCCACCCTCTCCTCTGGGTGCTGATTTTAAGTGGCTAAGGCCTGTTCTGTCAATCCCCTTCACCACTTTCCAGGGCGGCTCCTACCTTAGCCCTGTTTGTCAGTGTCTTCACCAAGGGTGGCATTAGCAGAGGTCCATGGATTCACGTGCACCTATAGCAATGAGGCCTGGATTAACCAAGGCCCCCTGGATGCACTTGCACAAGGCCCCCATCTCAGGTTTGGCCATCATTGTGGAGGAGCAGCTGAGCCAAATTTGACAGAGTGGTGGTGTGACCTGGCACATGGGTTTGCAACATCACTAAGGTTTTGCCCCTGCCACTGATAGTGCAGGGAGCGATTTGTCTGCAACAGCCAAGCCGAGGTCCCATCATTGTGCCAGACCCAAGGGGATACAGGTCTGTCTCATCTTATGCTGGGGTTACGTTCCACAGTCAGCGCCTAAAGCGAAAATCGTGTATAGTCAAAATTACATTGAGTGTAATGGCGGGTGGAATCACCCGCACTACAGAAACAGTATTTAAATTGTTATTTTTCTCTTTTGTTTTGTTTTTGCCGACCACGTAAAGCTGAAATCGCGCATGTTAAATGCGCCTAAGATGCGACAGACCTGTATGTCAGGCTGAGAGCCCAGAGGTAGGAAAGGGGTCAGGGATATCACTCCTAGTGGCAGCAGCATCAGAGCACCAGAAGAGGCAAGACTAGGGGTTATTCCCCCCCCCCATCCCTGCAGGTTTGAGCCCTCTCTAAATGCCCCCACCCTCTCCCTGGCCCCAGTATGCACCCACAAATGCAGAAGGTTACAGCTGCCCTGGGTCCTCACCAAGTCTGCAGACTCTACTACCCCATCATGGATCTGTAGCTCCTCAAGTTGTCTTAACCAGCTACAGAGGCACTTCCTCAAAGCTGCTCCCAGCCCCTCTGGCAGCAGCTGGGCTTTATTTCACACAGCAGCTCTCTCACTTTCACCTTAAGGCAGCTGGTATTTTCCTCCTTCCCACAGGAGTCCCTTGGACTGGGACTGTATTTCAAGCAGTCTCTCTGCAGCTTGCCGTAGGGTAGTCAGTATCTCCCTCCTTCAAACCGGAGATCCCCCAGCTCTGCTGCTTAGAGTCAGAAGAAGCTGGAGAAGCGCTCCAAGTTGATCTAGACTCCCTTGGGTCACAATTGGGAGACAACTCAGACATAGGTTGTATCGCCTCCTTTGTGAGGTGATACAGGTTTTCATCTCTTACAGGCAGAGATGGTCAACTCCAGGGCTTTAGCCAGCTTCTTCTTCAGCTGGCCTTTCCTCCATCCCCAGCCCCCCACCCCCATTAGCCCTCTTATTAGGAGGGTTCAGCAGGCAGCCTTCTAGTGCCAGTGTGGGCCCTATTATGAGAGAGGAGACAGCTTACAGGCAAGTCCCCCTCTGCAAGTTAATCCCCATGGTCTGGGAGAGGGGAGTCAGGCTTGGAAGCAGCTTCCTAATCATTACGTAAGGGTGGGTGCCACAGCATGGTATCCAAGCAGTAAAGAAAAAAACTAAATAAATCCAAGCTCTGTCCCCCAAGTCTGTTGTAGCTTCACAGTGACAGCTCAGCAGCTAAAGTCTCTGAACACCAACATTCACTGTGGGATGAAAAATCTAATCTTAAACTTTTAGAGCAGGGGTGGGAAAACTTTTTGGCCTGAGGGCCACATCAGGGTCCCAAAACTGTATGGAGGGCCAGGTATGGAAGGCTGTACCTCTCCAAACCCTAACCCCATCCGCCCCGCCCGGGACCCCCACCCCCATCCAACCCCCCCTGCTCCCTGACTGCCCCGACCCCTATCCATACCCCTGTCCCCTGACAGCCCCCCAGGAACCTCACCCCCTATCCAACCCCCCCCAAAGTCCCTTCAGAATGTGGCCCTGCGAACGTGGGCGGAGGACTCAGGACGAGCAGGTGCAGCCGGAGAGAAGTGGCGGGTTCCCCTTCAAAGTGCCGCTTCTCTCCAGCCGGCTGTGCGGCCGCCCCGGTGCTCCTGAGTCCTCCGACCACGTTGGCCGCCCGCCTGCTCCCCTGAACCTGCAGGTGAGCCTCCCTTCCTTCTCTCCCATGCCCCTGCAGCAGCCCCCTCCCGCACTGGCGTCGCGTCGCGCTGAGGCTGCGGGGGAGGGGGGACAGCAGGGGAGGGGCTAGGGCAAGCCTCCCCGGCCAGGAGCTCAAGGGCCGGGCAGGATGGTCCCACGGGCCGGATGTGGCCCGCGGGCTGTAGTTTGCCCACCTTTGTTTTAGAGGAACAGATAGATTGTAGGAAAGAATCTCTGTCCGTAAGAGGTGAAAACCTATATCTTTACTTGGTTATGACACTAGGGGAGTAGAGTAAATCAAGTCCATCCGAGAAGGATATGGTTGTATTACTACAATTAGGAAATAGAAGCACTGAACATTCTGTATGAAAAGCAACTACAGCATCTGCTCAGTTTTAGCACTTTACTTGTTCTTCTAAGTTGTTCAAAACAGGCATTTTGATCGTAGCCCAATAAAAAAGTCAAGACAGATTTTTAGTATTACTACAAAATAATTTATTTGTCTTTCCTAAAGCATAAGAGCAGAGGACCATAATGTAAAAGCAAAACACATGAAGATCTACCCCTCTCTCATCAATGAAGAAAGCATCATCTTTGTATCCTCCTCACCAGGTCTTCTCCCTCTCCTAGGGTTTGGCAGATGCACTCTGAGCAACCTCCTCTCTCCAGCGAGCTTTTCTTTCCATGTTTTGGGTTGTAAGGGATTCGTGCCTTCCGACAGCCTACAATAGTATGATAAAGGGAGAGTGAACATGTTACTTACGGTACTGTAGAGATGAAGTTTGAACTAGCAATGAACAAACCATCTGGTAGTCTGAGCTATATATCTGAAGAATGCTCCCTTACAGAGAAACAGCTCTCATGCCTAGATGCTCTTTTGTAACATGTCAGCTTTAATGCTAGGCAGAGCTAGGGGGTTAAAATAAATTCTGAAGGCACAAAATCCTAGAATTCTTTTGGTTTAAGTTCATTATTTCCTTAGGGCTGAATTAAGCCAATATACTGATGGCTCTGGCAGATGCTTTCCCTTTTTCTATTCAATGGTAATAAATTTCTCTCTTCCTCGAAAGCCAGGAGAATTTGGGAAACAAAGTAAAGGTAGATAGACCATATTCCAGTAGCAACTGCTGCTATAGTTAAGAACGGCTTCCATTCTAATCCCCCTTCCCACTCACTCATAACTCTCCCAAACTTTCGTCTCTAGGGTTGAAACTGCCTTTGGCTGGTGTAAGCATATCTGAACCACCTTTCTTAGGGATCTTTTAATTTTAATTGCTTAACTAAAGAAGCTAACCTGAAAGCTTTAAGGTCAGGCTTGACAAAGCCCTGGCTGGGATGATTTAGTTGGGGACTGGAGTAGATGACCGCCTGAGCTCCCTTCCAACCCTGATATTCTAAGATTCTATGAAAGCTGAATTTTAATTTTTGGAGCGTTTTACTGAGTATTGTTAACAGAAGCAACTAATAATATTGGACAGCGGTAGTCTATTTTTTTGGTCAAGGTCCAGATTTCTTAGTCATGGTATAGTCAAGGTCCAGACCTCCCACACGCAGCTCCCCTCCCCTAGCCCCCGATTGCCCTCCCAAGCTTCCCCATCACCTGCCAGCTCCCTGCCCAGAAAGTATTTCCCTAAACTGAAAACGGAACACACAGGGCTGACCTGTGCTCCCTAGCATTGCTGATTGCCGCCCCCCCGCCCCAAAATTCTTCCGTGCTCCCAATTGAGTCAAGTAGCAGAGATGGGGGGAGGGGGAAAGGAATAGGTATGGGCTGGGATCTGGTCAGCAAAGCAGGGTGTCAGTATGTGAATACTTTTGAGCTCAGAGCCAGGAGGTGAAGCTGCTGGACTATGATCCAGCTAGCAGTGTGATGCCCCTTTTGGGGCTGGGACAGCAGAGGGGGAGGAAGGAGGTTCCAGGTAGCAGGAACCAGCAAGAAGACTCCAGATAGCAGCCCTGGGGAGATGTGGGGAGGACAGGATGTGGCACAAGTAGGTGACTGGAGGTGGACTGGGGAGGGAAAGAGGCCAGTGGGGGCGGGGTGGCTGGAGAGGGCTTTGAGGATGAGAGGTTGGGAGGACATGAGGTCAATGGGGGGAGGGGGGGAGAGAGCGGCTCTGGGGACTGTTCACGGGTGGGGAAGCATGAGGTTGGGGAGGGTGGGCTCCGGGGACTGCTTGGGGATGGGGGGAGACGAGGCCAGGTGTGTGCTCCGATTGAGCCCCAGACACACACAAACACGTCTCTGCATGCCTCCAGCCCAGCTTCAGCCCACGCGCAGAGTCAACACGTAGCTGTGGCGGGGGGGGGGGGGGGGGGGGGGGCACAAATTAAAGTTTCTGGGGAGTCATGTGGCCCCCTCATTTTTCAGGACACCCAGAAGCGAGGAGGCAGCACTCCCCTTGCCAGCGGCACACTCTATGTCCGTGCAGTATGGGGAGGGAGGAAGCAGCAGGATGGCTGGCTGAGTCCCCTCCCTACCCCCACATGGGACTGCTTTGCCTTCCCTGCTGCTGGAGTCCCATGCATTGCCTCTCACCTAAAGATGGTCTGTAAAGTAAGCAGCAGCCCTAGGACTCCAGCAGAAGGGAAGGCAAAACATCCCCATGTAGGGGTGAGGAGCTCAGCCAGCCACTCTGCTTCTTCCTCTCTCCCCATGCTGCACGGACACACAGAGAGTTCAGCTGCCAGGAGCGTGCTGCCTCCTCCCTTCTGGGCGTATCCTCCAGAGGCATCCAGAGTAATGGAGGAGGAGGGGTCGCGACCCCACATGCCCTGCCCATGCATCACCTCTGCCCCCGCGGTCCACTGAAAAGCACCTGGCGATTCAGATTTGGGCCACGGTCCGCCTATTGCCTCCCTCGGTATGGGATATAAAATGAATATTGAACTATAATTTAGCTAACAAGCTAGAAAATTGGTGAAAATAAACATTTAGGTTTTCAGAATTAAATCTCACAACCACGATAGTGAGTATAAATGTTATTTTCTATTGTGGGAAGGTGACTTTGGTTAGATTTTTGAAAAACAGCCCCGCAGAATAAGGCCCCACTTGTGCCAATTGGTTATCAACTCCGGTGTTGCTAACATGGTGCGGGGAGTCAAAGGAAAAGTCAAAGATAATTTGGTCAATTACTTCCTTGCCAATTCACCAAGGTCTCCATCCCGATAGATCTATTAGTAGTTAACCCTTTTAACCTACTTACCAATGAAGGATTTTAGTTCCAGGATCTGACTAACACTCCTAACTACGTAACAAACGACATTTATGAAGACTGTATAGATTGAGTGCAGTTTAAGAGGCTTGTACGTTGGTCTGTTTTATGTCTGTATGCACCTAGAAGTTGAAAGGCACTATGAATCCTTTAAATACGGTAGACAAAGGTACAGTGTCCTACAATCTTAGTTAACAGGAACTTATTCAGTTTAAAAGCTACTTTACATCAATCTTGATTGGAACCTGTTACAAAACAAGGACGTACACTGTAACTCTGACAATCTTTAAATCACAACAGCACATATACTTCCTTACTAATTACCGGTAGGTACCCAGTTTCAGGAAGTTGTAAATTAACTGATTTGAGCAGTCATCCAATAAAAAATGTGTGTGTGTGTGTGTGTGTGTGTGTGTGTGTGTGTGTGTGTGTGTGTGTGTGTGTGTGTGTGTGTGTGTGTGTGTGTGTTTCAGCTCAGTTACTATTCACAGCAATCACAGGTAAGTGAAGGACAGACGTAACTACAGTTCTTACTGGTGCCATAGCGGGCAACCCAAATTGCTGGAAAATAGAGACACTTAAAAGTGCTTATCTGAGATAGATACTCAATGTCACCAGGAGGACTCCCAGCTGGCCAGTCGAGGACCTCAGTTTTCTCCTTTCCTGGTGACTTTGGGTTTTGGGAAGTGATGTGCTGAAGGAAACAAGTAGTTTTATCCCATTTCTGCTGCGTGATCCAACTTAGTTCATCATCTTGGAGGTCCTGACATGGACCAGTCAAACAGTGACCAATACTTCTTCCAAAGATTCAAAATATCCAACCAAAATGAGAATCCTCCTCTCTCACCATCCAGTCAGGGACCAAGACACCACCTTTTGAGTTCTTGCAACTGGAGCTGGAATTTTCTAGTATTTTTGTTCAACACATCTTGTCAGACCAGCTTGTATAAGACAAGTCAGGGCATAGCTTTTGATACAACCTTGAACACGGACTGGTTTGCTTTGGTCACCAACTTACAGCCACCACTCGCTTCCCATGAGTCCCTTTGTGGTGCAGCCCTTGTCCATCTCTGCAGTTGTGCTTGCTCAAGTTTCAGTTTCTCCATCAACACTCTGCTAGCTGCTGAAGTGTCTAGTTTAGTGTTTGGATAAATTATACAAAGTCCCTCCATATTCTTTGATGCTTTTTAAACTTGTTTCACAGTTCATTTTACAATGTATTCACCCATTCCAAAGCCAGAAAGGGCCACTGTGATCATCTAGTCTGTGTAATACAAGCCACAGAACTGCCCCAAAATAATTCCTTGAGCAGATCTTTTACAAAACTTCCAATCTTAATTTTAAAATAGGCAGTAATGGAGAATCCACCATGATCCTTGGTAAATACCAACACTGGACACTTCACAAGTACTCCACAGCACTGCTAAATTCACTGAATATTTTCATATACACAATAGATTAGTAAGTGGGACAGGTTTATGAATACTTCCTGAAGCCAAAACTAATTACATTTTGGATAACCGACTAGTCCTACTTGCCAGAATGTGGAGCTTTTCTCCTCATGAATGTAGGCTGCAAGCTACGCAGGACAGGGAATGGCTTTTAGTGTGATTTTGCACACTCAATGGGGATCTGATCAATTAAGTCCTGTAGGTTCCATAATTAATAATAATGCTAATACACTCAATGATATTTTCTCTCAGACTATTTTTATCGGTGCTGCTCTGAAATAACAGTTTAGGAATAACATTACTGGATCCACTAACATCATACACATTTGTTATTGACATTAGAGACCCATACAAAGCATTCTGGGTAATGGGAATATTTCTGACACAATGATCAAAAGGAGGGAAGTGATTATTCTCCTCTATTTGGCACTGGTGAGACCACATCTGGAGTAATGTGTCCAGTTTTGCGCCCCCCACTACCGAAAGGATGTGGACAAATTGGAGAGAGTCCAGTGGAGGGCAACGAAAATAATTAGGGGGCTGGGGCACATGATTTAGGAGGAGAGGCTGAGGGAACTGGGATTACACTGGTCTACAATTTTTGAGAAGTCGTCTGCTTCAGAGATAAAAT